>NW_022103900.1:44926207-45033643 GCF_000313985.2 Echinops telfairi
ATATTATGTGACCCACGGAGTCACTTTTGATATTTATACCATTGAACCTGTTGCTGTGATTGTTAGGTGCTGTCCACTTGGATTCAACTCATATCAAACAGAAGGAATCACTGCTTAGTCCGGCACCATGCTCTCCATTGTTATGTTTGAGACCATTGTTACGGCCACTGTGCCAATCCGTCTCATGGAGAGGCTTCCTCTCTTTGACTGCCCCTTTCCTTTACCAAGCATGACAACAACATGCCTAAACAACATAAGGTGGATTTGAACATGTTGAACAGGATGGTTAAGTAGATGGCCCAAACCAGACTCCTCTCCATTGCAATACTAAGGGCATTTTGAATGAGGATGGAATTATTAGAAACAGAAACAATCCTAGAAGTAGTGTTCGGAATATAATAAAGGACAATCAAGTTGAGAAAAATAAACTGGGCCACTGTAAATACATAAAAGAGATATATATTATAAGAAGAAAGGTATTCTACTCTATTAACATTTTAGGCTGGCTATCATAGTGGACAGTTGTGTGGGCACGGAAGTCAAATTGCTTGGGTTGGCATCGTGACTCCACATCAAAAAAGTTGTGACTTTGGACAAAATATGTAAATCCTCTACCTCTCTATTCTCATATGTAAAATGGGACGATTTTATGTACTCATTCAATGGTGAGAAGGTTAATGAATCATTAACGCTAAAGGACTCAGGGTAAAGTCTGATGAATGGAAAGCACAATACATGTTAGGCATATTATATGTTTTCTAGTTTCTGAAAGTAGCGCAGAACAGAGAGTCATGTGAAAATACATTTCTGAAATAGAATCTCTGAATGATCCCTTAGAGCAGGGCCTGAAGAAATCACAGGCTACATGGAACAGAGGGCGGGCTGGCATTTGCCTACCTCAGCCAATGCAACTTCATAGAAGACTTTAGTGAACTTCCGGGGCATTTCTAACAGAAATACTCCTGTAGTGGTGTTGGTAGCGAATGACTACAGCAGATGTCAAGCACACACCAGTGGGGATTGGTTAATACAGGTGTGGTTTGGAAAGGTAATTTCTTATATCATGTTCTCCTGGGCATGACAGAAGAACAGGATCATTATGTAGTTGCTCTAAGCGCCGGCTGGAAGAAGCTCTTTTGTAGAGGCGAGAAGGACATCATTTTGCATCATTTTGAGGGGACTGGATCTCATATAAAATGTACTTTTCCCAGCAGTTTCACTGATGCCTTAATAGATAGTGAATTCCACCGAGAGATGCCACTGCGAACAGTTATTTTACCAGGTAGGAAACTTGCAAGAAACTTTATATCTCAAAATGACAGTGACCTGTACGACACATCCAAAATATAAATAAAGCAGATTCAGAGTTGTAACCAATGGAATGCTGTTGCTCAGAACCTTAGCCACCAGAGTGGCCTGCTTTATTCCAGAGAGAAGCGCTGCGCACAGAGCAGTTGTTAATTCATTGCAAATTGAAGTGTTCATTGAAGACGGAAAAAAAAGTTCTTATGAAACAGAATGAACTGTTGTCCCATCATTCCTTTTAAAAATCCAATTCATTTAGTAAGGATTTTATGGAGGGTCAGAAATTGTGCCCTGAGTTTTTGTTACTTTCTGAGATTGTAGCATCAGCTACTACACTTGCATCGCGATGTTTGTTTTGGCACAATTCAGGTTGCATGTGCTATCCTATCAAAAATTACTGTCATTTACAGGAGTGCATTTGAAGTTAAAATAGTCAGATGTTAACATAAGCGTTGAGTTATTTCGTGTTTTGTTTTACTGCTGTATTAGGTGCTTTTTACTTTTTGAAATATTTCTTTAAAATTTAGAATGAATTTACCTCCCAAATTGTGTGGGACCAATTTGCTTGATTTTGACTCCTTTGATTTGGGGCAAAATATTTAAAAACTCTTCCTCTGCTTTCCCACCTTTCAAACGGGCTATGAAGTGGGTGTCGAAGGCTGGCAAAAGGGTTACTGATGGATCATTTAACAACGCTCCAGGGTTTAGAGCACTGCAGCTGCACAGAAAGCACACCACAAATATTACGGTTATCATGCTCAAAGTAGGAACAGTTCTTCTTTCTTAAAAAGCATAACAACAACCAAAACAACTGCCTCTGAGTCGATTGTGATATATCACAAGCCCACAGAACCCAGTAAAAATGCCCCTGTGGGTCTCCGAGGCTGAAATGATGTAAGGGAGTAGAAAGCCTCTTCCCACAGGAGCCCAGCTGCCTCATCAGGGCTCTTTTGGACGCAGGCTGCCCATCCTTCGTTCCACTTTCTGAGAAAGAAGTGATTCACCCTATAGTTCAAGGGCAGCCAACAGCTATTCAATACTTTAAGTAGTTTTACGGCTTGTCATGCTTAGGGACAGTAAAGAGGAAGAGCCAAGCAGGAAGCACCCTGCAGTGCTCACTTTGTAGTTTGTTCTGTCTTCTTACTTCTTTATCCGGGTCTGACCCCATTCTCAGCACTAATATGTGCTTCGGAAACAAACAAACAACAGCAACAAACAGTGTACTCTCTTCATGAGCTATTCTAAGTTATTTTATTTCTCTAATTTAGGATACCAGGTTGACATTACAGATTTTAGGCAGTAGACTTTGAGAACTTAATTAAAATTTGAAGAAAGTGTTATTTTACACACACACACACACACACACACACACACATGTCATCATAGGTATAAGAAAAGGCAGTTGCGTCAAATTAAGAAAATCAGACATGTAGAATTATTCATTTAAATTTATAGAAGTGAATTTTAAAACTTTAAAAGAGGAAATTGAGGTACTAAACTGAAGGAAAAATGGGTGAAGTGTAGGCATATATATATAGAGAGAGAGAGGGAGAGAGAGAGAGAGAGAGAGAGAGAGAGAGAATAAGCTAAAAATTGATGTTCTGCTTAGAATTTTAGTTTTTCTCAGGTCACAAGTTCTGACTCACAGCTGTTAAGATTGTTCATCCTTGACTTACCATATGTGGTAAATTGAAAAGTCACAAATACAATTTTAACCAAGTGTCAGATCTATCTGACATCATATGATCAGTTCTTCATTTGTACTTTCACGCCATCCATTCTCGCTTTCTAAAAACAATAACAGAAAGCCTGAAGTTCTTGCATAACTTCACAGCGTTTATATCTGGTTCTCCTTCCCCATGCCTTATGACCTTTTGTCCTCTCTGCATTTCTTCTTTGCCAATGTAAGATCCTGTGTAATAGCAGCATAACATTTCCAAAATGATGAAGCTGTTTGCTATTCTAAGGACAAAATATTTTAGAATTGGCTACAAATGAACATTTGTGGAGCTAATGGATTGACACAGCGGCTGCAGCAGTGCTCAAAGCCCCAACAGCTGTGAGGACGGTGAGGACCGGGCAGTGCTGCATCCTGTTGTGCGGTCCAGGTTACTATGAGTCTGAACTGACTCAGAAGCCCCCCGGACTCACAGAAGCATCCCAATAGATTAATATTCATAAAAGTTCCAGTTGCATGCTTGTGTCTTTTTTGAGTGACAACATGATCAGTTTGTGGTTGAATGAAACTAGATGAACCATTTGTTTAGAAATCACACTTTTACATTTATAGGAAATGTGCACAGGATTTAAAACTTATTTTTAGAAGGTTGTAGAGTTTTATTTTTCAAAGTATGGTCTGAGCACCAACTGTTCTGGCATCCCCACAGCTTGTGAAATGCTGGTCATAGTGAAGATCTACTGAAGCACTGTACATACTGTATATATTGTATATATATACTGTATATACGGAAACATCCTCAGAGAATTCCTGTGTTCACTAAAAGTTGACAAGCCCTGCTTTGGGATATATTTCAAATTTGACACTGGCCAAAGGCTAATAACATGTGGGGAAATATACATGAGCAATATAATCCATGAAAATCTGATAAGCATAGTAAAATATTAAAATATGTTGAAATCAAAGAAATATTTTAATAACACCATGGCCCTCAGAATAAAATATATGAGCACCACCGAAGGGTAATTGAAAGATTTTCTGTTTAAGGAAGCTTTCATATTTATATTAGGGAAGCTTCTAGATGTTTCTTATTTCTAAATAGCATGCATCTATATACCACCCACTTTCTCTGACAATTTTCCATATTAATGAGGTATCTTTAAAGAAATGATATGGGTTTCTCTATCTAAAATCATGTGGAGCTTTGTCTTAATTGTGGTCATTAATCGACTTCGTCTAATGATAAA
Source organism: Echinops telfairi (assembly GCF_000313985.2). Taxonomy (NCBI): domain Eukaryota; kingdom Metazoa; phylum Chordata; class Mammalia; order Afrosoricida; family Tenrecidae; genus Echinops; species Echinops telfairi. The sequence continues at coordinate 44,930,438 of NW_022103900.1, forward strand.
CCTCAGTGGTAACACAAAACCCCATTGCTGCGGAATCAGTTCTAAGTCATAGCAACCCCATGGGACAGAATAGCTCGCTCCATAGGATTTCCAAGACAGGAGTTTTGTTTGTTTTTTTAACAGTGTTATTGACACATAATTTATATAGCACACATTTCAATAGTTCAGTCGTTCAATCATATCAAGGAGAATTGTGCAATCATTACCCTATCAATTTTGACACATAATTTATATAGCACACATTTCAATAGTTCAGTCGTTCAATCATATCAAGGAGAATTGTGCAATCATTACCCTATCAATTTTAGAACATCCCCCCCAACCCCACCACATGTTAAGTTGCCTTTAAAATGAGTTGTGCAATCACAAGGTATGGTATGCTTATGCAAGAAGACTGCCACATCTTTTGCTGGAGGAGCAATCGGTGAATTCAAACTGTTGATCTTCCCGGCAGCAGCCATGCACCTGACATCTGCACCGTCCCGACTCCTCAGGGAGACTACAAGTGGATCCCAGTGTAAAATGCTCCAGAAAATATTTGTATGTTTTACCAAAGTTTACAAGTATTTTTTTCATTAAACGAATAATGTTTTGTTTCACCAAATGATCACATATATGTGTGCGTATGCGTATGTGCCTGCTCAGTTCACAAAGGTCTGTTTCTAAGAATTTCCATAGGATTCCGTGTAATTGAAATATTGAGTTGAAAAATGAATTGTTTAAAATTGACTTAGAGACTAAGCAAAATGATCGCTGAAACTAAAATAAAAAGAGAAAAAGTGTTGTACTTTAGTGAAATTTTCCTGTTTGAACAAACTCCTGTGGCAAATACCATTGTCAAAAGCCATGCTATGAATATAGGACCAGAGATAAACTGTTTATGATGCCTGCTTTTACAATCTGCACATTTCTGTTGACTTTACTTTGCCTCTCCTCTCTTGTGTTAGGTCCCTCTGCCTATCTCTGCCAAACCCACCCCCACCCCATCCAGCGTATTATCATGAAGGTTCAGAAAGGGCCAATGGAATGAGAATAAATCAGTAGTTCTTTGCAAGTATCACTGAATAAATGAGTTGTTGGATGAGGTGATTGGAATACATCAAAGTATGACCCCCTGGACTCTGTCTACAGGAGGATTTACTGTAGAACAAAAGTCTGGTGTAAAGTCGACCGCATTTGGAGCTCTCAAAAAGATTAAATGAGGGACATACCACGGCATACCTGGTGTCTTCTCTTGATGGGTAATTTTCAGTTATTTTTCATCTCTTTCTTAAACCTTAAACTGGGTATTAAGAAAAAATGTTGTTATTGTTTAGTCTTTCTTCCTGAACCAACTAAATTGATAGGAGGGTACGGCCATTTATACACGATTTGAATTTTTAATACTTGTCGTGAATTTCTAAATTCCAAATACCTCTAGTTTATCAAATTTCTTCAAGTTGTTCAGGTATCATTTAGTGTTAGTGTGCCTATGTGTTTCAACCGGATTTGTATGATTTTCTCAGTTCCCCAGTTATTCTGTGTAAAGTTCCCTGTGCACTACACAGTGGCATGAAACCATCACATGACAAACATGTGCAAGTCACTGTTGCCAGTAGATTATTTCCATGAGAAAAGCTAAACCTCTTTTGTTGATTCACTATTCACCAAATATTGTTTATGTAGCAGTTGGCTAATTGTTCACCTAAATTGGAGCCGTTCAGCTCTGTTTAAAACAAGGCAGCCAAGGTGCTGTTTACTGGGCTGGCCTGTTCTGTGAGCACACTCAGCACTCCCAGGCCTGATAGGGAGCCCTTGCAGGGCCTCTGAGGGAGAATCTGCCTGCGTGTTTCGTGTTGGCACATTGAACTCAAACTCAAGCCTGGCTAAGGCTAAGAGGGCTTCACAAAAGACTGGTCAGCTGCATCGGTTCTTGCTTTCCGCCTTTCATAGAGCCACAAAGATGCTGACTCGCCTGCGTCCGTTCTAGCCTGGGGCGAATCTGGGTGGCAGATGGGAGGAGGTAAGCTATGGCTGAAGAACAAAAGGGCAGATAATGTACCATATGGTATATGAACGGGCAGCATTGGCATCTTTCATGCTGGCTTCCAATCTGCCAAGCTAACCAGGCATCTAGGTAGAGCCAAGCTACAGAAGTAGCAGGACTTCATCAGAGAAAAGGACATGATTAACTTGTGGACTGACCTCCTGCTCAAACACAGAGATGCCCCATTTAAAAGGAAATAAACGCTTTGTGATAGACTGATGAAGTGGTTAAAGGCAGGGTCGTTTGCTGTGATTCAGCTGGTTAGCCATTAAAGGTATAGGTTCATTTGACCTCGCTTTCTGTGGAAAACTCTGTGATCCCAATTATTCAGTCATCACAGGAAAGCATTTGGGAATCATGTTCCTAATTAGAATTTGCTGGAAACAAATGAGACAATGAGATTTGCCTCTAAGCATGACTGAGAGAAGGGTGAGTCAAAAAGTATTGCTACTAGGATTCCAGTTCATGTTTTATTCCAAGAAGAACATGTTTCAACATGCTTCTATAGTTAGTGGAAGGCTTCACACAAGTTCTTTCGGTCACAGGTCTGTCTCAGTTTTATTAAAGTGCCTTCAAAAATGAGATTTTTTTTTCTATTCCATGAGGGGAAAAAATAATGTTGTGGTTAATACAAAAATTTAGCAAAACTCAAGTGGACATTGTCCTTAATAATTAAAGCATTGCAGGAAGTCTATGGGAATGCTGCCCCACAACGTATTTTCATGGCTCAGGTGTTTTCATAATTTTTTGGAAGACTTAAGAGATGATCAGAGAGACCAACAGCCTCAAAGACTGAAGAAATGAGTAAGTTTTATGGAACTAATTTTAAGTGAGATTGACCCTGAAATCAAGGCTCAGTCAAAACCCTGACTTTCAAGGAGTTCAGGCGGGTCAGTAAAATCCATTGCAGAGTGGTCCACTCAGAAGGTTCCAGTGCCCAGGCTGTAGAGCCCCAAGGGTAATTTTGATAGATGTTCTTTAAGACAATCACAGTTATCTTGGTGAGAAAAAGAAAAGCCAGGGCAGTGTGCAGAGGAAGTTTTTCTCTCGTGACAATGCCCCTGCTAACTCTCCATGGGTAGCAGGGTTGTCATCGGAGGATTCCATAAGGAACACTCACTCCTTCCATTCTACCGTCCGGAACATTTCTCCTCCAAACTTACTTTTGCTCCTTAAAATAAAAGGATATTTAAAATATGATTTGAATCCCTCAAGGTTTTCAAAACGATATTTCTGAGGTGGTGTAAAGAGAAGAGTGAAAAATGTTCAAGGGAGGAGTGTGATGGGAACACCATCTTCCGAAGTCTTCAGATTTATATGAAAGGTGTGTTGAGAAGCAGTAGCTTATGATTTTGATAATTTTACTGAATAAAGGTGTCTCTGATTTTGTAGCAACATTTTTTTTCTTTATCCCCATATATAGCAGAGGTCTTTTAATATAAAGTTTACGCATTGGGCTGTGATCAGCAAGGTCAGTAGTTTGAAACCGCCAGCAGCTCTGTAGGAGAAAGACAGGGCTTTCTACTCTCATAAAGAGGTATAGTCTCAGGAGCCCAGTGGGGCAGGTCACCATGATTCTGCTTCAACTTGAAGGCAGTGAATTTGAAATAAAAAAAAATTAAATATAGCTGGTATACACGACATAGCTGTACTGGTTGATTAAACTTTGAAACTCTTCCATTCAGATTCATAATCTGTTGTTACCTACGGCCTTTCTGGAAAACTGGGAGCAACTAGTTCCATGCTCATCCATAGGTAAATGGGCAACACTAGATCCTACCTTGGTGCCCTTCAACCTACCTGCCCCACAGCCAACCTGCAGCTGCACTTCTCACTGACTTGCCAGAGCCTAACTGTCTTTCTGCGTTATTACACCCCAGGAAAGGGCTGCTGATACCAAACGTGTCCCCTCCAGATGCCTTCTGAAGATATGTTACAAAACCAGGGCTTTGTAAATTTTTGTGGGAGCAAATAGCTTCATCTTTCTCCTGTGGAGCTGCTGGTGGGTTTGAACTGCTGACCTTGTGGGCATAGCCCTATGAACATAATCCCCCATGCCACTCAACCCCTTACCCATACACTCACTCACTACATTGCCTTTAAGACAGAATAGAAATGTCCTTGTGGGTTTCTGAGGCTTTAGCTTTGTATGGTGGTAGAAAGCCTCACCTGTCTCCCACCAAGCACTTGGTGCTGTTGAATTGCTGACCTTGCAGTTAGCTGTGCATTTTACAACCCAGGAAGCCCCTGGGTCTCCTAGAGTTCCACACAGGGATATATGAGTAGACTGTGTTGCCTCTTTACATTTGTGTCAGAAAAAAAAATTGAGAACATACCCAAATAAATGTAAAGGAAAAGGCATCAGGGTTTGAAGACAGAAGAGATCTGAGGCCACAGGGTAGTGGTCTCATTTTCTGACCACGAAGACGGAGATGTCAGTGGTGTAGCCTTCCATTTCCTAATCCACACAATTTCAACGTTAATACCTGATTACGAATGTTCTTTAAACGCTTCATGAGTTGTGCTACCACCAATCCTGGAGCATAATAGACAGCAATTTTCCCACTAATGAAATATTACATTTATAGGATGTGATAAAGAACAGCTTGTTTCCATTCAGAATGTCTCATAAAATCATTTTCTGAGTTAACACTCTTTTAAATGCCAAGAAAGTAAAATTTTGAAGAACATTTTCCATCAACAACATTTCTCTTCTGGGCTAATATAGATAATGTATGAGGGGGGCACTTCAAGATGTGGGGAGAGATGGCATTATCTTTTTGCTTCCTTTTCCATGAGCTTTTCGAAGCTACCTCATGCATACTCATTGATGATGGAGGGCTGTTATAATTAAGAACGTTATAATTAAGAATGTTTTCACCATCCATATTAGACTTTTAAAGATTTTATTTTCCTCTGAAGAATCATTGTTTATATAAAAACACCACTTTGCACAACACATTTGTTCCACTGAAATACATTAACTTACACCCATTCCTCTCATTTGACATAATTCCTGTGATCTTTCAAACAATTGATTATTTGTGCTAACATATTGTATAGAATTCATTTGAACAATGTTATAGAGATTCAAGATATAAATCCACACATTCCAAACAATATTTCTGTTTATTTTTCCTCTTTTTCTTCAAATGGATAGATTTTCAAGGCAAACTGGTGACAGAGTGAGTCACATTTGGGCTGATAACGTCAGGGTCAGCAGTTGAAATCTACCAGCAGCTCTTGGGGAGACTCAAGAAGCTTTCTGCTCCCCTACAGAGTTACCCCTCTGGAAATTCAATGGGGTAGCTCTAACCTCTATAATTGTTTTTTCTTGGAAATCTACTAGTAAAACCAGGGAGAAAACTCTACTAATTGTCTATATATATCATAGTGAGTACAAGTCATTCAAAATAAAAACTCTTGTTCTCTAATTTTTGTAGAGTTGTTATTTTTATGATCTATAAATTTGTTGCAAAGAATTAATTTGATAAATAATGCTGTTTGTCATCAGTATATCCTCAGATAACTTTCCTCATTTATTCTTACAGGCGGCCCAGGAACATTGTGTTCACAAGTTCTGCTTCTTTTTATATTTGCTAAGCAATTGTTGGCTTAGTTACTTGAAGGAAACTATATAGTGCCTTTCAATCACTGATATATTGAAAAGCCCTTTGACTATTAGGACATGAGAAACACCCCATTACAATATTATCTTACACTAACCACCTGAGATTAATCTTAGTGTTTAGACCTTACCTAGATAACTTCACATGAACTTTCTTTAGCCTATAGAATAATAGACTGGATCAATGATCTTGTTTCATTAATTTCTCAAAAAGGACATTTTCCAGTTTCAGAGTAGCACGTAGCAATACCATCTGTGTGTGCAGTGTTTGGCTCATAAGTAATCACTAACCTGTTTGTAGCATCAAAGATCGAATGGCTTGTGCTTGGCCTGCCATTAGAGTGTGCCATTGGCTGCTATCATTCAACATCACTGTGTAGCTGGGACAATCTGATTCTGGCATGTCATCTCATGTCAGAAATCAGTCCTTTTACGTGCTTCCTCCAACAAATCCATCTCTCCTCCTAATTGGACAAGCTCCCCAGCCCTTTGCTCCAGAATTGCCATCAGGTACTGTCCCATGGTTACAATAGGCCGAGTAAACCCCGAGAGGGGAGTAAAACACATTGAATCGAGAAATGCAAATCTTGTCTTCCATTCGTTACACTTTCAAATGGAATATTACTTCCTTGTTTTATTAGTTATTTTATCTGTGAATTGAGGAGTTATCTTCCTGACAGATCTGTTTTATTATAAAATTTAGTGCGATGGTAAATGTATACATAGGTACCTATATATACTAATACTTAACATTTTAATCATTTTTAAGTGTACAATTCAGTAATGTTAATTACATTTACAATAGTGTGCAACCATCCTCAATATTCATTTCTGAATAATTTTCATCACTCTAAGTAAAGAGGCAAAATTCCTTAAATTATACCTCTCCATTTCCCCTCCTAAGCCCCTAGTAACTATGAGTAAATGTCTATGTCTACCCCTTTGCCTCTTCTCCATTTCACTCCCTGTAATGTGTTCAATGCGCGTCTACGTCATTGCATGCATCAGAACTCCATTTCACTTCCTGTAATGTGTTCAATGCACGTCTACGTCATTGCATGCATCAGAACTTCATTTCACTCCCTATAATGTGTTCAATGCACGTCTACGTCATTGCATGCATCCGAACTTCATTTCACTCCCTATAATGTGTTCAATGCACGTCTACATCATGGCAGGCATCAGAACTTCATTTCTCCTTTTGGTTCACACTCCATGGATTGGATTTACCATCTCTTGTTTACCCACTTGTCTGTTTAGGGAAATATGGATTGTTGCCCAGAAGATTCTTAAAATAAGTATTGTTTTTACTTCTTGATAATAGAATGATACCTACTTTTGATTCTTCTACTGAAGACTTGCTTGTTCTATGAAAAAGTCAGAGAGGGTAGAGGCAAACTTGAAATATTAATATTAAAAATGCAAACAGGATTTGTCAGTCATTGCTCTCTTTCTTTCAAACAAAAATAGTGTGTAGTATCAGAATTCACCCTAAATGAATTGATTCTTTCCATATGATTCCTGTTATGATGCAAATAGATTACCTGTGAAAAGGAATGCGTAGTTTATCAAGTTATCTAGTTAAGATTCAAAAACGGAAGACATTAAAACGCACGAGCTTGCGGATATTTTAACTAAGAAGGAGAGAGAGGAAAGGATTTCTAGACACAGTGACAACATGTGTGGGATGCGTTGGTACTTCAAGAACATGGAAAGAAGAGATGCATGGGGAGGAATAATTTGGCATATGAAATAACTTTTAAAATTCACTTATTTTTCTTTTAAATCTCTCAAGCTGTGAGTTGCCTTCATTAGCGCTGTTTTTAATTAATGACAATACTGTGGTGATAACCACTTATCAAAGGGTGATTTCATTTGTTTTCCGATATATTTGCTCTTATAATGAGTGCTCAGAAAGGAAGTCAGTTCTTGAGATGATAAATGTATTATTTGTAAAGCTGTAATCAATGACAGCACTAAAACTATGTTCATACAATGCTTTGAATCTTCTATTTTTCTATAATTCTAAAAGTCTTTATTTTTTAGAAGAATGTTATTAATTAACATATATATTGTGGTTTCAACTGATGGCAGCCTTTTAAACACATAAACCTCACTAGGTGTATTATGAAGCTGCCATTACAATCACACACCCACAGTAGACTTTGGACTATTAGACTTTCTATTTTCACCATTATTTGGGGATATGAATCAGAAGTCTACAGTAAAACTTCACGAGCCATGATTTATTCACACTTTAATCGTATTCTTATTACTGACTTTGATCAGAGCCAATTTGCTTGAAATACAGCACGTCTCTTTTGCTGTCTAGACACGCGTTTCATGCAGTAAACACAGAAGCCCTACATGTTCGATGCAAGAGAATTGCTTTTGTTAATCAATGAAGACCTTACAAAGTGAAGCCTCCGAAGAAAAGATCTTAAGTCCTGGAGTAAGTCACCAAAGCTACAAAATACCCTTCCCTAGGGCCTTTGAACACAGGACAGATGTCAGGGCTGATTAAGGGTAGTGCAGCTGGACCTGCTCAATCACATTTATAACACTTCCAGTTCTTGGATCTTAACATGGATTTGAAATATGCAAATGCGCATATTTCTGGAACCTATTTCATAGAGAATTCACTTAATTTGAGTGAGTTAATTTTAGATTGAATGCACATATCTATTTTAGAGGTTATTATTCACATTCCTTCATCCTCAAGCCTTATCACATAGATTATCAAACTATATAAATAAATATTGTTTAATTTAACAGGTGAACTCAGATGAATCCTAATTAAATTCTTTTCGAAATGTCTTTTTTTAAATTTAAATTTAAGTGAGAACCCTCCTCCTGGTTCTGTGGGTTCTGAAATTGGCTGTTATCTCTAAAGGCAGCAGTTCAAACCCACCAGTTGTTCAGTGAGAGAAAGATGAGGCTTTCTCCCCCTGAAGTAGTTACAGTCTTAAACCGGACAAAGAAACGCTCCTCTGTGCACAAGGTCCTTCCGGGTTAGGGTCAACGCAATGGCAGGTGATTTGGTGGTTTTTATTTGTTTATTTTGGGTTCATTGTCAGATAAAGTAGCTCAAATGCAAACATAAATTGGATTTAAAAATAAAAGTTGGGTACAAATGTGCTTGATACGATCGATTTATGGATTATTATAAGAGTTGTAAGAGCCCCCGCTAAAATGATTTATAATATATATATATATATATATATATATATATATAAATATTTAAAAGTTGGATCTAATGAAAGAAAGACTGTCTAGGAAAGCTTTACTTCTTGGTCAAGGAATTATCTGTGCCAATGCTGTGACAATTTGAAATATATCTTTACTATTAAGTACCTTTCGAATATGTGTTAATTTTACCAAAATAAATGGAGTAAATAATGTAGTTCACATGTTCGCTAGTTTTTATAAGTAGCTTATGTTGCTTTAGGCATATTGGCTTCTCACATTTTGCAATTATGAATTATAATTGATGATATAACACAAATTTTTTATACACTTAGTTGTACAGAAATTATTTTATTGCCCTTAAAATAGTAAAGCTGTAGTTATGTCTCTAATGTTTATATGAAAGGTTTTAATTATGTGTAAACCATCTAAAAATAATAAAACCCAAACAAATGATAACAGTAAGCAATGGAAAGCCCCCAAACAATCGTGCTAGAAAGGTGGAAGCACTTAGAACCAGGTTAATTGCAGGTCATGTATCTTCACATATAATGTATTTGTGAATGATGCTAAGACAGGTTTTTAAATATTTTTAGGAAAGTTAATAATTTAAGGCATTTGTCACAAAGTTTAGGAATCATAAAACCTTTGTTAATAAAAAGGAAATAAAAACACCACAGAAGTAAATACGTGAAAGCTACACATTTTAAAATAACCTATCAAGAGACATAAGGCAAGTATTCCTTGGATGTTCAAACCCTACAACTGCTCCTGGGAAAGAAAACAAAATGCAGCGATTTACAGCCATCGATGCACAATATAGTGTCATTTTGAGTAGCAATTAACAGGAATGGCTTTAGTGACTTTTGGTTGAAACTTGAAAACTCTTTGTTTTTTCACAGCACCGTTATACACCTTTTTTTAAACCTGACGATCTGTCAACTCTCCATACGGTGTTCCGTGGCTAATTCCTCAAAAATGGACAGCCTATTCCTTCTTTGTAGTCCGTACTTAGTCTGGAAGCTCTGCTGTTGAAATCTGTTTGTTTATTTGGGGTAACCCTGCTGGTATTTGAAAGAGGGCTGGTGGTGTAATGGTTATGCATTGGGCTGTGAGCTGCCTGGTCAGCAGTGCAAGACCACCAGCAGCTCAATGGGGGAAAGACTGACCTTTCTATTAGCATGAACAGTTACCATCTCTGAAGCCCACATTGACTTGATGGCAGGGAGTTTGGATTTTGGGTCTTATATTTAAAAGAAAAATGACACTGAATGCAATGATGTTTTCTTATTGCTGTTGTAAATATTGATTATAACTAATCCTAATTAAATATCAGTTATGCAGCCAGGGAACATGAGTTTGTTGTGACTGGCAATTAAGAACTTTCATAATTACAGCCATAGGATGAAAGAGGTATTTTTAAAACATGGCCTCAGGATGAATTAATGGTGGGATCAGGTTACTATTAGCATGTAAACTGGAAGTGAAAATTGTCCAGGAATAAAATGTACTGTGTTTCTTCAACTATATGGTGGACATCTATTCTGTATTGGACAATGCACTAGGCGCTTGTGTCATGGCAAAGGATATGAGATAATTGCTGATATCAGATATATTATAGTCTAAGTTATGATGATATAATGAGGGTTGCTGAACTTTGACCTATCTGCCACTATGGTAGAAGTCTCCATCTCTCCATAATATAAACTATATCAATGATCTTCAATCAGAAAATATTCATGATGAGGTCTTCTTCCCCTTTCTTACTTAGTAAGTAAGAAAGATAAATAAATAAGATCTTTATTTTCAAAACAATTTAAAGAGTGGAAAGATGTAGATGAGTGACTTTGAAATATTCTAGAAAATCTTTTAAAATACATTAGGTTAATAAGTGTATTTTCACTAATGGGGTAAGACTTATACAAGTTTAAACATACACATGCTATCTTTAAGTATTAATATAACTTATACCACCCTCTGATGGTTTCCTTTTTCATTAACCATTATTTAAGGTTGTTGTGGTTTTTTTTTAATGCATTGTACATCCCATGAAATTAGATTAGCAAATCCAGGGAGTCCAGCTTGTGAGGAGGTGGGGATGTTTTTCATATGCTCAGCATATCTTAGAAAGAACAAAATCAAGCCTTATGCAATGCTGAATGATTATATAGGCAACCAATTGAATGATGCCAGAAGCATGGAAAGAAGATGGAGCGAATCCTCAGAGTCACTGAACCAAAAACACTCGTTGATGGTCCACCATTTTAGGAAGTAGCACATGAGCAAGAACCAATGGTGCTGGTGGGAGAAGTTCAAGTTGCAATGGAAGCATGAGCCACTAGCGAGACTCCAGGAATTGATGGAATATCGATTGAAATGTTTCAAAAAGCTGATGAAATGATAGAAGCACTTGGCCATCCATCTATGCCAGGATATTTGGAAGACTGCTACTTGGCAAACCGGAAGAGATCCATATATGTGCCCTATTCCAAAGAAAGATGACCCCCAAAAAGGTGACCACTGGGAACCACTGGTGATTCACCTCCTGAAGCAACCAGACATTAAATAGCTATGAGGATATTTGTTGTCTGGTGTCTAGGAGATGTTTCAGTAGGGGCAACACAAATTTTTTATTTCTCAAATATCTCCCTTTCTGTCCCCATTTCCCAGAGGGGACAACGACAGCCCTTCTTCTCAGGAGAACTTCCCTGCAGGTGGATCCATGCACCTGTTAAACCTTTTGGAGATAGTGACCCCCTCTACTTGGGTTTTGATCCCTGAAGTCTGGCCCGTTTACCATCTGAAAACCAACACCAAGCTCCCTGCCCTAGAGTTGAGCTGACTCAGGGTGTCCCTGTAGCACAGGGTAGAAAGGCCCCTGTGAGTTTCTGAAACTAACTCTCTACGAGAGTAGAAAGCCCCAATCTTGCAGATCGCAGCTCAATGTATGACTGCTACAACACCAGGGATGGCCTCTCTACGTATTATAGATATAGTCACTATTGTGAACATTTGGGAAGGACAGTCCATGTAGCTGGTTATTAACTATGCAGTGATGATGAATTCCAAGCTGAGGTTTTATGATAGAAGCTAATGAACCTTTAGTTTTCTCTAACTAATTCCTCCTTTGTTTCTACATCATGCTACCTCTAGAAATCATGTCACAGTTTCATCATGAGCATTTCTAGTGGCCTCCAGCTGTTCATTTTATGCCTAAGAGAAGCATTGGACTTGCTGGTTCAAATTCACCAGCCATTTTGCAGGACAAAGATTATTCCTGTAAAGATTTATAAAGCCTCAGACATCCTATGAAATGGCATCCACTTAATGGTAGCGGGTTGAATTTTAGTTTGGGGTAATCCTCATCATGGATTCCTGACGGCAGGGAACCCCTCTCCACAAAGGTGGTGATTCAAACCCACCAGCCCCAGCCACTCTGTAGGAGTAAGGTGAGGCTGTGTGCACCTGTAAAGACCTGTCGTCTTGGAAATCTTAAGGAGTAGTTCTCTGTCCTCTAGGCGCACTGTGCACCTGAATCAACTCAACAGCAGTGGGGAGCTCTGGTGTTGCTGTGGTTGAGCACTTGGTGAATAGCCCAAAAGTCTGTGGGTCAAAGCCACCAGTCCCGCCTGTGGGAGAGAGATGAAGCAGTCAGTTTTTATTTATTTTCTTTCTTTTTCTTTTGGTAATAATAGGGCACTGCAATCCGGTGCAACATCCTCTAGGGACACTTTGAGTCAGAATGAACTCAACCCCAATGTCTCAGGGTTTGGTCTCATGGTCATCAGCTATCTGACAACCTTCAAAAGGAGAAGTCATACTTTCACTTGATACAAGTACATATCAATAAAAATAAAACAACAGGTTTTTCATAAGAACTAGTAATTAATGGTTAGAGTTCAATCAAAAACAAAGACACTGTAGATTTATGAAATGTTCATACTATAGTTTATTTTTATAGAAAGATCTAAGTACAATGGACTTAAGAGTTACTTTTATGTCTATACATGCATTCAACATTTTAGAAATCACCCAGTTGTTTTATTAAGTTATTGTTTTATAACTGTTGGTCTTTAGAAGTCTGTAGCTTTTTCATCTTTATTGACACTTTTTCTTTTAGAATTTTAATTTACGTTGATTCTACAAATGGAAGGTTCAATTGCTTTCAGTAAAAAGTATTCTGCTGGCTTTCAACCTGTAACTTAGATTTAAATTTCTGTGTTTATACTTTAATTATATATGCACTTACACACACACACACACACATATAATTACAGTATAAATACACTTGTATATATTTATAAGGCATGTTCCAGTAAAGTGAATTGTGCATTTGGGGTGACAGGTGTTTGACAAAATGAATAGCCTTATATAGCAGTAATTGTATAAATATCCATGAAAAACTATACGGAAACCTGTTCCTGAAAGGCCTGCAGTTATTGAGGCTGCTTCATAAAAACATGTTTATATCCCCCAAACACAAAAGATTGAGATAAAGCTGATTTAGCCTCAAACAGAATCGCATATACAGATCATTTATATTTATTAAAGTGTTTATTAAAGCCATACTTTACATTTGGAGACTCCAGATAGTTTGTATGTTTTTGTAATAGTTTGGGTTTTCATTGGTTTCCAATTAAATCACATGTTTTCATTTTCTGAAGCTCTCATAATTTTGCATATTCTAGAATCTATTAGGCTGACTTTTATATTCACATTGTGTTGCCACAACTACCTAATGGAAGCAAGGTTTCTGACTTTTCCCAGTCTGGGCTCCAGACCTCCCCAGGCCACACTAGGGAGAAGAATCCATACCCACAACCATTCAAGGCCAACTGCCACAAGGCAGCCTGGGGCTGCAGTGGTTGTACATGCTCAGCATGCTCAGCAGTTCAAAACCACCTGCGGAGAGCCACGGGCTCCTGTAAATAGTTACAGTCGCAGAAACACACGGGGGTCGCTATGTCTCAGCATTGATTTGATGGCAGTGAGGTTGGTTTTCGGAGAGAGGTCAGACACGCCTCCACTCTCCACCTTTCATGTGCTGTTCTGACACCAACCACCTCTCCCTCCCACCCCCTGCACTCTGCTTCCCTGCTGGCTTCCCTAATACACTGTGATGACCACATAGAAACTTCCAGGCAATTCCTATGGTTGTGGAGGCTTCTTAGTGAGGTTACCAGACTACTGAAAGCCGGGTTCAGAATACACTGAGGGTAGAACTTGTGTCCACAGTAGGGACTTTCCTCAGCCACTAGTCCAGTTTTGCTCACTCTGATCATCAGTCTCAGCCTCTGGTCTCCATGGGCCAGGAAGCCCACCCTTTGTGCTGCCTTCCAGTCACCAAAGCACAGCAATGCCTCTGTTCTCTCTCAGGGGTTCTCTGGTTTGGGTGTAGCTTGGCTTCTACTGCCTCCACCACTTCCACTAGGGAGCGCTCTCCAAAGTGCTCCGATGGTGACTCTTCTTCCTGAAGGTCGCAGAATTCTCTCTGTTGCATCTGACATAGCTCTTATTTGGCCAGTGGAATGGCAACCAACAGTGAACAGTGCCTTCAATCCGTGTTTCAGGCACTCTGTCTGCACAGCCCCACCCAATCGCTTGGATAGAAGAGCCATCGCAAGAAGTGTCATTCCACCACACAGCCGACCCTGCCGCCCTTTCTGGGATTATAGCAGACAATAAACTCACAAGATAGTGGTGTTTTACAAAGGACAGCTCACTTACCTTCTAAGGACAGGCTCTACTTAGTTATTATAACTGCAAATATGTATTGAATATTTTCGAGGTAGTGTCCTAAGAGCTTTAGTTACACACCTTTTAGCACCCATACAAAATTAGGAAAACAGAAGCACAGAGATAATTCATAATTCCCTGAAATCACTTAGTGATGGGGGCAGAATTTAAACCCAAAGATCTAGCTCCCGGTCTGATATAAATAAATGCTATGCTGTATTTGTTTGCATGATTAATAGATGTTTATGCCCTGATTTTAGCTTGCATCTACAGTACTCGAAGCTTCCCTTTCAGTTCATTCTGACTTTCACAACAACATTTTGTGGGTGGTACGGTACAAGTCAAATTTTATCGATTGGAGAAAAAAGAAAAGCTAAAGAGCGGGTTATTAAATAAATTAGCTTCCCAGAGCTATTGACACCATTGTGATTAAAACCTTAGTGTGCTTAGAACTAGATTCTGATCTTTTGCAATAACCAGCACCCTAGTAGTGCACAATTGCATTCCAAGTGTCCATTACTGTGTTTGGTGGCTGGGAGAGCAGCATACAAGTGAAAATCACTTGGGTGCTGTGCTAGAATTCTTCCCAAGAATTCTGCCAAGAAGTTTCCGTTTCATCTGTTTTAAAGTTGAGGAGAACGAGATGTGGTTCGTCTGCCTTCCCGAACTCGTTGAAGCTTCAGAGGGAGAACAATGACAGCAAGCGAAACAGAGCCCTCAACAATTTGAAGAGCATGCTACTTTAATGATAGAAAATGTGCTTTAGTGAAGTATTTGAAAATATACCTTAATGTCCTATGAAGCCCATTAAAAACATGTTTTTGATCATAGAGCCTAAATCCCATGTCACTAGTGCTATGGATAAGGCAGGAGGATGTTGACCTCAAATCCATACTTCCAACCCTACAGACTCATTGGCAGGAGGATGAGACTGGCTGCTCCAGGGAAAATATACAAATCCCAGAATCCTTATATAAACCTGATATCAGTTGGAATTGACTCAATAGCAGTGGGGTTTTTTTGTTGTTATTGTTGTTGTTATGTTTTGCCTTGTTGTAGTATTGAGTTCACTGTGCTGAACTCGTTTAGTATCTGAAAAGCTAACCTACACTATACATTCTGTTTTATTTTAGGTCCAGAGGAAGCAGAATTCCAGTGTCCCTTGAATCACATCGCTTGCCTCGGTACCGGCCAGTGTGTGCATTTGTCCCAGCTGTGCGATGGCCTCTCAGACTGCTCCGATGGGTATGACGAGGGCGTGCACTGCCGCGGTGAGTTCATGTGCTGAAGAAAGCATCAACATATTACATTTTGCACAGTTTTAGTGAAGGATAAAAAAGAACCTATAACCCACCTTTTATTTCTACTGTAAACATGTCATTAGCAAGCAAGCATTTCTAAACTGCAACTATTGTGTTGTATTGAAAACCACAGAAGAAGAAACGCATTTAGACTGTGAAGTTGGGCTCTTACACAATTACGTGTTTCATATCAAAGAGTACTTTTGATCAAGGGACAGATTGAAAGTCTGTTTCATTGTAGTTTAATATCATACAAATTTTACAAGCTTGTTTGTTCTGAATTTTGCTTCTACAATAAAATATTTTAGTAAGATGCAACCAAGGGAAATTTATTTATTTTTTTTGGGGGGGGGGTATTTTTATATAATTCCATTAAGATATACAACACTCATAGTAGCTTTTTTCTAGTCCACCCCTCCCCCCACTCTCTCTTTTTATAAATCTACCTCTAAAGTTGACAGTGGTAGAATGTCTGTGTGTATTTTAATGATATGAGGGAGAGAAATTTCAAAACTAAGTAGGAACAAAACATTGTTGAAGCAGGCACACTTGATAAGATTAAGTTTTGGAGGAAATTTCAGACTGAGAAATGTAAGATTATTTGGCAAAGCAATCCAGCATCAAGGTATCAAAGTTTTTGTCTGGTGAATTAGCTGGCAAGAAGGTACTAGGAAATAAAGATCTGTACCTGAATCCCTACATCTGATTTTGACAGATGAAGTTTAACACAGAGGACAGTAGCTGTAGTGTCAAATAGCACCGGGCAATACCAATTAGACCATGTAGACTGGAAATGAGTGTGGAAAACTGGAGATATTTTTTGGTCTGTGGGCACTCACTCAAGCTGTTTGTAACAATGTGCAAAATGGTTCCAGGGTCGCTGCAAACTCCTGTTTTTAAGAAGAGCTTCAAAGCTGGGTTTGGATATTCAGACTCGTTTTGTTTAAAGTTGCTACATTTAAAAAGAAAGTAATATATGTATATGTGTATATATAGTACACACAACACACACACATATGCACAACAGCCCTATTGGATTGAGTTGCTAACCCCAAGGTCAGCAGTTCAAAATCAGCAGATACTCCAAACAAGAAAGATGAGGCTCTTTACTCTCATGAATATTTACAGTCTTAGAAACCCACTGAGGCAGCTTTATTCTGCCCTGTGGAGGTGCTATGAGACAGAATAGACTCAACGGCATTGAGTGTGTGCACATATGCATCCCATGCCACACACATCCAGCAGTGTCCAGGTTAACAAACTACCTGATGCCCCATCCAGCTTGCTGGCTACCAGTTTTTTAACTATTTGACTAAAACAAACTGGACTCAAGACAGAGATAGAGAGCTATGTTTAAAAAAAAACAGTGCACCTCCCAGAAAGATAAACTCGATGAGATGAGGGGAAGAGACAACATAGGTAGGCTGCTAACATTGACCAGGTCCTTACATCCTTGATCTCTTCCAAGGAGCGGGCCAATTTCTCTGATGCTGTGAGCAAACTTCGACATGGAAGGTGAAGGTCTTCCACAGATTCTTACTTTTGACTGAGATTTCTTCCTTTGCTATAAACACTGACGGGTTTATAGAAAGGAACCCGCAGAATCTTAATTTTGGTTATAGATAATTATGATAATAATGACTTTTACTTATTTTTCCCTCATTGCCATTGAGTCTACACTGACTCATAGTGACCCTATAAGAGAGGGTGGAACTGCCCCTGTGAACTTCTGAGACTGTAGCTCCTTAAGGAAGTAGAAAGCCTTATCTTTCTCTTGAGAAATGCCTGGTGGTTTTGAACAGCTGACCTTGCAGCTAGTAGCCCAATGCCTAACCTCTAGGCTACCAGGGCTACCATAATGACTTAAGACATTTTATGTTTATTTAGGGATACATCTGTGGAATGTATCATTTTTTAAATAAAATTGTATATTACATGGTATGTTTAATTTTAAATATTTACAATAATTTATTATGATATAATGAAAAGCATTCTATTAATGGAAGTAAAGTACTAAATTATAAAACTGTAGTAATTACACTGTTTAAATTCTTTTCAGGAATTAATTTTCTGAAGACTAGTTTTATCCACTTCAATTATTTTTACGCTTCTTATTCTATTAAAATTTGCTGTTTATGTAGACATGTGTGAATATGCTTCTAAAGCGAGACAGCTAATGTCACCAACTACTTCTTCAGTGGTAATTAAACACACTTGAATCTTTACACACATCTCAGTTTTGTGGATGATTTAAAATAGGTCCTACAGTTTTCTAATAAAATTTGGAGTCTTTGACCTAATAAATGAGAGATGATTTATACTTAAGGAAGAAAATTGAAATTATACTACCTTGAACAAAATCTAAGTTGTGTTGAAATTCATCTTGAAAATTGAAAATAGCAGTATCTAGGTTTCATTGAGATAGAGTATATGATTATTTTTGCTAATTTTCTCATCTTATTCTGCTTTCTGTCTCATGTCTCATTCCTGATGTGTGATGACTTGGGTGTGCATAAAAAAAGTTAGAAAGTTAAAATTATGTTAAGGCATTTATTAAAACGCAGGGGGAGCAAGCAACCATGATTCTGTAAGGACCTTCAGAGAAGACTAGTCTTGAGTAGCCAAGTCCCTGCAAGCTTACAAATAAAGGATAATTGTCTTAGTCAAGAATTGGTATGTCTTTCTTAGAACAAGGTTTGATTGGACCTTTTGTGCAGCTGTGCAGTTTTACAAGCTCGTTTCTGCACCTCTCTGCCCCCCCCACCCCCCCTCACCCCACCCCCCGCACTTTTCAGTGGGTGTGTATACAGCATGTTGGGCAAACTTGGAGTCTGAAAAGTCAAAGTGGATTCTGTAGCAGGGGCATCTGGGATACTTAACATCACTATTTGGCATGCCCCCACTTTTTTCATTCTTAGTCCCCATCACAAGTTAATAGTGGGACCACCTCTTTAGGTCATACAGTGGTCAGGAGGGTCCCTGCTTTTCATTTATCTTAAGCCTGCTCTTTTAGGAGGGAGTTTGTGACTTGCAGGATGATTGAAATAAGGATTCCATAGGTTTTCTGCGTCATTTTGAAACATCACGTGTCTGTCTTGCTCCTGTTAGTTTCTCTTGGCATAATTTTCTGCAACCTATGGATTTGCCATATATCCCCTGCTTCCTTGAATAATTAATTTTTATCAGCTCTTACTTCCTCTGTATACTACATTCAACACTGGGTCATGAAATATCTCACTATCCATGCTTGGTCTTATAGAGCGCCACTGAAAACACAGGCCCAAATTCACGTGTTTCAGGTGACATTGGATTTACCACTTGTTTTAAATACGAAAAAACAATGCTTTTTTCTCTTTCCTTTTTTTCATCAGTAACAGGTGAAAAAAAGTTATTTTTTTCTAACACAGTTATTTTTCTAGATTTCAACAAAGTGCTTTAAAGAGTTAAATACTTACTAATAGAAATAAAAATAGAGATCAACAGACATAACAAAAAAGTATTTTATATCTATACTTATTATTTATTTACACAATAGATAATTTTACATCTAATTCTGTGACCTTGTCCGCAATATAGAATGGTGGTAGCAAGGTGACTGAAAGCAGGTAGTCATTCCAGAGTCAAATTTATTTGTATTGGGGGGAAAAAAAGCACCCTCAGAAAGGTCATTAGCCGTGCTTGGTCTCACAGTACGCCCCTGAAAACGCAGGCCAAATTTTACATCTTTTAAGTTGACACTGAACGTACCACGTTTCTTACATGAGGAACAATGATTGTTGCTAGGCAATGCTAGATGACTAGAACTCACTCTACTCTTCAGTCTTTGACCTTCTCCCTCATTGTTGGTTCCACCATCCCTCCGCAATGAGCTTCCTCATCATTACAGAGGCACAAAAAGAGCAGATTAAGTAAAATATTTCACTGTTGTTTACAAGATTTTCATGTTGTATAACCATCCAGTTAAACCTCCTTCTTGTCCATCTCTCCCATCTGTTGTAGTCTAAGCACACAGCCTAATTTAAATAATTATATATCAATGCTAGACAATTATTCAAGCATGATTTGTTTCCCTAATAAAGGATTCGACATATACATGGTTGTATATTGCCACCTTTATGCAAACTACTAAAAAAAGAGAAAAGTTTAAGAGTTTAGGAGTGATATTCTGATCCTGTAAATATGTTTGTATCAACTGTATTGTTTTCTGAGTGTTTCCTAGAAAAATCAATTTCTCTCTGGTGAAGGTAATGAAAACATATCTATTATTAATGATTTTCTATAGCAGCGATATTTTAATCTCCATAATTTAGCTCTACTTGATGAAGGAAAAATGGATTTTTGTATATGGATGTACTTCCAGATAGGTATGTGCTTACATAAATTTTAAAACAGGAATTTTTTAAATCACCACTTTATATTTTAGATAGTTCTTATCATTTTCTATGTTATTTCATATTGGTGGCAATAACACCATGTCTAAATTGAGTGAAAAAGAGAAATGCATTTCCTGCATGTGAAGTCTCTCAATCTCGGATATTTCTGCAGAAATCCCTTGAGCCGCACAAAGGAGGCTTATTGAGGTAAACAGAATCAGCAAGCAGTGAACAGATTGACTGAGATCTATGGAAACACTGTTTTAAAATGTAACATTCTTAAGATCATTGTGTTAAATGTCTTGCTAAAATTTGAAAAGAAAAGAAGCCAAGGGTGCCCTATTTAAAATTCAACCCAAATTCCACATTTGCAGTGTGTTTGCAGTGCCAGAGGTCAATGGAGGTCTCCGTACCATCCAGTCTCTTCTTTGAGGCTCTGAAACAAGAGTAACTTAATCTTCTGTGTCATTAAAGAAAGTGGTGATGTGATCTTTGTCAGTGTTTTATAGTAAACTTCTCAGTGTCCGGTTAAATCTCAATAGTACAAGTGTATGAAATATTTTTTAAAACTCACTAGGGCAGGAAATTCTGAAGTTTGAATATTTCCTGTCATAGCACACAAATTCACACACACACAAACCCACCTTTCACATCTTTTCTCCTTTCTCTCTGGGATTCTAAGTCTATTTGTTCATGATTCTGAGTGCATAAGATGTTTCTGATCATTGACTCAAAAAAAGATAGTCTGATCCTTAACTACTCGAAATAATGAATATTTACCACTTTAAGTCCTGTTTAATTATTTTACCTTACTTGACAATTGGAAATATAATCTTCCTAATACACAAAATTAAAAATTCCCACTGCCCACAATCTAGTGTCAGTATTTAGGATGTATTTATTTTACCTAGTCATTTCAAATTTTACATAGTGGTTTTATCCTTTTGTATTTCTATTTATAAAATTTAAAATCAATTAGAAAAAATCTAAAACACCTGTGTAATAGACAAAGGTAAATGAAAACGTTTCACTTTTATAGTTTATAAAATTTTGTTATTTATAATGAATATCTGTGGGAAAATTAATAACCCTTAAAATATCTTGCTTAAATTTCATGTTTTTCAGAATTTCCAAAAGGAATTATCTAAATGCTAATTCTATTTTATTTTGGCAGTTTTTTTGGTTGTTTTATTTGTTTATATGTATATGTTCAAAAAAGCCCTTTCCACTTTCTTCCACTTAGCAGAAGAAACATTAGGGAAAAATTCTCTTTCAGAGACTAGAGAGACTGTTTTTGTGCTGTCAGGTTGAGCCTGCTCATTGTTGGCCTTCCATGACATGGGAAAGCTGCCCCACAGGGTTTTCTAGCCTGTAATCATTACAGGAGCAGATCACCCTGTCTTTGCTGCCAGGACTTCTTGTGTTAACAAGCACTCAAGTCTATAGAGCCTTGGGGTTCCATGCCCTCACCTTGGCTCTGACTCCTAGTGACTATACCACAGAACCAAGCCTCGGCCAGTTGGCGCCACTCTACTGTGGCCACGGTGTCAATGCAGATGGTGGATGGTCTTCTTCCTTTATGAAGGCTGGTGTCCTTCTCTCGGGACTGGTCTCCCCTTACAATCATAGGTCCAAAGTAGATGGAACGAAGGCTCCCCACTTTCATTGTTAAGTATTTGTTGTTGTTTGTCCCCCACTGTACTTCTTTCAGCACAGACCAAACGCCGAGTCTTAGCTCGTATCCTCAGGCTCTCATTCTTTCATTCTTCTTGAAGGGGAATTTTTAATTTTCGGTGACTAATTCTTTAGCAACAATCATATTGATTTCAGAATGACAAAAGGTTAGTTTGTAGCTATCACATTTGAAGGTAGGATGACCAAAGGCCAGGGGAAGGAATTTTTTTAAAATTTAATCATTTTATTAGGGGCTCATACAACTCTTATCACAATCCATACATACATCAATTGTGTAAAGTGCATTTGTACATTCATTGTCCTCATCATTCTCAAAACATTTCCTCTCCACTTAAGCCCCCGGCATTAGGTCCTTATTTTCCCCTCCCTCTCCGCTCCCCCCTCCCTCATGAGCCCTTGACAATTTATAAATTGTTATTTTGTCACATTTTGCCCTGTCTGACGTCTCCCTTCACCCACTTTTCGGTTGTCCGTCCCCCAGGGAGGAGGTCACATATAGTTCCTTGTAATCGGTTCCCTCTTTCCAACCCACTTTCCTTCTACCCTCCCAGTATCACCACTCACACCACTGGTCCTGAAGGGATCATCTGCCCTGAATTCGCTGTATTTCCAGTTCCTATCTGTACCAGTGTACATCCTCTGGTCTAGCCAGACTTGCAAGGTTGAATTTGTGTCATGATAGTGTGAGCAGGGAGGAAACATTTAGGAACTAGAGGAAAGTTCTATTTTTCATCGTTGTTACATCGCACCCTGACTGGCTCATCTCCTCCCCGAGACCCCTCTGCAAGGGGATCTCCAGTGGCCTACTAATGGGCTTTGGGTCTCCACTCTGCACTCCCCCCATCATTCACTATGGTAAGATTTTTTGTTCTGATGATGCCTTACACCTGATCCCTTCAACACCTCGTGGTTGCATAGGCTGGTGTGCTTCTTCCATGTGGGCTTTGTTGCTTCTGAGCTTGATGGCCGCTTGATTACCTTCAAGCCAATAAAGAAGATGAATCAATTCAGACATTTTGTTATTTGTAATTGTACTTTGTGTGTCCCTAGATATCATCCTACCTCCATATTAAAAGTATCCACTGAAAAATAATGCTAATTTTCTTCCAAATATATTACTCTGCAGAAGAAGGGAAGCATACAGGCTGCAGATCAAAGGCATGGAGGTTTGTGCAATTGCAGAGTCTTACGCAAACAGCCACATGGAAGTCAAAACAAGGGAGCACACCTGTATGTGCTCAAGTGGCTGGAAACATCAATGAGCCTAAAGCTAGAGACAAATAAGGGGAATTAGCTAGGACGTGTGGGTTTATGTGCTGAGACCACTTTTGATTAGAAAGCTTCCCCTGCTGCAGCCCTGATCCCTGCCATATTCTTTTCTTTGCGTTAAGAGTTGTACTAAGGTGTTGATCCGATAGTCTCACCAATATCTCTAGTGTAAACACTTTCTCTCAAAAGAGATTAGTTCAGGTAATTGAGTTAGTCTGGTGCAAGGACATGATCCTTGACTCTTGCTCATCGGGGGCCACATTGAAAGCATCACAGAGGCAACAGAGTTCCTCAAAAGAATAGGTTTTCAACAAATGTACCACCACCCATAAGACTATGAGAGAGCCCCCTTTCATTCACAAATAACATTCCTGGGAGAATCAGAGGGTGCCTTCTTCTAGTGTGGGTGTTTGTAAATAATCACTGAGGCCTTGGTTTGCAATGTTGGTTTTTTTTTATTTCACATCATATCTTACAAAAATACATGGTTTCTTAACATGGATATGTCAGATGTGAACGATAAACTACATCTGTAATGAAGAGTTGGAATAAAGCTCTACCTGCCTGTTTAAGTATTTTGACTTTTACAGGCATCACACTAGCTAAATGGATACCTCAGGGGAAAGAATGGCTAAGTGATTTGGCTCTGTTTTGTGACGCAAGTATATGCTGCACTGGTGCATCAAACATGGTTTACTCTCAGTTTGCAGGAACACGTTTTGTACGGATTTTGTATCTTTGACTATTATTAATATTACATTGAAGTAGCATTAGTGATGCACCCCCCCACCAAAAAAAATGGAAAGAAAACCAATATGGAAAACATGTAAATATATAGAAATACCTTAAATGTATACATACCTTATATGTATGCAACTATAATATATATGCATGTTACACATGCCCCGGTGGCGTAGTGGTTATGCATTGGACTATGATCCACATGGTCGACCTTTCTAATCCACCAGCAGTTCCACTGCAGAAAGACTGGGTTTTCTATTCCCATAAGCAGTTTCAGTCTCAGAAAGCAATGGGTGGGTGGTCCCTAGTGGGGGCATCACTGGGGCGGATCACTAGGAATCAGCATTGACCTGATAGCTGTGAATTATTTGGCATCTGTTTTTATTTTTTTTTTAAACTATGAAAAAAACTATAATTAATTTTAAAATAATCAGTAAAAGAAAGATTTAAGTTAAAGGAAAAATATTTTAATGTATAATACTGATGTCAATTCAAATTCTGTACTGATTTTTCTTTCTAGAAAAAGAGGGTTTTGAAGTAAATTATATGATTTCTTTCTTTCTTACTCCAATTTTTAATATGAGCCTTCAATCACATTTGACTTTGACTCTATTTTCAGTTAATTTGGATTTTAAATACATGCCTTTAAATTACAGTGGATACCTGTACACACCTTCCCTAAAGCACATTTGTGTCATGTTTGCTCACGCAGTTTCTGAACCAGAGGTGATAGCAATGGCTTCAGAATGGAGCTTTTCTCCTTGGTGCTCACAGCTTCTCCGAGGCGTTTGCTCGGTCCCTGAATAGAATAAGTTCTTGGATAGAAGCCACCCAAAAGAAAGAGCGGAGGTCCTTTAACCCCACCTTGCCTTCCAAACAGAAATCTTAATGTTCCTGCCACGTTGGGCTTCATGAATGTGTGTGGATTTTCGTGGACTGTGAACCTCAAATTTATCTAAATGTCCCCTCCCCCTCCCTTTCCTAGTCTGAAGAAAACAAAGACTGGCGTGTGAAAAATAATGTGGTCTAAATGAAACTTTTAAAAGGTAACAATCGAGATTGCAATTTTTTCTATGTATTTGATTCATTCAATAAATTCAGTGAACTTTTTTTGAGAATTATCCATATTCCAGGCACTTACCAGCCACGAGGGATTCAGGGCTCTCTTTATTACCTTCATGAAATTCATATGTCATCATAGAGATCGGTTAAAAATGCTGTGGATGAATAAAAGGAGGAGCATCTAATTTTGCTTAAGAGGATGCAGGAAATCATGCTAGAGAGCTGGTATTTGATGTCTGTCTCATTCTAAGAGGTAGATAGGCAAACAAGGGCAGAAGAATGTTCCAAAATCAAGGAAATCCATGTACCGAGGCACAAGCGCATGAGGACGTAGTGGACACAGGGAGCCCTAAGCCCTTTGGTAAGGTTGAAGAATGGGATCCTGAGTGGGGAGAGGAGGGTTCACACATGGGGGGGAAAGAAACAAAGAAAAAGAGAGTTCCCTAGGGTTTAGAATAATAGCATACTTTAATCCACTTAAAATACATAGCATAAAATTATAATGAGCAAGAGTAAATAAAATGATGCTAGAGTATATTCTCAGTACTACTAAAAGGGCCTTAGAAGGTATTATTTTAATATTAAACATATGGAGTTGCATTGTTGCATCTCTATAACCAATTTTGTGGTTTATTCTTAGAAAATAAATATGCATATTGCCATAGTCATGAAAATTGAGGTAAGTAATTATCATTTCTTTCTCATATAATTTTCCCTGAATCTAGACAGGTTGGTTACCCTTTTTAAATCGTAGCTTGTGCTACATGCTTGTGTTTGACTTTCATGCAAGTGAAAGTCAGAGTTGAGAGCACGAGAACTATATTAAGTGAATTCCTTTTCAAATTAAAATTAGGAATTGGGAGAATATATGTACTATTTTAAGCTTAGTTAAAGTAGTACCTTGGAGGATGCCTAAATTTTATCTTCTTATACTTTCACTTTGGGAAATATGTGACTGTTTCAATATTATTCAAAAATTAAAATGATCTCCAACTCTCGCTGCTCCCAACTCAATCTCACATGTGAGATCAAATCCCTTATGATTCATTACTGTGTTTTTTGACAAAACCAACTTTAAATTGAGAAAAAGCAAGAACTTAGAGTAAGCCATTGAAGTGGAATGTGTCCCAAGAGGGACACAAATATCTGTTGGAGGACAAGGTTTATAAATGGGACCTTGAGTTTCACTCACCACTTTTGGCTCCGGGGCTTTCACATATCCATGCAGAGAGTCCGGAAGAGTGTTGATCCAGTGTGCTTCCTGACCCGTTCTCACAGACAAGAAGGGTTGTAGAAAACCAAGTGACACATAGTTTTGCACTAACTACATATGCCCCGTCAGTTTTATTACTTGATTGAAGGGGGCAGAGGGGAATGCATTAAGTGAACAGCCTGGAAACCGTGTAAGCAGCTAGCAGATTCCAATGTTTCATGAAACCCTTTGCAATAGTCCCTTCAACAAGCAAAAGCAGTACTTTCATTTGCCAAAGTGTGTACAGGGGGAAAGAAGATGCTTCATTTAACTCTGAGAAGCAGATCTGAACTTGTAGCAATCTGAAGCTCAAAGAAAAACATCTTTAGAAATTTTCATAATTGGGTCAGAAGGGAATCTTAAAAGTTTCTCAAGACGTTTGCATAACATTTTATTTTGGAGAAGGTAAAATGCTATGTTGCCATTCCAATGGACAGTCACCAGTAAATATGTTGAAGTTTTGAGATTTGTTCTTGCACCCAAGCTGTAATTCATCTAAGTTTTGCAGCACTCTATAGTGGTCATGCGATTTGTATACCTTTCAGTAAGTTTCAATTCTGAATTTTTATATATTAATATATATATATATATATATATATATAAATTTCAGTGAGTTTCAATTCTGAATTTTTATATATTTATATATACATATGATTTGCCCATGCTTTCACCAAAATGTTGGAGTTTTGATTCACTACTTGCTTTTCAGGTAAAAGATGTGGCAGTTGGTAATGACCTGGCACTGTGCTGTGGGGCAGTTTCAGTCTAGGTAAAGGGTGACAATAACTCACGATGGCCTCAACACAAATTGAACCGATCTTGATGCGATTGTCACTGATCATTTCCATATATTAAATGATATGTAGAAAATAAAATTAGAGATTGGTGACTTCTCAGTTCACCATATGTAAACTACTTTGAAGTTAAATGCTGTTTTTGTAGATATCAAGTAATATGTGTGTATATTTTAAGTTTCCTCAAACTGTCTACATACATTTTAAATTTTGATTTTATACATAAAACACTCTTCTTTATAGGTCAAATTCACTTAAAATATACATTCTGACTCCCCATTATGATTGGCAGAGAAACTATAAAATAAAACTACTAACCGCACTTTGTCACACAAGGGGAGAAAAAACAAACAGTTTGTGCCATTAGATAAGCACTGGACTGTTAACCCAAGACTGATGTTTTAAACTAACCAGATGCTCTGCAGGAGAACAATCAGGCTATCTGAACCAATAAAGACACGTACAGCCTTGAAAACCCTAGAGGACAGGTCTACTCCAGCGGTTCTCAACCTGCGGGTCGTGACCCTTTTGGGGGTCAAACGACCCTTTCACAGGGTCGCCCTTATCCTAACAGTAGCAACATTACAGTGATGAAGTAGCAATGAAAACAATTTTATGGTTCGGAGGTCACCACAACATGAGGGACTGTATGAAAGGGCCGCGGCATTAGGCAGAAGAACCACGAGTCAACTATGAGTTGGCTGTCACTCCCGGCAGTTGGTTTCCATGGTTGCTACAAGGGATTGTAGAACTGGTCCAAACTACTTTGGCTTGTGGGACCATCACTTGCCACTCAAAGGCAGATAATCTTCTCTCTGAGTGTCTGAATTAGGGCAGTGTGATGGAGCCAACGCTTGGCTATTAGATGCGAGGAGGAAAATGGAAGGACAAATCACAGTTCCATGCGCTGAAATCTGTGGTGCATTCTCCTTCAAACTAAATAGTACAACATTTAATTAGGTCAATTAAATATTATTTCAGAGGTCACAAAGGTGTTTAAGACTAAATTTAAGTAGAATATATTATTCCATATAAATTATACCAAATTATGTCTCAATATTTATCATATAGAGAATACAGAAAAATAGGATGCATTATATAAAAATTGACATTATGTATTTATTAATGAAATGTTGTAGCCTGTAGCTATTGGAGAACCATTGTACATTATTTCAGAGAATTAAACAAAAGTTCTCATTTCAAAACTACTTTCCATTTTTGTTTCTTGCCCTTGGAGAAATCGGGGTAAGAGGATTTTGCTTGTCCAGCTCTGTCTTAGCTTGCTCGGTCCTACTTTGAGAAGTAACTTCCAGTACCTTGGCAGTGCGTCAGGTCTGCAGTCTGCCTTTATAACTCTTTCCACAAAACAGAATGTGTAGAAATAAATGCCGTAGATTTGGGTTCAAATCTTGGTAGTCTTGCCCAATTTGGTGTAGATTAACTTTTGAGAGGAGATTTTTTCCCAAACAAACATGGCTTGGCTTAATTCATTCTCCTCCCTACCTCCCTATACGCATTTCATAGTCCTAATAGATTAGAATCCCCTAAAGAAAATGACATTGCACTTTCACCCCAGCCTCTTCACTACAGCCTCAGTCAAGTGGGCAGAGAAGACAAGTATGCAGGCAACAAGAGAGTGAGAATGCGCAGAAGCGCCTGGAACTATTTTGCAGGAAAAGCATGAGGTAGATGGTGCCGCACCCCGTGCTGGAATGAATGACTGGCCTCGAACAACAAGGTGCTCTTTGTCAAGAAGATGCATGCGCGCCTGCATTTTGCCTAAAGTGCTGTTCTCTTCGCAGCTTTGTTTCTTCTTCTTTAGGAGAAATATCAGCAACAGACGAGAGGGAAGCAAAGGTCTCTTTCATGACTACAACTACAAACAGAGAAGCAGCAATAACTTTCTCTCTGCACGAAGCAGAATGGTAGGATAACAGGGCCCGTGGGGACTTTCAGAGGTCATCCGGGCCATCCATCTGCCTGTAGGCTGGACTTAACCCAAACTCGCCATGACAGATTGCTGTCTACCCTGCTTGGCTGGCCTCCAGGGCGGAAAAGACTAACAACCATTTTTAGCAAGACTTAGTAATTTGTACTGGGAGGAAAGATTTGCATCTTATAGTGTGAAATCCTCCATATCCTCTCTGTTTAGCTTTTTCTCTCCAACAGATTCCCACAGATTCCTGTAGTTAAATCACGTTTTTCTTGCCTGTCTCCAGAAATCCCTAAATTTACAACGTCCTTGAAATTCTGTGCTTCTCTTCCCCAGAAACCATGACATTTGATCGGGTCTCAGATGAGTGTCCACTATGATTGGATGTTAGCGCTTTGATCCATTACTTTATTATTTGTTAATTCCTCTTTGATTTTGTATTTGAGCATTCTCTTGTTCACCCCTATCACATCACTTAGAAATGTGTTTGCCTGTGACTAACAGGCTTAAAAGTGACTGGTTTAAAGAAAAAAACAAGTTTTATTTTTATTTCTTGAAAAAAGTGTCTAGAAGTAAAAAACCAAGCAGCCATGATGGTCCATGAGAGTTTGTGATAATATCAACTTCTATATTTCTATATTTCTTTTCCTGTCACTTGGCTTTCACCACTGAGATAGCTAACTGATGAAATATAGCTCCAAATATCATATACAAATTCTAGGAGCAAAGGAACAGATAATATAGCCAAGCCAAGCAAGTCATCGTCCTTAAGTAGCTTTTCTGGAAACCTAGCCCAGCATACAGATTGAATAAGTACAATGAAACTTATCGGAAGAGTTCTATATGACTCAGAAGATCCATTCAGCACTTCCTTCCTGGGATTCTTTCTTTCATATCTATTACAGATGTTGTTCAGCTATTTGCTCTTTCTTCTCTGTATTTCCATCATTAGTAACTAAGACTACTGTAAAATAAAGCTCTTTGCCGTTACTCCATATTAGCATTTTTTTTCAGTTTCCATAAAATATATGTTACTGTTTGAATTTTTCTATAAAACTATAGAATTTTGCCCTAACATGTTTCTGATGCACAACTTTCTTGAGTTTAAATCCTCATTGTGTTCAACAACTGCTTCTTGATCTCTGTGCAGATTCCACATGAGCACAATGAAGTGTTCTGGAATTCACATTCTACTCAACGTTATCCATAACCTGTTACAATCCACACAATAGAACGCCTCTACACAGTCAACAAGACAAAAGTAAACATCATTTTGGTGTTATTCTCTAATTTTGGCCAAGACCCATCAGTTACCAATAATGGTATTTCTTGTCCACATCCTCTTCTGAACCTGGCTCATATTTCTGATAACACCTTGTCAATGTATTTGTTATAAATGCTTTTGAATTATCTTCTGAAAAGCTCTTATTGATATTAATGATATTACTTGATAAGTTCTGCATTTTGTTGCTTCACCTTTCTTTGCAATGGGCCCCAATATAGATCTCTTTCAATCATTTGAACTGATCTTCCAAATTCTTTGGAGCATTTTCAGCCCCCCATCAGACATTATAAGCATCCCAATTGATATTACATTATTTTCTGAAACTTTGTTTTTTAAAAATACTTTCAGTGCAGCTTGGAGTTTTCTTTTAATTAGTTATTGATCATGTACTTCCTCTTTGTATGGTTGAAAGTAGGCCAATTATTTTTGGTACAGTGGCTCTCTGTTTAGCTTCCTTTTTATTTTTTTGGAGACTGCCTGTCTCAGTCAATATTTCCCCCCTAAAATCCTTCAATGTTGCAACTCAAAGCTTGATTTTTTTTCTTTTAGTTCTTTTAACTTGAGAACAGGGAGCACTTGATTTTCTATCTCAGGCATTTGCACACTTCACTTTAACAATTCCCTTGTTTTCTTGAGTTACCTTTTGGAATTGCTCAGCTCCTTTGTTGTTTCAAAATCAGGAAAAGTATGCATCAACAGGGCATACTTTCCTGAAACTTCAATATGGATGGTGACCAAATAATCTGAGAAGCTGGAATATATGAAGATAATGTGCCACTGGGTTGGGAGAAACTCCTGAACAAACTTTGAAATCCAGATGACAAAACCTTTCTTGCCAACTCTGAAGGGGACTTGACACACTTAAGGTTGGAGATTCAAATAATAATAATAATAATAATAATAATAATAATAATACAGCCTTCAATATGACTCCATATAAAGATATGACTCAATATGAAGATAACAAACTCCGCACAAGGAACAACCGACATCATCCTTCTAAAAAGAGGTGAGATTGAAGTTGTCAAGGATTTCACTTTACTTGGATCCAAAACCAGCATTCATGAAAGTAGTGGTCGAGAAATTAAACAGCACATTGCTTTGGTCAAACCTGCTGTCAAAAATCTCTCTAGAATGTTAAAGAGCGAAGATCACTCTTTGAGGACTGAGGTGCAACTGACCCAACCAATGGTACTTTCGATCACCTCACATGCACATACATGCTGAACAGGGAACAGGGGAGACTGGAGACGAGATGGTCCATATGAATTAGGGCGTTAGTGAAGAATATTGACAGTGCCATGAACTTCCAGAAAAATAAATCTGACTCAGAAGAAGTACCATCAGAATGTTCCTGAGAAAGAAGGATGGTGAGACTTCACATACTTGATACATGTTTCCTGAGGGACCAGCCCATGAAAGAGGACGCGAGGCTTGGTACAATAAAGAGTCAACAAAAATGAGATACACCCAGAACAAGATGAATTGGCAAGGTGGCTGCAACAATGGCTGGAAACATAACAATTGTGAGCCTGCTGCAAGGCTAGGTGGTGTTTCATTCTGTTATACATAGGATCATAGGATCATCAGGAATTGGAACGGACTAGCTGGCAGATAACATAGACAACAACCACAAGAACAACAACCCCGGCATCTCTAACTTTATCCTCTTGCTCAGCAGTTTAACATATGAGCCCCTATATTTGCATACTATATTGAGACATACACTTTTCAAAGTGGGAAAATATTGTCTCAAGAAAATAAGAGTCTTGGAGAAGTATATTAATGGATAGCCATGAGTAGATGTACAAGACTCAGAAACCCAAAGGGCAGTTCTGTCATATCCTATAGGGTCACTATGTGTGGGGGGAGGTCAGATGCGCAGGCATTCCCTCCCCTGAGGGAATCAGTTGCCAGACTGCTGTCTCATCCCTCCACAGGGGTGGGCCTGCTCCCTGCCTCGGGGGACAATGGACAGGCTCCTGTAGGAGGAGTTTGCACCCTACTGATAATGTTCCTATGGAGACCCAGAGACCAACCCCTAGACCACCCACTCATTGCTGTGTAACCTATAGTGCAGCCCCTTCCTGTGACATATGTCTCTACCCGTAATTAGTGGGCTGGATTGCCCCCAAAAGGTATATAGGTGTGAGTCAGCAGGACTTCCCTCTCTGACCCTGAGCTCCTTGCTGCTCTCTCCCTGGTTACTCCCCTCTCCCTTGTTCCCTTTCCCTCCTTCCCTTCCCCCTCTCTCCACGTGGACCACCAAGCTGGGCTGAGGTGAGCAATGTTGCTATGTATCATGCCTGACTGTATTATTGTATTATCTCTCATGCCCTCGATGACTTTAATATAATACTTATATATCTCAACCGTACAATTGTGCATTACTGAACCCAGAAGTAGTATTACTGAACCAGTGAGTTCAAGTACCGGGTGGGGCTGGCACCTCACCCTCCGTCTGCGCAATTTTATTTAATACTACAACTATGAGACACAAGTGACTCAAATGACAGTGTGTTAGGTCAGGTTGTCTATAGAAACAAGTCCAGTGGCACTCACATATGTGTAAGAACTAGGTATATATAGCAGTGTGCCAATCCAGTTCAGCTCAAGTCCATAAGTCCCTAGTAAGTCAGGGCTCACTTCAGACTCGTGTCGCTACCGGTCCATGATGCAGAAAGCTGAAGTGGGAGGCAGACAAGCACAGGCAGTGGGTACAGAATCATGTGGATCCATGGTCAGAGAAAACATGGTAGGCTGCTGACAGCCCCCATGGCGGGGCTGCCCACCTGGGCCCAACCTTGGAAGCAGGCAGAGGCCCAGTAGAGAGAGAGAGAGAAAAGGTCCCCAGCTTTCTTTCCTTAATGAAGGCCACACCTCCGAGGATGCCTCCCGAGACTGTGACCAGATTTACAGGTTTAATTGCACCCCATACTTTCATATACATTCAAGTTGACATAAAATCACCTATCACAGGCAGTAAGATTGGTTTGGGGTTTGAATACCATTTATTTTGCCTGCAGAACAACTGGTGGGTTCAAACTGCCGATTTTCGGGTTAGTGACTGAGCAATTAACCACCATATCATCATAGTTTCTTTTTTATGCGTGTGCTTGAAGAAATCAAAATCAGAAAAGTTAGTGAATATGCAAAATTTTCTATGCACAAAAAGCACCAATACTTTCTCTCATTTCTAACAACAAATACGTCTACATTAGGATGATAGTGTGTTACTTTTTTGTGGGAAATTGAGAAGTTATCGTCTTCCAGGATGACATTAGTATTTCTATCAGCTGGAAAATTTGTTAGGAAGATTTGTGTGGGATACCAAGCTGGGCCGATGTCTCTCTCTTGGATTTAACAGGAACCATGTTGACACAGCTGTTGAATTGTTATTGAATCACACACATTTATATCTAACAAACTGAAATGGCCATATTTCTATCGTACAGGTGACACTGTATTACACAGTTCTAAACTTAGGACAAAAGCATCAGGAACACATTCAAACATGGATTTTTAAATTATTGACATGTTAATTTCTTCCCTGCTGAAATGAAATACAATCACTGTGATAGAAAATAAAAATAAATATCATTCTCACTTTTAAAAAATAAAAAAAGAAACAACTAGATTCAGAGACTTAACAAAGAACTCCATTCATCTTTGTTGAAATAGAAGGTTTAGGCTACTTTATTTATTGAATTTACCAATGTAGTTTTCATTTTACATCACTTGTCTTACATTCTGTCAGTTACAATTTTTGACATGTAATAGTTTCGGTGACAAATGCTTCCAAAGAAAAAATAAATATTTTGAATCTAAATAATAATTCTTTGATAATCAGTACACATGGAATATGTAATCATTCTCAGTACACATGGAATATGTAATCATTCTTTGAAATAGGCAATTATCACTTATTTCACTGATTTATGAACAGCAAAGCACTTAACCATTGACCACTGGGACTTCTTGAGCTGGGAGGAGTAGTAGTAAGAGTTTACTCATGAAGCCAATAAGACTCTTGCATTAAGTTCCAGATTAGTTTATACATACAGCAAATAAATTTCCTTTTATGATTAAGTCATTTTGGGAGTTTTATAATCAATTGCAACTGACAGACACTTAAAAATATAAGTTGGTTAATTTTTCAATGGTTTTGTTGATGATTTAATATCAAAACACTAGCATAAACATGAAAGAATATTATTCTAAGAAAAATTAAGTTTCTCCTGACCATGTTTCCTCTAAGCAACGGATGGCCTGTTATTTTTGGTACATTGACAAGATTCTTTTTGGATGCTCAGGATTTGTATCCAACTGGGATTCTCCAAAGGCAATAAAACATTTCTACCTGTGCTCTGGAGCCTTGGTCACACTGCCAGTCTGAGTCAACTTGATGATGGTGAGTTTGGTTTGGTAATCAGCGCACCCATGAGACTAGTTAGTAAATGTTTGCTAACAACTTAGGAGAGCAGCGCTCATTGCCTAGTGGTTATTATGCCTGGGCTGATAACACACAGCAGTTCAAAAACACCAGCTCCCCAGAGGGAGAAGACTTTAGAGCCTCTAAAAGCCATAAGGGCAGCTCTACCTTGCCCTGTAGGATCGCCATGAGACAGAATTGAATTGATGGCTGTGAGTGTTTTTGTTTTGTTGTGTTTTAATAACTTGTATCTACACAGCAATATGTAGAAACCATCTGGATAGTCCCTGAACTCAGGAGTCTGATTAGCTTACATTTGAAATCAGCAAATATTTATGAGATGGAAAAATAAAAGAATAGACAAAGTCACTACACTTTAAGAGATTTATTCTACTCATAACATGAAACTTCTTTAGATTTGCACCTCAAGAAAAGAAGTTTCTGAAAAGCTAGAAGCCAAGAGGAATGCTCCTTTAAGCAAGCATCAAAATAAAAAGAGAATTTTACTAAAATTATTTTTCTCTCCTTCTCTACATTTGGAAGATATGATCCTATCTATTTTTATCCTGATTTATACACCAGTTGTTGTTCATTTAATTTTGACTCATGTCAACGTCATGTGTCAGAGTAGAATTAGGCTCCACTGGTTTTTATGTTTTGCTTTTCATGAATTTATTTATTTAAGTCATGGTAATAATATACAAGAATAAGTTAAAATATGACTACTAATATTCTAGTTCCTTTATTCAGGAGTTTATTTAAACCAATATGTGTTCAAAGATGACTGTGTGATCGGTAGATGGCTGCAACTTTTCTCAGTAATGTCAGTCCTGTCATAAAAAAAAAAAAAAACTCAAACTCACGGCTGTTGTGTCCATGCTGACTCAGCAATGGTAGAGGACAGGAAAGAACGGCCCCTGTGCGTTTCTGAGACGGTGACTCTCTCTGTGTGTCTGTGGCAGGGCAGCTGGGGGTTTGAAACTGCTGACTGTAGTTAGCAGCTCAAGGCACAATCGCTATACTGCAGGGCTCCTCTGGTACTGCCTCTTAAGACTTCTCTTTGTTTCCATAACTCAAAGAACAATGAAAAGGCACATGCTTTGAGATATTTGAGGACGCCAAACCTGCTGTTTTAAGGTGGTATAAATAGAGAGCTCAGAATACTTTGAAGAAGGGTTCCAGAGGTGGAAATCTCACCTTCAGAAGTATGTAGACTCAGGTGGGAGGTATGTCAAGAAACAATAGCTTCAAATATCTTGTTCAATAGATATATTTATGATTTTATAGCAATATTTTTAATTTTTCTGTATATATACCAAAATATTTTATATTTCAACAATACTGACATGTGCTATTCAATGATATTGATTGTATTCATCATGCCATTTAATCATTATCCTTATAAATTCCCAAATTATACAATCATCCTTGACAGAATGTCAGTGTCTAAGCATCGAATCCCCGTTCTCTCCTTTGGCATTTCCTTAATCACTCAGTAATCACTAACAAAGTAAATCCTCAACTTTTTATTTAAAGTGCCTCTGGGTGCCTTGAACCTTTGATTAACAGTATATCCAATGCTTCTACTTTGGTTACCTTTGATTAACAGTGCAGTAAGCAAGTGACAAATCGCGGTGAATATTGCCACTACTGATAGGGACTGATGTGGACTGATGAAGTGGCTGCAACTATAGGATCAAACACGACAACTATTGTGACGTAAGGTGGGGCTATGTTTCTTCTGTTTTACATAGAGTCCTTATGAGTCGGAAATGACTCATTGGCAGCTGACAACGGACGACACTGTTGACACTCTATCACTATTGAGTCTAAAAGTAACTACTTTGAGGACTAAAGTACATGTGACCGAAGTCGTGGTATTTTCAATTGCTTCAGATGCATGTGAAAGTCGGTACAGTGGATAAGAAATACAGAAGAATTGATGCATTGAAATAAAACAAACACATGTGTGTTGGAAGAAATACAACCAGAATGCTCTTTAAAAGCAAGGACTGTAAGACCTTGTCTCATCTTCTTTGGACATGTTATCAAAGGGACGAGTCCATGCAGAAAGATATCATGCAAGGTAAAATACAGGTTCAATGAAAAAGAGACTGGCATTTGACAAGATGGATTGACACAGTAGGTCCAGCCATGGACTCAAACATTAGAACATCTGTGAGGATGGGGCAGGGCCAGGCAGTCTTTCATAGGATCACTATGCTTCATGACCAATTGGATGGCACTTAACAAGAGCTGGGCTAAAAGGATCGTGGAATGTCAAGTTGCTTTCGAGTTAGACAACAAAGTTGACTTGAGTCAGCTGGAGAAACAATCCTCTATCAAACTAGTCATTCTTCACCCAGAACAGGTTAATTTCCTGCAGTCATACCACCAAACTGTAATGCTCCATGCGCCGTTTTTCCACTCCTTGACAGTTAACTCACTGTAATCTTAGTATTCAGAACCAATTGGTCAGGCTTCAAATCTACTTTGATAAAGTTTGCATAAATCAATTTGTTCCCACAGTCTTCTCTGTACGCATAATGTGCTGTCTTTTATGTGCTAGATCATGTATCAATACATAGTTTATTTAGAGCTTTTGCCTGTTTTATCACTTATGCTTATATTAAGGGCATTTTATCTGCTGTGTATTATGAAACTAAACGTCCACTGGGTACTATTAAAATAGTTTTAATTTAATTGCAATAAGACCTAAAGCTGAACATTTATTTAATATTTCAACACATTGATAAAATTCTGGCTTTATAACTCACCTTAATTAAAATATATTCTCCTCTGAATTATAATCAGAAAAGAGGAAACTCCCTGAACCCTTATTTATCCTTCTCAAATGAAATGAGCTTTTACATATCAAACAAAATAAGGTTACAATTTCTGCACTATGCTTTGTTCCTTTCTGTATTGGGACTGATTCTTTACCAATGGCAAGAAAATGATCATGCAATTGTAAATGAATAAAAACTAAGATAATTTGAAATATTTAAATGGCTAGTTCAAAACAAAATATGATGCCACACAGCGATGGCAACAATCTATGTGATAAAAGTGTGGGCAGGTAGTCTTCTGGTTATGAACCAGATCCATTCCTAGATATATTTAAACTGAATTTGTTAGTGCACAAAAAAGATCAAAGCTTTTTCAGTGAGTTAAAAGTTGTTCGTTAATTCAAGAAAAAAGATGGAAGCTTCTCCAATGACTTAAAGGGCGCAGAAGCAGCACATGCAGACAATGGTGAGGATGGCTGTGTTGTGATTCAGGATTGATGCACAGAGACCGGTACTGCAGGGCGTCAAGGGTTAGGCTGCTAACTACAAAGTTGCTGATTCAAACCCACCCACGGTTCTGAACCTGTCCGTTCCAGAGAAGATTGATGGTCCTGGAAGCCCCACAGGGCAGTTCTACCCTTCCCTTGGGGTCACTATGGGTCAGAATGTTCTCAATGGCTGTGGGGTGTAATTGGTTTAGGGGTTAGTTCAATCATTTCAAAGTGAGAGGAAATATATATATCATTAGAGGGCAAGTCAGAACTGTCCATAGTCTGACATTCTGTGATGCTCACATTCCTGACATGCTCACGGAAGTCAAAATGGGCACGTAAGCAAATGTGGTGAAAAAAAGTTCCCCTTTCTTAATAAATTATGACCTCACCATGTCTAAATGTTCAGGAAATTAAAATATAAGTGAATAATGGATGAAATACTTGCTAAAAATTTATGTTTTGGTGTTGGTTGAATAACTATATTGGGAACCCAAAATATCTTTGGATTTTTATTTTCAACTTTTTTAGTTAGGGAAAAAACATTCAGTCCATCTTGTACAATGACAAGAATGGATTATATTCTTGGATAAAACTTTGTGTCAGAACTAAATAAAATATTGAAACAGGGCTGTTGCTATGCATTGTTTTTGTGCAAAACTTTGATTAGTACTCATTATTTTGTCCTGAAGATAATAAGACTAGGTTAAGTACTTGGCCAAGATTCAGAGGATGGATTGGCACAAGCAGTGCCCTCTGGGGCCGATTAGCTTGCTTTTATTGCTTTGTCGCTACCACAGTCATGATGGCCTGAGAGCCCCAAAGCCTTCTTCAATTCTGTGTTGACAATTCTAATGCCAGTTCAGATGGAAAAGAAGCAAAAATCATTCAAAACATCTAAGTCTTTTACATTTGTATACTTATTTACTCTCATTTATTTTTCTGTTCTAAATATTGGCCCACTATTAATCCATGCTTACAATCAAAGAAGACCTTTATGTCCCAGGAAATGTCTCCTAACTGCTTCGTTTAGCAGCTGAATCTGTTGGAAGGGGTAAAATTATATTCAGTTTTTTCAATAATTTTACACCCAGTCAATGCATTTTACTGTTTTTTTTTTTAATTGGAGAAACTCCCCTGCCTGTGTTGTTTGAACTTCTGTCATCTGCATTTCTGATCTTTCTTTATGATTTCTCTGATTCACTTTTGATCATTAGGTACCACCTAACTGCTCAGTAGTAGGTGGTAGTCCTAGCTCGAAGAGTTACAGTTTCTGAACCTGGGCATATCCAACTCATGCCTAAAACGGAACTCAGCAGCTCTCCCTCTATCCGACCAGTCATTACATTTGTGTTTTAAAGACTATGTCGTTATCTATATTGAGACCCAAACAGAATTTCCAATTTTATATGAGCACATTCCTTTTCACACATCCTACCCAACACACTAAACAAGTTTAAATTGCTCCCATTCTTAACAAAGGCTTGCACCTGTGTACTTCTAAACACTGAACTGCTTCTTAAAAATAAGCAGAATAAAATTTCTCTGAAGCATTAGATGATGGCCTCGTACTTGGGTGCAAGCCTCCTCTCTAACCCATTCCAATGCGGCATCTATTTGGTCAGTAAAATATATTTATAAAGTGAAAATTTAAATATGTAAATCTTTGCTTAGACTGACTGGATAAATTACAAACTCCCTAGCAAGGAAGGCAAATTGCTTTATCATAAGTCCCTTTTCCATTTCTCTTCCCTTATCTGACAACCTTTGCCCTCACGCACCCTGGGTTCCAGTTAACCCCA
The DNA here is from genome assembly GCF_000313985.2 of Echinops telfairi. Classification (NCBI taxonomy): domain Eukaryota; kingdom Metazoa; phylum Chordata; class Mammalia; order Afrosoricida; family Tenrecidae; genus Echinops; species Echinops telfairi. The sequence goes on from NW_022103900.1 coordinate 44,970,233, forward strand.
AACTTTCTGAATCTGTTACAGTATGCAATGGCTTCTTGGACGTGTGTATGTTTTTCTCTCCATGTGAAACGCTTTCCTGTCAGATCTTGCTCCTGTTCTTCATTTTAGTGCTTAGCCATTCTCAGAGTTTCAGACCTCGAGGCATATCAACAGAGATTTCCTTGAACCAAGCTTCTCTTTTCTCAGCTACCATCCATCATATCAGAGCATTATATTTACCCACTCATTTATTATTTTATTTATTCAACAATGATTAGGCTATGTTAGGTTATGGATACAAAAATTAAACATCTTTCATATCAAAATTTTCACAATTGAGGTTAAAATAGCTTCATAAGCAAAAATTGCCGTGTTTTGAACTGTTTTGCAACGTTATATTTGAAAGTGTCATGTAAAACAAAGAGCATATTTATGATCCAGAGAAAGTAACTGAGACTATTGTGAAGATTTCAAACAAAGAGGATTTTCACGTAGTTGATGGAACATCTTAGATGTCCATGGTCGATAGTGGGGTGGCATCACCCAAAGGACACTATCACCTTCATGCCAGAGGGAAAAATCAAGAGCACATACTACTGGATCTCAGTTTCTTCCACATAAGCTACTGATAAATGGTGATACGGATTAAGACAGTGAATTATATCCAGTTAGTAGTGACCCTGTTGGTACAACAAAGAAAAGGATAACAGGAAAAACAAACAAAAACAAACAAACACACACACCGCCTGGTCCTGTACCATCATCACAGTTTTAGGTTTGGCTCTGTTATTGCAGCCGTTGTGTCAATCCATCTCCCTGAGGTCTTCCTTTCCTTCTGTGACCCTCTCATGTACCAAACAGGTTCTCCCTTTCCAGGGACTGCTCTCACCTGCTAGCAGAGCCAGCGTTTGTGAGGCCAAGTCTTACTGCCCTTGCTTCTAAGGAGCGTGCTGGCTAGCACACCGAAAGGAAGAGAGGCTGGAAACGTGTCCAGTCTTCTTTCCAGTTACTGAGTCCCCCTAGCTGAACTCCGTCAGAACGCAATAGACCAGCCTCTTTGGAAATGAAGTTTTTAGTTCGGACTTATTTTTAAAAGGGAATGTCTTCTATCATACCTTGAAAAGCTAGTGTGATAATCAGTGATAAAGTATATAAAATAAAGTGCCGTGCACAGGAAAACTTGGGTATTCTCTAAATGACTATTAGTAGTATCACCACTGATCATATCCTCAAATTTCTATGGCAACAGCGTTGCAAAGCTGATGATTTACCAACCTGCCTCGTCATCTTTGCAACACACGTAGCATGTGAAAATCTTCATGGTTCATAATTTCTATTAATGCTCCTGTGCACGTATTCAGTCGACTTGTTGCCCTCTGTGAGGAGTCAGAGGTACTGCATTCGGCCCCTAATTCAGTGCATCTGTTGGGGTTCGTGATGAGAGAGTCTTTGCTCCCCCCACTATTCCACCCCCAACCTTCACACCAGCTTCCTTTATAAAACAAAGGGACAGCGAATGCCACTGTGGATTAATACCATCTGCAGTGCAGGCTGCTTCGGGACAGGCCCAGGTTTTTCTGGCTCAGATCTTTACATTGAGCTCTAAGGAGATGCTGACTGCAGAAGAGCAGAAACGACAACTTGGTACCCACTGGGCATTATGCACTCTTTCCATTAGAGGAAGAGAAGAGAATTTTGAGAGTCAGCTCTTAGAAGGATAGGTAAATTGACTAGGACAGGTAATTTTTTCTTTATTCTTTTCAACTTCTCCTTTCTCTTGGCCGCTCTGAGATACTTATTCCAATAGGTAGACATTAGATCTATTCCATAATTGTTTAAATGGATCGGCATTTTAAAAGGTTTTTGACTAGGCATATATTTACGTCGCAAATGGATACTGCCCCCTAGAACAAAAGATAGTTTAAATTTATATTCAAAAAGGATCTTGGCAATTCCAGTTCTGCAATGCAAGGGTGAGTGGTCACTTGCGGTTAGTCATGTCTTGTCACATCTCAGACGTAAATCTGGTGATGGAAATGTAAAAGACCAATCTACCACTAAAAGCTTTGGCCAATACTATTGGATATTGCATGCAAATGAGAGGACAGAAGAATATTTCCAAAGGAATTTGTGGTTTGAAACAACTGCTCTCTGTGGAGGAAAAATGGACCTCCTGTCAAGAAAAATTAGTCAATTTTCATATAGTTCCCATAGTAATATTTCTCCTCTCCTCTTTAAGATACTTGCAGTGTAATGGCGTTTGCATTCATACCCAGTCTTCAAATAGTTTCCAACCAGTGACCTTTCTGAACAGAAAAAATATAAAGGCCTTATGCTATGCAGACAGAGGGAAATGATCTCAGATAGCAATCCTGAGATGCAAGAGAAAGGATAAAGAGATATGGACATATTAGTAAATATAAAGGTAGATATAAAACAATATTGCATTTATTATTACAGATGTTGCATTCATGGAATTTAAAGCAGAGACAAACAAACAAATCATAAGCAGGAATAATATATAAATGGTAGTATAGTCAATGTAGGTGGGCGGTTGGTAATGTTTTCTTCGAGTGGTCTACCCAAATCATTCAAATGGTCCCAAATGTGCCTGAGTAGGACAGTGAGCAGAAAGAGAAATCAAGTGAAAATGGGAAATTCTTTCCAGCAGAATCCAATTTTTGCTGTAACAAGAAGTATCTTTCCCATTCACATGAGTTAAGTTGTGTACAATCTGTACTCTTTTATTTAAAATTGGGGAATGAATAGTCAAAAAGCAAAATATCAGAACCGAGTCCATTAACAGCAGGTAATTTTTATTTGAACAAGCGGTTTACAAAATTACATTTTCATTCAGAGACAGTCTGTGTACTTTATATCCTAAATTTCCTTTTTTGTTTCCTACATGAGATGAAAATTGAATTCCAGCAATCCATTTTGTGTTTTAAGTATTTTCTACATAAATATTTGAAAATGCATACATGGAACAAGGTTAAGGCAATTTTTTATCAGGAAATACAGGGTAATTCTTTATTTAATATAAATATGACTTAGATAAAGGTACAAAGGATTCACACTAAAATTAACCAATCATAATAAAAATTCTGACATATTTTTCAAGGTAATTATGGGCACCATTTTATAAAGTTAAATAAGATTGTGTGCCAAATATTAGCTATATTACTGGTACTTCAATAAATCACTGTTACATGAATTCTTACTGTCTATAATTATTGTTACTAGAGTTCTTTATTATGAAAGTGTTTGTCAGGATTCTCCAGAAATCTAGGCTTGATGATTAATAGTTGGTTAGTGGATGGGCATGATAGATGGTTATATGGATGGATGGATGGTGGTAAAATGTAAGAGACAACATAAAATGGCATAAGAAAAGTAGGTTACCTCTAGAAAAATAAATTGCCTTTTGAAAGAGCTAGTTAGTGTTCATTGATATGGTACCAAAAGATTAGATTCCTATTATAGTCATTAGTTCTTGAATACACAGAAAGCAAGTAAATGAGTGTAAAAATGGGTTTATTCCAACAAAATGTGTTTAAACACCTATATAATCTGTGAATTAATGCAGACAAGTTGTCTAGTGATTAAACACACTTTATTCTCATTAGGTTGCCTGAATGGATGGGGGTATATGAGCAGGAGGGGTTCAATTTCAATAGTCATCTCTGGTTTTATTTGCTGGACTAGTTACTTTCAAGGCAGAGAGGGAAGCTCAGAAGATGATGGCAACTATTGTGTGGGAGTTGAGGGTGGTGAGTTGCATATCCGTGAGTTATTTGGGAAGAAATGAGAGAACTAGAAATACTACCTTCAGATATGCATAGACTTAGATGGAGGCTATATTAGGGGTGGGTGTTACATGTTGATATTTTTGTTTCATACAAATTGTTTTTAGGATTTTGCTGGAATTCTTTCATAAGACTTCAAAATGACAGCCATCTAAGCAATTCCAACTCATTTCAGCCCTGCTGCAAATCATTACAGGATAGATAGCCCTCTCTCTCTCTCTGTCTGTCTGTCTCTCTCTCTTGCTGCCGGGGGTGGGTTTGAACTACTAACTGTGCAGTTAGCAGTCCATCTCTTGCCAACAGTGCCCCAGGGCGTTCTCATACAAACAAGTAAAAGTGACCCAATAATTTTTTTTTAATCTTATGCCAAGATGCTAGCTTCCAAGGGAATTTAAGAAGTTTACCATAATAAAGATACTTTCAATATTTTCAATGCAGTTTTGAGAAACTGGTCTTGTTCAACATTGAGAGTCGTGATCCAGTTTAGGAAATAATGTATATAATGATGGAACAGATGATAATAAATGCACCATATTCTCTCTAATAAATACAAACTTTTTCATCATCAGAAGAAGAAAGATCTTAATCTCCCACCAGGCATTCCTAATATTTAGAGTTGGACAAGTCATTCCAGGATGACTTAATTGTTAACAGCACTTAATCCCTGGGCGTTAAACTGTCTGCCTGGTGGCATAGTGCATTATACCCTGAGCTACTAACTAAAATGTGAGTGGTTTGAACTCACCAGTTACTTCTTGGGAGGAAGATTAAGCTGCATGTTCCTGTAAAAATTAAAAGTCTCAGAAACCTGAAAAGTGTAACCTGGAATGGATTTCATGACAGCAGACTTTTTGTTTGTTCCTTTGTTGTTTTCATTCTCTATTGCCCATGGGAAAATGTGTTCACTCAGGCTCTACAACGCTTCCTCTCTCTGTGCGGGCCCCTCCCTAGTCAGACTTACATGAGTAATTCTGATCAGCTGCTCACATACCCGGCAAGGGTCCATTTTCACTTTGTGCAGTCGTACATCATGCAAGTGATCAGAGAGGGGGAAATGTTCTTTTAATTCCTTTGGTGGTTAGTTAATATAGCCATAAAACAATAATTTACTAAATATTTGTTGAAGGGAAACCTGAAAGGTAAATATTCCAGTCTGATTTGCATAATTTACCTAATGTAGTGATTAAGAGAATGAGATCTCCTTGAATTCCCCAGTTTTTCTATCATCTCTGAACAAATTTTACTTGAAAACACGTGGAATGCTTGCCCTTTATTGGGCTGTGGCTTCAAAATTTAAATTTTCTTTGAAAAATATTTTTGAACAAAAAGATCAGGAATGATAGCTAAAGAAATGAATATTTGTTAAAATTTTCTGCTTTAGAAAAAAAGATTGCTGATGTGCAGCTAAAGCGGAGTTTAGAAGAGATTGGAGAGGAGAAACGAAATGCCAGCAGAATCAGTAAGATAAAAGATAGACCACTAGACGTTACTTAGTTTTCCACTGACAACAATTTCAGAGGCATTATTATTGTTTTCTTTCTCCCCCCTAGAATTAAATATTAAACATATTTCCATATTCTAAAAGTATCCACATTTTATACAGCTACCCAAATGCCAATTTCAGGACTCCAAACAGTGTAATTGAAAGTACATTCTGAAATGCTCCAAGTATTCAATCCAATGGTAGGTTTCATAAGATAATGAATTAAGATATGCACAGTTAATACGCTAAATAAGTTTTAGTGCATTTTCACTTATCTTTCCATCTGAAATAATTAAAAGAACATCTTTCCAAGTGAGATGAAAACAGAAGGGGTGATGATTATTTAAATTCAGAAAAGGGAAATTCCATAAAAATTTGTTATTTACTATGGTAAATGTTAAATTTGATATGTCCTTTAAATCCACAAATCGTCATTAATAAAGCTTGTGAAATAAGTGTGTTGCCCCTAAGAAAGTCTAGGAATTCACTTTGGTACATTGGAAAATGTCCAAGTTGCACAGCAGTTAAAAATTAGTATTTCTTTAAAGTTTGAAATTTAGAGCCTCATAAAACTGTATACAGATTAAAACATATAGAACTTTCAGAAATTTTTAATATCTATTTGCTTGTTCTTCAAATAAATATTCTTAACATATCTATTATGACATATAAATAAATCTCTTGAAAAGGATTAAAATGTACCAGAACTTTTAATTTTTATTTTATCATGAAGATATTTTTCTAAATAAGAGGCATACTTATGAAACATAGGCTTCTCTACATAAAACTTTAATTAAATCATCATATTTTACAGAGTTGCAGTCAGCTTTTTTTACATAAAGCATACAAAATAGAAACCACGAGAAGGCACTTCTGATCTTTAATGTAGGTTATAATTAGAAACAAGTAGAGAGAGCTGGAATTTCACAATATATTTCTAAAGATTTTCAAAATTTGGGTTTAAAAAGGTTTTCAAAAAGACTCCCATGAGCGTGCAAAAGTAGGGTAATTGCTTCTGGATGATGTTTTCAGAGCACTTTGACACTATCATCTTTACTTATGCTGAGATAAAGTTTATGGATTAAATGTCATGAGAAACTAATTGAAACCCTTGATTAACTAGAATTGGATGTTCTGACAAATTGATTTCTCTGGTTAACATATTGTTACCTGAAAAAAGTCTCTTTTATTTCAACTTGCCTTATTGAAAATCTCTCTAGACTGTAATGTTCAAGGCCCCTGTTTTCATAATTAGACTACATTCTTAGAAGTGACTCTTCCCTTGTTAACTGATCGTCTTCAAATCTCCCAGGTTAATTATTCTGTACATCAATTCCCGTCTTAGAATTTCAGATCTACATCTGTATAAAAGCAAGGAATGGCTCGACCATGGACCACTTTTTAAACTGAGATTACCAATGTGAATTTTATTTGTAAATATCATAACTTTGTTCATTTATTTTTAACAATTCAACAGTGCCTATGAGAACCATTTAGTGACATTGAATCTATTATTCACGCCTGTAACCATTTTCACTCGCCTTTACTGAGCTATTCCTCCTTCATTAGCAGAATAAGTTCCCTGCTCCTGGTGGGTCCTAGCTCATCTCTCCAGGTGCCGTTGTCAATGTGATCCCATCGAGGTAATTAGTTCATAAAGAGTACTCTCCTCAATCAGACAGTATTTACTAGTTAAATAAAACCCATTGTTCAACTAGAAAGCAGAAAACTTTTCACTACAATCAAGGATCAGATGAGTTCGTCTCGAGGCTCTGTGGATTGGTTGACATAGGGTACCAACACACCAGCCTTCCAAGCATACTGAACTTCTTAACAAGGTCAGATAGATTAGCACAGGTCAAACACGTGGTGAAAAGTCCCTTTTTTTTTTTTCTTAACTCAGGTTTTCCGTCTTTTGAAGTCCACCTGTATGTGAGGCGTGGTTGCATAGCGGTTATGAGTTAGGTTATGGGTTGGCAGTTCGAAACCATCAGCTGTCCCTTGAGGGAAAGATGAAGCTCTCTACTCCTGTGAAGAGTCTTGGAACCCACAGGGGCAGTTCGACCGTGTCCTGCAGGGTGACTGAGTCAGCATCAACTAGACGGCAGTGACTTTGGGCTTGGCCTTTATATGTGTGTGCATACATACACACATAGACGTATATAATACAACATTCATGTACTTCAATGAGAAGTGTGTTATGGTTAGTGTCACCCCGTGTCTGGATGGCAGAAGGATATCTCCATTTCTTGGTGTGAAGACCAAAAGTGTCTAACTGTTCTCTGGGTGGTAAAATTCCCCCTTTTGTGAACTAATGCTATAACCAATTTAAAATAATAATATATTAAAAAAATAAGTACATCATTTAAATGAGTATGTCTTCATTATTACAGATTTGTGATGAAAAAAAAATAGAAAATTCAGTGTTCTAGTTAACGTAGACAGAGGTAGTTAAGGTATAAAAATCTCACTGCCTTTGAGTGAGTGCTGACTTATAAAGACCCCCTGTGGGTCTCCCAGACTATAACTGTTTATGGTAGTAGAAAAGTCAATCATTCTACAGCTCAAGTTATGGGTGGTTTCGAACTGCTGACTGTGCGGATAGCAGCTCTGGATGTAAACACTACACGACCAGGGCTCCTCAAGTTGAGGTATAGCCACATCCTTTGTGGTCCATTTCAGGAAGGGGTCACTTTCAGACTTAGCCTGTGATTCTGCTAGGAACAGGAAGTGACTCCTCCGCTGAAATGGGAAGACCCCAACCCACTCTGAGAGTCCAGCTTGCAGGCTTCAAGGCTATGGCTTCTCTGTGTTCTACAGATTAGCAATGGAAAGGCTGTAGCGAGACAGCGAAGCTGGGTACCCACAGAACAATGGCTTTCATCAGAGGCAAAGCCAATGAGGAGTGCTGCAGGACAAACGTCTACAAAGCCACCTCTTCCAATAGGGAACAACATACAATCAATCTCAGAACAGCTTGATAGGGGCTGGGGGACAGAGATCCTAGTTATGTGCAAATCTATCCCCTAACCCTCTGGGAACTTGCTCAGTCCACTTAATCCACCATTGCCCATTGGTAAAATAGTTCCAAAAATTATTTCCTCCTTTTTAAATTTTTAATAGTGAAATGATCATTTTATTTTTCTATTTATTATACATGTTATTGGGAGCTCTGACAGATATAACAATCCATAATTCAATTAGGTCCAGCATAATTGTACAATTGTCGCCACCATCTGTTTCAAAACATTTTATTTCTTCTTGAACTTTCGGATACCAGCTCCCCTTTATTCCCTCCCTCCCCCATCCTACCCCTTAGGAACTTGTTTTATTATATTATATATTATTATTAGTTATTTTGCCCTATCTTACACCATCCAATGTATCCGTTCACCTACAATTCTGTTATATAACCTATATAGTCATCATTGCTGTCAGCTACCCCTTCTGCCTGCCCCAACCCCACCCTCTTCCCATATCCTCAGGGAGTCATTACTACCATTACTGCCTCTGAATGGTTATCTATCTTGGCTTTCCTGCATGGAATGAACTTAATTAGACAAATGATCATACACAGGGCTAACACGATCAATGAGGTAAAACAAAGACCATGGTAGTAAGGGGAGGTGCCATGAGACATGTTTCAGAAACAAATATATAAGAATCTTGTTAAAATATATATTTTGACTGAATAATGCAAATTATCATCAGTGAATTTCTTGAAACTAAAGTTTTAGAGGTTAAGCTATTTCTTTACTAAAAACAAGATGTTCTACCTTATGATTTTTAGAGAGCATGCTGGGCACATTTAGAATTTAAGGAAATGATTAAGGTTTGTTATTGTTTCCATTTTCCCCTGGATTTCATTAATTAAAACAAAAGAATGAATTCTTTCCTCATTCTTTTACAATACAGATTGTTTTATGTTATCATGTATATTTACAAGTTTATGTGAATTGGCTATTTTTAGAAGTAATTTATTTGTTTTTGTTGTATTATATGAATTGTTTCTAGTTCTAAAATGGAGTCCTAAAGAATAATGAACAAAATTGTAAGGCAAAAAGTAGGTTCTACTTCAGAAACAAGTTTAATGTTTCTTTCTCGTGAAAAAGTGCTAAGGTTTCTGTTTTCATTTTAAAGGTTTATACACACTCACTCACATATGAGAGTGAGTCCAAACGTCTTACGACAAGGGTTACAGTTCACATGTGTGTGGGTTGATTCCAAGCAAACCGCAGTTAAGCGTATCTCGGCAACCAGGGGATGAGGCAGACAAACTCTTTCCAGCCAAACACCCGTCCTCTCCGGGCGGTGCAATCGGAACAGGCACCGGTGCTGAATGTGAAGTGGGGAGATCTGTTAGACCACAGAACTGACTGTTCCATTAATGCTGGGAGCAAAATCAAGGCTAGTGAAGATGGTTTCATGTGACAAACTATAGCCAGGGATGAACCTTGCATTTACTAATAGGGTCCAGACAGCAAGGTCCAGTCACCACGGTGGCTTCCAACAGGAACCGCTCGGCCAGTGACATTGGAAGAACAGGTGACTATTTGGGGGCGTGTCCAAAGGGTAGTTTCGAAAGGGTGAGAAACCCCGTGGAAGCTGTTCAGAGGCCTGTTTATTTTTGTCATGAAGTCAATGCACCTGCGATGCTTCAAGACTAAAGAGAGCTATCCTCTGAGAGTTCCCTTGGGCAGCCTTACTACATCCACCCGACAGCCAGGTTCCTGCCCCTCGTGTTCCCAAGGCACAAAGAACATCTTAACGAAGTCCAATCCGACTTCTTCAAGGACAGTTGTTTTGACGCGGGGTACACTGAAGACCAAGCAAGTTCTCAGGGAAAAGCCAGAACACGTTTCCAGGTGAGCAATAGGCCTCCTGGATGAACTGGAATGATTCTGGGATCGGGTAGGGGCACAAAAACAGATCCTTAAAAATGAATTCTATGAATTCAGCGGCAGCGAGTTTGCTCGGGGGAGTTATGGACTATAGTACAAAAGTGTTTAATTTCCAGGAGCCACTGAGGTTTATTTTGTTTTGTTTTTTCCCTGAAAAGAGTATGATAGATAAAATAAATTTGGGAACCTATGTGCTAGAGAAGAAGCCCTGATGGGGTGGTGGCTATGAGCTGGGCTGGGATCTGTATGGTGGGCAGTTCGAGAACAGCAGCAGTTTGGAGGAAGGAAGACTGGGCTTTCTACCCCATAAACCGTTATGGTCTTAGAAACCCACGAGGGGGTTGCTATGAATCAGCATTGACTCAATGGCAGTGAGCTATGAGTTAGAGTGGGAGCCTGGGTTAGGAAGTGGTTATGATGTGAGCTGTTAACCACAAGGTCAGCAGCTCAAAACCATCAACTGCTCTGTGGGGAAAATACGAGGATTTCTGCACTTGTAAATAACTACAGTCACAGAAACCCATAAGGAAAGTTCTGTATTGTCCTATAGATTTGTTGAGTCAGAATTGACTAAACCTATGTCACCGTAAGAAGCGTCACCCATTTCCCCACACACAAACGTCAACCTTCTGTCCCTAGCCCATAGTTTTACTTCTGGAACAGTCTCACAGAAAAGAGGCAAGAAACAGAGATGAGGAGCTCTTTCAAATGAGTGGTAGGCATGTATAAAATTTGAAATGAATATATGCATAAACACTAACCCTGGAACTGGAGGTAAATAGTATGCAAATTCTAAATATAGTCATTTGAGGATCCATTAATTTATGCACTTACTTCCATATACTGGGCGGTTGCCATGTTCCAAACAACACGTGCACACATCACACACTCAACTGAGGAAGTGCAGAAGCTAAGATTAAGATAGACGATGCATGGAAATACAGACATTTAAATGTGAATTTTAAAAATGTATTATCAAAAAACATATTGTGTACATGCTTGGGGAAATACTTAAATTTAGATGCTTTGCTTCTGAATGTATACAATCAGTTCAACCCTCCAACCTAGAATCCCTGTAGTGCGAACATTATATAAGACACAGAAGAGACAGAGACAGCTTCGCATTATGCAAATTATTACTCACATTAAATACAAACTCATCTGGTACTTTTAACATAAGGTCTAAGTAGGCAGTCTTCCAGAGAATCTTAGATCCAGAAGTTTGCATATAAAAATGTACATGAGTTTTTTAGGATTTTGAAATGCATGCCACGAGGCACATTCCTTTTCCCCATATTCTTGAATACAATAAAAATAGCATCGATTGAGCGAGGGTGCAGGGAGGGCAAAGCTGATTTGGCTTCTCATGATAATTCTCAGCACTAAAGTGGTCTGAACAATTGTTTATACTTAATATTTTTCTCCCCAGAACCATAAAAAAGTTCATGTTACTTGAGACAACTTAAAATTGTATTAGTTTTTGAGAAGATACGTGTATTGCATTAAGTCTTAAATTAGGTGGAAATCTGTTTAAGCAGTGACCAAAGTGGTTCAGAATAAAAATGATATTGTTTTTAAAAGAATAAGAATAATATTAGGGTCAAATAAATACACGTTGATGTTACAAAAACAACTTAGAAATAATTCATGTTTTTCATCTATGGTTCTCGTATGCAAAGCAAAACATTGATTTGTAAGCCACAGAAACCCCGCGAAACCCTTCTCTTTGGTGTTTCTGTTCTGTTACCCCGTTCTCACGCTTAAGACAGCTAGCCTGAAAATAAGTTCTTCAAAAGTCCTAAAGCTCTGGGTCTCACTCAATTTTCAGCCAAACATATAAAGTGAAGAAGAACCCGAGTGAGGTGGTACATAAACTTTGGAATAATCAAAGCATTAGCGATTGAACAGGCCTTGATTCCCCCAGGACACAATTCAGCAGATGAGGAAGAAAGGAGAGGAAGACGCTGGAACCCAGGGCAGCATTGTAGACATGATGGCAACACGATGGAACAGCATGTCTATGACTGGAAACATTGTCTCTCAACTTCCAGTCCATTTGCAAGAAAGAGATTTTTAGGAAGGAAACAAACAAACACAACTTCCTTCAAGCCCTTCCCTCATCATTCGTTTTAGATACTCTGACGATTTTGGGGTTCGGAGTATGAAGACAAAAGCCCCTGAAAGAAAACTGCTACAAACCCTCCCTAGACTACACGGGAGGGAACGTAATACAAATATTCGCACATGAACAGTTTTCTTCTGTTGTCCTATAGACATCAGTGAGCTTTGATTGATGATAATTAATGTTCGTATGCTTAGCCGGGGGAGAAAGGTTTCAATAGCTGGGGTGTGTTTTAGAGACAGAGTACTCGTTTGCTTAGAGACTTAGTGAAATGAGGGTCATTGATGCATCCACTTCCATTAATGGGAGTTAGCAACCACGGCATATATCTCATAATTAGATTTCCCGAGGCGCCAAGAGGAAAAACCCAGTGATGCAGCACAATATATTTCTCCATCCAAGAGGGGCTTCCCATTGTCTGAATAGACAGATGCCGTGTGCTGGTAAGAATGATGTGTGTACCTTTAGTTGCTAAGGTAAATTATTCAGAATAAAATGCTGTCAGTAGAAGTCGATTACTTCATTTTCCCCCTATATGTGAGCCCCGAATGGTCCTGAGACATGATGAAGCATTTTTTTCCTATAACAGTCTAACTGAAAACTATCACACATGATAAAATATATTTTCTAATAAGTTTCAAGGTATATGTAGAATCCAAGAAAATACTAGAGGTGCTATCTTTCTTTACTAATGGCATTATAATACAAATGAGTGATTTTAAAGAAAATAAATTATTGTCTCAACATTCTGGGCACTAAAGGTCCAAGTCAGGGTATTGGCTATCGGTAGTGCTAGGTGTCGCTGGTATTCCTTGGGTTGTCAAGGTACCTTTGCAGGGCTCCTATGTTCTCCCTGTGTATGAGTGCACCTAGTCTGCTCTTCTTGTGAGACACCTCTCAGAAAGAATTGTGTTCATTACAATCTCATTAAAATGACACGTTTTCTAGAGAGACACAATATTACAGATGTTGAGTGTATACTTCAATGCAACTTTGGGAGTGAAAACTCAATTCAGATGAAATGAATACACACACATACACACACATACCCCTGAGGAACGTAGGACTTAAGGGGAAAGCTCCACATTTCCACATAAAGAATTGTCAAACAGCCATTGAACAGCTTTAGAAAGTGTCCCAAGGACGTGCAGAATTATACAAACATTTATTCCACCCAAACAAATGCACTGCAACTAAATTGATTCCACCTCACAGAGACCCTCTAGGACAAAGTAGAACTACTCCTGTGGGATTCTAAGGCTGGACTTTTTTACAGAAATAGAAAGTCTCATCTTTCTTTAGCAGAGCTGCTGGTGGGTTTCAGCTTCTGACCTTGGGATTAGTAGTCTATGATGGTTAGGGCTTACGTTAACTATAAACTTCTTGTTTAAGGTAAAATTAGGACCCAACCTGTCAATCAGGTCACAACCCAATGAAACCTCCGAGGAGACATAGCCTTTTGTGTAAGAGAGAGATCAAGTAGAGCCAAGTGCCTTCGTCTGGACCTGGATCCTGTGTCTGGTTCATTCATTTCCTATTGTGGTGCCTGCTGATCCCAGGAGCCCTTCATAGACTACGTGTGGTAGATTCATTTGGCCAATCTCAGATTCATCTACTGCTGTATCCAGCCTCTGCTGTCCCTCTGTTTCGTCATCCTGCTTTCTGTTCATCAGCTTCCACAACTGCAGAAGTCAGGGGAAAGCAAACTTCAACAGAACTGGACTTATCCACTACAAGTGTGTAAGCAATTTCTTGATATAGATCACAGTCTACCTGCAAACACATACAGCTATCACTGGTTTTGCTTCTCTGGAGAACCCAACTTAACACATAGCCTAAAACATAATCCCCCATGCTACCAAGGGTTTCTAGTCATTCAATAAGATCTCAAAAATAATTGCAAGCTAAGACCCAAGAAAAAGCAACAAGAATCTGCAACATTTGAGTGATAATTCAATGTTTACCTCCATCTCTTGCACGATATCAGCTCCAGGTTGTGGAAGCTCTCCTGTGGCTCTAAAGAAATAGTGGTTCCTTCTTCCTCCAGATTCCATCATGGGGATTCCTGTGTTTCTCCTTACTCTCAGCGTCATGTTTCAGAAGCTCTATTCCTGGCAGGTATGACCACGAGGACTGGTTCTTCTTTTCTTTACTCAGCCCTCTCCCCCCACCCCAGTCACAAGGTAGAATGTCCATTCCAGAGGCAGCAGAGCACAATCCTTCCCTTGCCCAGCTTGTTCATAGGAAGAAGGTTCTACACTAGGAGGACCAGGATAAAAAGTCAAAGAAAACCATGTCCCTACCTCCAATACCTACTCATAGAGTAGAGGGGGCACTCCAGAAGGTTTGTGCCTGCTTCTAGTTCCAAAGCATTGATGTAGGGTTTTGCAGAGGGAGAAGGGGTAAGTCATATCATGACTATATGTGTGATAGAGGATAGGATCAAAAGAAAGGGACAGACTTTTTATTTGAATAAATCATGAGTGAAAGTGTCTCAAATGTAAAATATTACTATACATACCCAATAATCATCAAAATCACTATGCAGGATGAATGTAAAGAAGTTCAAAACTAGATATTTAATTGCCCAAATGTCGAAAGCCAAATGTAGAGGAAAATTTCAAAATTGTAAGAGGAAAACAAGTCAACATGTACAAATAGGCCTTTAGAATAAGACAAATCACCGTAAAATTGAATAGTATAGTACTGGAAGCAAAAACAAGCAAACAACAACAAAACTACAACACCACCAACAACCCCTTGTGGTAGTTACATAATCTGGTGTCAACTTGAGACTATTAAGAGTATAAAGGGGTGGGGTTTGGCCTGTCAATCAGGTCACAGCTCGATGACCTCACTTGGAGGTGCTGCAGAGATTAATAGCTCACTGGAGGGCCATACCCACTTTCTCTGCTTCATATTGCTGATGAAAAGCCACATTCAGCTACGTTGTTGGAACCAGAACCCTGGAGCTGGAAGAGCCACGTGGAGACCCATGCCAGGGCTGAGATGCTTCTACCACCACTGGCTCCACAAGACTTTCCACCCACAGGCCTGTGATCTTCCTACATTAGCATCATTGCATGGCTGCATGAGAGTTAAGAAGAATTTATGGACTAGTATTGACATATGGGGTAATATTGTACTTATGGACTTGATATGGACTGGGCTGGGATATTTTCTTAATATACGAATACTCTTTATATAAAGCTGTTTCTTATACATATATGAGTGTCTATGAATTTGTTTCTCTAGTTCACCCAGACGAAATCTGTAAACCACAAATCATATAAAAATTTCAAACCAAACCCACTGCCATGGAGTCAATACTGACTCATAGAGACCCTCCCTATAGGACAGGGTAGAACTGTCCCTGTGGGTCTCCAAGACTGTAATGCTTTATTGAAGTAGAAAGCCTCATCTTTCTCCTGTAGCTCTGGCTGGTGGTTTTGAGCTTCTGAACTTGCGGTTAGGAGCCCGATGCATAACCACCATCATGTATTCTTTAAAGTCTAACGTAATTGAAGCTAGAAATAGACAGCTCTGCAATAGTGGTTGAGACTTCACTTCCCTACTCTTGTCAATATTCATCAACCATGAAGAATATCAGAAAGGACATAGAAGATCTAAACAATACTATCATTTCAGTGGAATGTATAAGTATCTATAGAAGACTTCACCTAGCAGCAACATAACATTATTTTAAAGCACATTTGGATAATTTTTCAGGATAGACTATAAATAAAAACATAAAACAAGCTTCAATGAATGGAAATGACACAAAATGTGCTTCCCAAACAAGAGGGGGCTTAAATTAGAAATAACAGAAATAAATTTGGAAAGTGCATAAATATTTTGATATTAAAAAGCCACTCCTGAATGATTAAGGTAATCAAGAAAATACAAGAAACTTGAAAATATTGGTCATCAATGTAAAAAAGAAAACCCACAAGTCCCAAAATGTTTGGGTTGCAGCTAAGGTAGCTGAATCATAACCGTACACACCTATATTTAAAAAGATGTAATGATCAGTTACTTCCCCTTCCAACTTAAATATTGGAAAAAGAATAGCAAACTAAACCCAAAGCTGAGGAGAAGAAGAAGAAAATCAAAGGCTTAAGTGAACATGACTGCAATCATTCACACTCACTCACTCACTCACTCACTGCCAATGGGTCAGTTCTGACCCACAGTCCCCTGAGGTCCATTCTCCACTCACAGCAACTTGATCAGTCAGGTTAGATCTGTTCCTGTGAATTTCCAGAATTGATTAGAAAGCTTCATCTTACTCTCGAAAACATTGGGTGGTTTCCAACTGTTTACATGGAGACTCACCACCCAATAACACCAAATTCGGTTGTTTGAAAAGGTCAGCTAATTAAGGAATTGACTTGACCAAGGTAAATGAGATGATTCAAATGAACTAAGGGTGAAATATAGAATGAAGGGGGTGTTAGACCAGCTTGACTAGAGAAACAAACTTATTGATACTCATATGGGTGCAAGAGAGAGCTTTATGTCAAAGAGTAATTGTATATTAAGAAAATATCCCAACCTAGTCCAAATCAAGTCATGTGTCTGACATTAGCCTATATCTCCAATACTAGTCTAGAGACTTCTCTTCAGACTCATGCAACACATGCAATGAAGCCAAATGTTAGGAAGATCACAGACCAGTGGGTGAGAAATCTTGTGGATCAAGTGGCAGTGGAAGCATCTCTGGGCTCTGGTGCGAGTCTCCATGTGGCCTCTCCACAGGAAAGTGAAGCAGAAAAAGAGTGTGTCCTGCCTCCAGGAAGGAAGAAGGGAAATCCTAGAATCCCCACGAGAAAGCCATCACAATCACCAGGTTGTGACCCGATTGAAAAGCTAGACTCCACCTGCTCATCCTTTATCAAGTTGACATGAAATTGTGTAACCACTGCAAACGGTCACTACTGACCTTACACCTGTAAAATGGACTATAAGAGAACACCGAGAGCAACTGCATGGCCATAGATTATATGCTTTAGATGAAATGGACACATTTCTAGAAAACTGAATTGCCACAAGTGTTTGACAAAGCAACACAATATCTGAATCTATGTATGATAATCAAGAGATTAAATTAGTTGTTTAAAAACTTCCCATGCAGAAAAACCTACAATGTGTTGACTTCATAGGTATATTGCACCCAACATTGAAGAAATAATTGACTCACTCACTGTCATCACATCAATTCCAACTCATAGCATTCCTGTAGGCAAAGCAGCCCTCTAGGACTGCCTCTGTGAGCTTCCTGGACCGCAACTTTTTACTGCAGTCGAAAGCCTCGACTTTCTCCCTTTGAGTGGTTGGTGATTTCCACCTGCTGACCTAAGGTTTGCAGCCCAACATGGAACCACTTCACCACCTGGCTGGTTTTCTATTATAAAAAAATCTGTGTAGAAAGAAACTCATTTCCAACACGCACTCATCTCATTCTATGAAAACTAGTTGTGGTAGTTATATGATCATGTGTCAAATTGAGGATTAAGAGTGTAAAGGTGGAGTCTAGGCTGTCAATCAGGAGATAACCAATGAGGCCTCTGTGTGGGCTTGGCCTACCCCCAAGGATTCTGGGAATCCCTGTTTTTCCTCCTTGGAGGCTGGAGACATCGCTCTCTCTCTCTGCCACTCCCTTGAAGATGCTCTACTGTCGCAGGATGTGTCCTGTGACACATCCCTGAGGAGAACCACATGGACCTACCTGATGCAGCTCTGGGTGCTGGAGCAGCCACGTGGAGACCCCTGCCGGTGCTGAGATGCTTATAATACCACTAGATCCAAAGATTTTCTACCCACTGGCCTGTGATCGTCCTGTACTCAGCATCATTGCCCGTGTTTCATGAAGAGGACTTTATAGATTGGACTGGACTGGGTTGGGATGCTTTCTTAATGTACAATTACTCTTTATATAAAACTCTCTCTCATACACATATGAGTTTCTGTGGATTGGTTTCTCTAGTCCACCCAGCCTAACACACTAGTATTATCCTGCTTCCAAACCAGATCAAGGTATCACAAGACAGAACAAATATGTATAATTAGAATACTCCTTAGAAGCTAGGATGGTGAGATTTAGCCTCACTTTTTGGACATGTTATCAGGAAAAGACTAGTCCTTGGAAAAGAAAACCAAGCTTGGTAAAGTAGAGGAAGCACCCTAAAGAGGAAGATAATAATGAGATGTATTGCCCCAGTGACTTCAACAAAGGACTTAAATATTACAACTCTAAGGATAAAGCAAAAATTGACAATGTTTCACTCTAAATAAGGTTGTTATGACAGGAAACGTACTTGATGCCCACTAATAACAGTGGCTTCATGATTGCTTATGCTTGTCAAAATTTAAAGTACTATAGACTATAGTGGTTAAATGTTACTGTATGTAAATTATACTTTAATTTTTCAATTGTTAAATATAACATATCAATATAATTTTATCATTATTCTTTTTAAACAATCTTTCATTATAAATTAGATAGTGGTTTTCATATCAGATTATCAACCTTGCATTTAGCAGTTTGAACTTCTAATCAAATTCCCCAGTAGTTTGCCTTCTCCTGCACCTGGATTCTCTTCTTCCTCTAGTGGCTTACGAGCTTCTCTTCCCTCAAGCCGACCGTGTAACCTGGGGCTTCATGATGTCTCCTTTTGCATTAAAGTCTTGATCTTGACCTTTGTTTTGTTTCGTTTCCCTCTCTTAAAAGTAGTGTTACATAATATTTGTCCTTTTGTGATTCTTATGAATGCTGGGTGTTTTTTTTTAATTCACATTTGTTAAAATTCCACACAATAGTACACATCTAAATACATCATGGATCTTGGCTGAAAGATATTTACCAGAAAAAGATTTATTTGTTTTTTATAAAATATCCAAACCCACTCTTCTATTTGAATCATAGTAAATTATGAATAACATTGTGAATAAAGGGATTTCCAGACTTCTTAATTGTGCTCATGTGAAACCTGCACAAAGACAAAAGCAGTCATTCGAACAGAACAAGTGGTTTAAAGTACGAAAAAGTGTGTCAGATGTATGAGAGTGTACCCAAAGAAACAGAATTTATTTTTCAAAACTATGTATTTAATTTTTTTTAATCAACCTATCCCCTTCAAATTACTCTCCACTACACTTAATGTATTTGTCAAATCTGAGATCTATTCTTGTAAACATTTTGCAAACTCATCTGTTTAGATGGCTAACAGGAACTCCCTCATTTTCTCTTCACCTCTTCTTTGTCATCAAATCACTGTCCTTTCATGCCCCTTTTCATTCATGGAAACAAAAGAAGTCCCATGGAGTGAGGTCAGGTGAACAAGGTGCATGGGGCAAGCGAGGCATGCTGTTTTTGCCAAAAATTGGTGCACTGAGATGGCTGTGTGATCAGATGCATTGTTGTGGTGGCAAAGCCAGTCCACCATCTGCCACAAAATAGGACTTTTTAGTTGCACACTGTTACACAATCTTTACAGAACCTCTAAATAGAAAGCTTGATTAACAGTCTGATCGAGTGGAATGAACTAGATGAAATATGAGTCGTCATTTTTGTCTGTTCAGGAAGTTGACAGACATCCAGAACAAGATTTGTCATCAATCAACATTTCACTTTTTTTGAAACCATTCATACACTTGAGTTTTTCCCATAGTGCTGTCCTTATAAGCTGTGTTCAACATCACAAGTTATGTGGCAGTTTTCTAGAGCAGAAAGCAAAATTTCACAGCTGCATGCTGTTCTCTTAAATAAACCATCACAAAACAACCAGGTTCAAGAGAAACTGCTTTCACAAAAAAATTCACTGTGCCCAGAGGGAACCTTCCCAGGTGATGCCACTGGGTGCACTAACTGAGAACAAGTTGCTAGATGCTTGCTTTTCCTTTTTTTGTTTTGTTTTGTTTTGTTTTGTATTTTTTTCTTATTTTTGGTTGGGAGGAGTACCTGCTTGTATATGACTTCACCTTGCTTATTCAATCTGTATGCTTAGTAAATCATCTGAGAAGCTTCACTATATGAAGAAGATGACTCATCAGGATTAGAGGAAGGCCATAAAAACCTTGTGATCAGCAAACACAGCAATGCCCGCTGAAAGTCAGGAGGTTTGAAATATAGCATTCAGTATGGATTACACCTCAACATAAAAAAAAGTCTTAAAGCTTGACTAATAAATAGCAACACGATGGAGAGAAAAATAATGCAGTTGTGAAAGATTTCTTTTTATGCAGTCAATGCCAATGGAAGCAGTAACCGAGACACCAGATGATGGGTTGTGTTGGGAAAATCTGCCACAAAAAAACATCTTTAGAACTTTTAAAGTGTAAAAATGTTAAAATTACTAAGGATTGCTAAAACAACTCTCTCTACAAGAAATATAGCAGTTGGCTCCTTAGAAAATAGGATGGCAAGAGTTTGTCTCATCTACTTTGGACATGTTATCAGGAGGCGCCAGTTTGTAGAGGACTTCATGCTTAGTGAAGTAGAGGATCAGCAAAACACAAACAAGCAAACAGATGAAAAACAAACAAACAGTAAGATCCTCAACCAGGTGGATTAAAAAATATTATGTTAAAACAATCTCAAACAGCAACATGCTAATGGATGCAATGGGACCAGACTGTGTTTTGGGTTTTTGCATATTAGATCTTAATGAGTTGGAACTGGCTTGAAGTAATTGAACAACTAGAGAGATTCTGAATCTAGGCTAAGGCTAGTTATGGACAATAATGTAGTACCATGTGGCTAATAGGGTTGAAGTCTTTATTGCCTTACTGACTAGCCCTCTTAACACCTAGAGGTATCTCACCAGTCTTTGCACGTAGCCGCTTACATCTCAGAACCAGTGACAGCATATAAAATCCTTTGTTGACGGCCCCATCTATTTTTCTTTGGCAGAAGATCAATCCCAGACTCATCTGCTTCAGGATGTTGGCTACATTAGCCCGTGTGGACAGCCTGGGATAATCTCTCTTTATTAAAATCAGCAAATTGATAACTGTAGCTTTACAGCCCTCCTGCAATATTTGAGGTGGTGTTTCAATGAACATATCACCTTCAAAATTCTTCCCACCCACTTTATTTTTGTCAGACCACCAGGGGATCAATCAGTGCCACTGGTTTGTTCTCAGTGCTCTTCTGTAAATAACTAGGTCATGATAGATAGATCGATTATATGTTTACAAAGCATTACTTTGTAAATATTTGAAAGATTGAAATGTATAGATTTTGAAACCACAGCCACTTCCAAGGAGAAATATGAGGCGAATTATAATCTTGCATATACTCAAGGGAAGTTCTTCACTGCCCTGTATGGTTTCCATGAGCCAGAATTGACCTGACGGCCATGCACTGGGCTTGATTTTGGCCCCTTTAACCCAGGAAACATGAGGACATAATTTCCTCTCAAAATTCATAACAGATTTAATCAACTTCTAATAATGCATGTCATTATAATGTAATACAAAGCCACTCTGTTTTTAATTCTATAACATTTTAGTATTTTATTAGTTTTATTTTTAATAAAATTCCAGCAGAATATGATATATATGGTGAAAAGGGTGGATATTTCACAATCACAAGTGAAATATAATCAAGTAATATTTTATTGTTTGAAAATTAAATGCTTAAGAATCTGATTGTTTTACATTGCTGAAAGAGGCAGAAACCACTGGGCCAGTATTGCTTCTGTCAGCAACAGGTCAGCAGCTTCTTTGCACTCCATGATAGTTACTTGAATGTCCAAGCATTGTTTCCACATGTTTCTATAGTAAATTTTCTCCTCCATGGTAAAAATACGAGTTCCTTAGATCTGTGGGTGCTAATCAGATGTGACATGACTGACACCAAGGTTGCTGTTGGGCGGCCTGACAGGGGTTTATCATCACAAGCTAGGACTCAGTCTAACCTTTTGCAAACAGTCATCATTTAGGGAATTGATCAGTAATCTAAATATAAAACCACTAGTGCAAGGAGAGTGTCCCAAGCTCAAATCCAATACCAGCAGTCGAAAGATAATTGTTAATGTTCAACTTTTAAAAATTACAGTGGTGACAATTCTAAGCAAGACATTCAACTTAATAACCATACAGATGGGAGAAATTTGCAAGACACGAAATAGAACCTGGCCAAAATAAATAAATAAACACGGTAAAAGTTTACTTATCTGCTGGCAGAATGCTGTATCATTATTTCTGCTTGTATATGTAGAATTGAATGGAATGTTAATTTTGTACCTGAGGTTGGCTATGAGGAACTAAGAGGGACTCAGACAGATGGAGTAAGATCAAATTAACAAAAGTCAACCCCATGACAGGGGTGAAAATTACACATGATTTTACTACCTCATTAGAAATAAGAAAAAAAGCCTGGGAATTGAATCACGAGCCCCTTTAAGATTTTGTTGTAGTTTAGCATTGGGTATAAAAAAAATGTTTTAACACCTTCAGTGTTTTTATTTGTCAAAAGGAAAGGTTGATCTAGACATGAACAATAACATCCACTTGTTAAAGCTGCAAATGCATCACACATAGAGTCAAGTTGAAGGACAGACAGCACAATTCAATCAGAAAGCTATAAAGGAAATGGATTCAACGAGTAGGCAAGTTAATTTATTTAACACGTGCTGAAACAAGAAACCATTTTGAGGATTATCAAATGAAAAGCAAAACAAGATGCAAAACGTCAGTGACATTAAGATCTAATGCGCAAAGGAAGCAACAATGCCTTTCAACAATGGATAATGCTGTTGGTGTTATTAAAATGGTAGCATCCTCTTGGAGTGTTTTGCTGTTCTTTTTCTTCTTTTCTTTGCTACTTTTAGCTCCTCAGAAGTAATGCTTGGAAGACTCATACATACTGTACATACTGAAAACATACTTCTAAACATTCACAGCTTATTTTTAAATTAGTATTTCAATATTGAATTCACATTTTTACTTCTTTCTTGATTTCTTATAACTTCCATGCAACAATAAAAGAACATATTATGGCTTTATATTGAAAGTATAAATATCAAAACTACTAATAATATTGTTTTTCTTTCAGCTTAGATAATTTATTTTTAAGTCAGGGATATATTAAAATTACTGATTTTATCCACCAACTCATACATCAGCAAAAATAACACCTGTAAAAGACACATATTTTAATATTTTATGTGTACGGTGTGTGTTTACATATATCTAAAAGTACTGCTATAATATCATAGAAACTGTTATTAAATAAAACACCAAAATGAGAGCTGTTGTTTCTCTGTATGTGCTCCATGCATACATTTTTGCTAGTCAAGGTTCCTCCTAAGTCTTATCTGAAGAGTTCTGTGATTTCTAATTTATACCACAGCCAAGCAGCAGTATTGGCATCCCCGAAAACTCCAATTCTTTCCTTTTAAATGTTCTCCTTACTTAGTTATAAAAAAAAAAGTTTGGTGGGTAAAGTGAAGGCGATAGAATGACTGGGGTAAACTTTTCCATTCAAATTCTCATAGGACAGTTGTTGCTTTCCTCTAAGAATGAGTAGATACATTGTCATAATACTGACTATCAGAAAATCTCACTGCAATTCTCCTGGTCTTTGTTTCTCATTCAGGTAGCTTTCAAATTTTTAAAAAATTTGTTCTTCCTAATAAACCCCTTTGGTCATCCTGCATCCTTGAGAAAATCTATAATAGCTCATTTGGAGATCAGCTGATAAGGTATTAAATATTAACCTACTAGCTTCAATAACAGTCAGGGTATGTTTGGTTTTTTCATTTTTTGGAGGTGGTTGGTGTCTTAATCGTGTTTTGTATGTTTTTCAGTCTATGAAATGCAGGATAGGTAAATCTATAAAGACAGTAACTGGATTAATAATTTTAATTGACAGGGGCTTGACAGGGGCGGTTGGGATAATGGGGAGCTAAATAGCAATGAGAATGAGAAAGAAGAAATTGTTTTAAAATTTATTGTGGTGACTAACACTTCTTAGTATGATTGAACTATTGAATGGTATGATATGCTAATTATATCCAGATAAAATTAATTTAAAAGTCAGGATCACCCATTTGGAATAGCACAAAACAGCTACCATGGCCTTTTATGCTCTGGATTTAACTGACAGAGCAGATCCTCCTATAAGCCTCTGTTTTGTTTGAACCTTGATTATTACTATTGTTAGTCATTATAAGCTGAAGTCAACAAATGGCAGTGAGTTTGGTTGGTGTTGACTTTGGGGAGGCCGCTGTAAGTAGACAGAGACAAGTGTAATACTGAGAGAACTTGTCTGCAGCCATGGTGGAGACATGCTTAAAGCATTTTGTTTGGAATAAACCTGTGCATGTATGAACTGGAGCCAGAGTAGCAATACTTGTATAACTTACTCCTGTATCGCCTTATATGAAAACTTAATATTATAGATAGTCTCCAACTTAAAAATGGGATTCCATAGTAACAACCATGTGGGATTCCATTCCATTATAATGACAATGGGATTCCATTCCAATGACTATGTGGTAAATTAGTGCTATATAATTCTAATATTTTTAGAACTTTTTATTATACTTTAGTTAGTATAGCATGCAAATGACAGTATATTAAATAGTAAATAATCCCACTGATCATCTGATAATATATCAGAAAATAATTTCCTGTAATATTGTATTTAAGGCATACTACTAATGATATGATCTTTAAAAAGAACTAAAAGAAGAAAATAAACTACATGATCTTAAATGCTGGTGTCATTATATCATAAGAGGAGAATAGATAGATAGATGATAGCTAGCTAGCTAGATAGATGATAGATAGATAGATGGAAATAAATATATAAGTAAGTAGAAGGTCAGTGGGGAAAAAGGGATAGACGCAGGGCAAGACTTTGGGAGGATTGCATATTTTAAGACAAAAGAGATAAGTGCTATTTTGTACACAATCCTGCAATGGTAGTTCTATGTATGCAGTCAGAATGGGAATATGGGGGAAAGTGGGACTACACTCATGAATACATGTGTATTTGCCTATGGTGAAAATGCATGGGTGTGTGTATTAGCCTGTGTTTTCTAAAAGAGCAAAACCAGTGGCATTCATATAAGTATAGAAAGGAACTTTATATAAAAGAAGAAAATAGCCCAGTCCAATACATACCTCTGGGTCAGATGCTAGTATGAGCACCTCTAGGTGCTCTAGAGCAGATCTAGGAAGCAGGAAGCTGGGAGATCACAGATCAGTGGGTAGAGTCAGGTGGATTCAAGATTGGCTGCAACACGGCTCTTAGGATTGTCAGGCCCATGGGGTGATGACCCTTGAATGGCTCTTCTATCCATGCCTTTGTAACTTCTGCCAAATGACGAGGTGGGGCCATGCAAATAGGGTGTGTGGAAGCTGATATAGGAGTCTCCTGGGTGAAACAGAGCCATCCCAGTAGCAGGGAGAAAGAGAAAACCAATGGTACGAAGACCAAAAACCCGCTAGCAGAGCACATGAAATAGCAGAGGCCTCAGAGGCTGAAGCACAGAGAGCAGGAGGCCCAGGGAGGAGCAGCATCCCAATTGGGAGACAGAGCATCAAGTTGTCATCCCATCCCATAGAGGCTAAGGCCAAGGAACTATGCAGATTGTGGCAGGTGACCAGAAAGGCAGGCCTGCCAGCATGGCTGAGAAGTGCTGTGGACAAGAGCCTGTTCGTTTACCTGTTCGTTTTCTTTAAAAAAAAAAACCAAACATAATCACGTGCCTGTGAGTTCTGAGTAATCATTGCAACAAATGTCTGAAAGCAGCAGTGGAGTGTATTGCCACACAGGGACGGCTAGGGTAGACTAGGGTAAAGGGGCATGAGGTCATAGATCTAGCTGAACTCTGCCAGGCGGCAGTTACCTTGGGCTGATTTGAAGTTGGTTTCTCCCTCACCCTACTGCAGTCAGAGGAAGTGAGGCCTGGCCACTATGCCATTTCCTTCGTATACACGACCGGTTTAATTCAAGTCTATTCAAGTACACATATCAATGTAATCCACACAGGCCCCAGGTTATGAATAGCCATCTCACATATAGCACAGAACTGATAATAAATCAACTTTCAAAAAGTCTAATATTCAAAGGTCAGGTATTCAGAGGAAGAAGCAATGATGTTATTATTTTTTGTTGGAATGTTTTTGAATAAATTTTAATGTATTAGGAAATATTTCTTTAATTCCTTTTATACAGACAGGAGTACTATATACTATATGGTAAGAGAATGCAAGCTGTACCTAATGGCACTGATGTTTGTATAAATTCAACTTGAAAATGGTTCAGAATGGCATCCATTCCTAAATCAGGGATGGTATGTACTCAGATTACAAATGCTAACATTTAAAATGCAGAAAACTATAAAATGTGATGGAAGCTGCTTCTTAAAAGACTACTTCAATTACCCGCAATACTTGAGGCAATTTTAACCTCTATGACTGTGTTAGGCCAGCTTGACTAGAGAAACCAATCTGGAGACCCTTGTATATGTATGTGAAAAACTTTATGGGCTTTGCTGTAAGTGTGTTCTGAAGACCGGGGCTTGGTATAAAGCCATACATATATTAAAACCCTATATGAATCTGTCTGTAATTTATTAAGAACAATAGCTATGGCATTTGACCTTGTAGTAACCTTGCCATAGTTTTCAAGGAAACCTATTTAGTTTGGACTTCACAGGAATAAGAAACTGCACTGCTGGTGTTACAAATAAAATAAGCATGAAAATTACTTATTTTTGAAATATAGATTTTTAGAAAATGACATTCAATTTGAGTATTCTGAAATATATGAAATAACCATGTCCCTGCTTGGAGTCATATCTTTATTCTGGTCTCATAAAAATGTGCCAACAAAGCTTCTTTGAAATTACAA
Source organism: Echinops telfairi (assembly GCF_000313985.2). Classification (NCBI taxonomy): domain Eukaryota; kingdom Metazoa; phylum Chordata; class Mammalia; order Afrosoricida; family Tenrecidae; genus Echinops; species Echinops telfairi. The sequence goes on from NW_022103900.1 coordinate 44,997,393, forward strand.
AGAAAGAATAGATCCTCCTGAATGATTGATAAAATTCACAGTTTACAAACAATAACCTGAGGCTAAAAGGGAAAAGTTTTCGAATGATATTTTACTTGATCCTTCTTCTTCCAATCACCATCTGCACTTTTCATTTGCAGGGTCAGGTACTTTCACATCAATATTTTTTCCCATTTATATATCTATTTAGGTTTGGGTTGTGTGTGCATTTTTTTTTTAGATTTGATATCCTGAGTACGCAAAATCAGTAAGGATCTATTATTATTTTAAAACATATATATGTATATGTATGTATACATATACACACGTTGATACTAGAAACACATGAAAGTCAATGTTGATCCATTAAGTGTTATTTTCTCAAAGAGCCAACAGTACATCAGCTATTAAAATACGAGTGTGGATAAAGGTAGGCATTCTTTTCGAGGCAGAGGAAATGATCACCAAATAATGTGGACATATTCATATCAAATTCAATTTATAAATAAATAATCAGTGCTAGTTTTCAGGCCTAGCAAGAGCATTATAGTGAGAATCAGTAAATTCTGAACATTTAAATCCACTAAAAGCCTAACGAGCCCTGAGAGTTCACATACAGACAACATCAGGATATACTTGTGGTCACCCCTGATTTTATGGGCCCATCTTTCTAACCGTGTACTTTCATTGTGAGATTTGAAAAAGCAGTAGCATGAGGATGCATCCTTCAATGGAAAACAAAGAAGCTGGAACGCTTCTTCCTCTCACTGGGGAATCTGGTGGTTTTAAGTGGGTTAAAGGCAGCTGTTTGCAATCTTGACGCCACTTCGCTCTTCCAGCACCGTCCCCCGGCGTCTGGGCTCCCACGCTGAGGCTGCTGTAGAGGAGGAGACTGCTCGTGCCAGTCAAGTGCTCTATTTGTTCGTCAGCAGAAGAAAACACTGAGCCGAGCAAAAGTCTCTGAGTTGTGCTAAGTGAGCTGGCAGTTAGAAAGAGTTGCATTCCAGATGTAGAAGAAAGTCATTTGCACCAGCCACTGTCAGGACGTCCACATATTGGACACGACAAAGGCAAGTGTCTAGTAGGAGTTGGGAATTAAGGAGAAGAGACGTTATAGAGAAATATTTAATGGGACCACCAAATGAAGACATCTGTCCTCTCTCTCCGCCTTTTGTAGCTCTGTTTGCTCTTCTTCCTCTCCCGCTTCCCCGTGTTCTCGTCATCAAACGAGAATCGTCTGGAACGTGATGGATACTGTTTTATTCATTTTTACAAGAGCAGGCTTTATTTTTGCAATAGCATATCTAATTTAGCCATCAAGCAACACAATTATTCACCCTCTAAGATTTCACGGTTAACTTTGTCTTGGGTGTGAGAAATTGGTGCAGTGCTTGAAATTTGTTTTATAAACATTTCATTGATAATCTATGCTATCAAGAGTCTGTTAAATAATAACCAATAAACTGATATGCTGAGAAAGAGAGTTTTTGTTCCGCAAAACAAGCACAGCAAGAAAAAAGAGAAGACAGGAGAGTCAGTACAATACGTTGATGTCATTAATAAGTTAGTGTGAGTAACATCATCGTTTGCAGGAGGAACGATAAGTGTCCATGCACAATATGCAAATGTAGTCGCTGACTGACAGTGGGGTTGCCTTCAGATCACTCTTCCATATGCTGTTCTGACGTCATGTAATACCTCTTTTATTTATTTAAGTTATAACTGTTGTCGTTACTGATTATCAGTATCTTTGTAAATCCTATCTTTTAACATCTGCCGGGAAATATCTGAGAATGATGACATTATCAATAAGATGTGTCTGCAAACAAACCCAAAAGACAAGAGAAGCATTAGTGTGGTTCATAGTGATTCAAATGTGCCATGAATCAGGGAATAGCGTACAAAAGTGAGTATCACACCGAGATGATAAAAATATGGATACTGATAAATAAGCAGTTATTTTTGTGGGGCCTAACACCACTTTAAATTATGACTTTAAAAAATATTCACAAAGAAAAATATGTGTGCATCTTTAAAAAACGAACACTCTCTAGAAGCTTGCAAAAATATTTAATGCCTTGCGCTGAAATCTACAGTTGAGGTAAAAACAATAAAATGTGTAGGATCATACATGCATCATGATGTGCACTGCAGTTACCTTGACGGATAAGTCGTTTTAGAGCTGTCTCGTTTTTCTACTTCATGTTTCTCCTTACAAGTGGCCACCAACTCGATGGCAGCGAGGTTTGTGTTTTACAACTCCACACAGAGAGACTGTGGTCATCCCCATTTCCTAGATTGGTATTTGAAAAGTGAAAGTGTATCAATTGCCAAATGCTATTTATTTATTAAAAACATTTGCTGCCTCACCTGTTATATGCCAGGCATTGTTTTAGCACTGTAACTAAATCAGTAAACAAACAGATCACTGTCATTTCAAAGGTAACACTCTCAAGGAGATAAACACCCCAAACGTAAATGATTTCCTTTCAGCTGTCGAAAATCAGCAAAGTCTTAGTAGAACCAGGAAAGGCTTCATGGAAAGGGGTGGTACTTGAACTAGATCTTAGAAAAGGGCAATCAGGTGTACAAGCAAGATAGAGAGAGACTCTAACGGGGAGGCAGAGCAGTGGCACCGAGGTTAAAAGTGTGCATTGAATCTCCTTGCAGTAAAGATCTCCGTTCTTAGTATAGAAACAGTGGTGGAAAATAAATGTGAAATGTTTAATATATTTTAATAGTGAGAAAAGTCTTCTACATTATATATTTAGTCCTTTGAAGTAGGTTGAAGATTATGTCCCCAAGAAGTAAAAATGAATCATTTTAATAAATGAATTCTAATTAAATTCAACTTTTAAAATGAAACTCTAAATTATTCCTACAATGGTAAATTTGCCCGAGTAAGAAATTCTTAGTATACAAACTCCACGCTTGAATGAGATATGTGGATCTTTTTTCTTTTAAATTTAACAGGACTCCAAATTTAATGCAGGAAAGTAAGCATATTAATGTGAATTTATTTGAAAATGGAACAATATGGCTATACAAGTGAATTTTTCATCACAAAATTAAGTGTTGCTCTGTATAAAGAAATATAGAACATGAGGGATCTGGTAATTATTCCACTGGGGCTTTCCAAAGTTTCCCAAGTGGAACCATTTCAAATTAGGCTTTCTGTGGAAAATTCGATTCAGGAAAACACATTTGTGTTGTGTTCATCTTCTTAAAAACAGGGTTGAGGAAAGGGTCAAGGCTGCATGCATCAGTTCTTCTCTCTCTCCCTGCATCCAGGATTCTACAAAGCATGGTTTCATAGAACCGATGATGCATATGTAAACATAGTAATAATAAAAATAATGTCTGTCAATACTGAGAAGATAACATAGGGCCACAATTTTTACTAAGACATATTATTTATGCCTTACCTAAAGTAAGCTCCCTTACAATCTTATGAGTGAGAGAGTGCCTTTATTGTCATTTTATACGTGAAGAGCAGATTTATTAAGCAATTCAACAAAGGTCACTTACAAAGTAATTGGCAGAACTCGTGTTTGACACAGGTAGTCTCATGGGGTCGAGTGCTCACACTTAACCACTCTTCTATTTTAACCAATTTGGCAGAAAGCCTCACCTGGTAATTAAAACCCCACAAGAGGATTTTCTGGCCTGAATAATGTTTTCATTGCATGTATTGATCAGATGAATCAGATAATTGCTAGACTTTTACTTTTCTCTTGAGCTCACACACAGTTTATTTAAAAGAAGCGAAGACATCCTTAAGTATGATCCCTTGGGTCTGGAACTGAACACACCCTTGCAGATTCATTGATGGCCTTGTAACAGGCCTGTGAGGTGACCAATAACAATGGAGATGTAAAGGTCAGTGGTTGCCAGGGATACTCCTCAGAAGTCTTAAAGGGATAGGAAAATATGATCCATGGAACTGGGAAACCAGTGAGGAGGTGGGAAGGAAGAGGACTGAAGTCAATGTCAAAAAACAAAATGTGTATAAACTGTTGAGTGGAAAAGCAATTTTCCCTTAAACTTTCCACCAAAACACAATAAAAAACTAAAGATAGAAAAATACAATGAAAATGACAGAGAAGAAATAAATTATAAAAGTACTAAAAGTGGCATATTCAATGTATAGACAAATAGTATGGCGGGTAAATTATAGGGCAATTCCTATGAACTTTAAGGAGTTCTCAAATGTTCCAATTTTTGTTCTATTTTTGCAAACCAACAAAATATGAAGTTAATGTTCTCGTTTTAAAAATATTTAATAGTTCTAGTAGTAGACATCTTGGAAATTTCTCTAGGATATATCCTCTTTCTTGCAACTGAATATGGTATTTTTTTCTTTGAATTAGGGGAAAGAATTCTTTACAAGTAAACAGAGAAGTAAATATCTTTCTAAGAAACAATAGATCTTTCATTGTAAATGTCATCTAAAGAAAAAAGCCGGCCTTCTGCCAAGCTTTGTCTTGAATTGCTCATTCTCTTAAGGCTGAAGGAGCGTTAGGGTTGAACTTTCCTGAGAATGTGCAGGAAATAGTCTGAGAAGAAATAAGATAACACTAAGTTGCATTTATAATAAAATTTCAGGAGAGATACACTATTTCCTAGACATGCCCATTGTTATTAATACCACCATCATTATCATCGACCCGGGACAAGCGTACTTCACCGGGAGCTGTTATGGCATAGCATTGTCAATGAAAAGAAATTCTACATGTTCCATGGTTGTTCAAGAAAAAGTGTTTTATTGAAAAACAATACAGCATCAGCTGGCTAACAGTACATAAAAATATAGAACATTCTGTCCACCATTTGAGCAGAGCTAGGGATCTATAGACATAGAGCAGAAAGGAATGGTTGGACTGATTGATTAATGAATATGATCAGCTTCAGCTTGAAGTTCTTTAAAATAGACCACGTTGCTAGGAGAAGAGAATTACCATTCGTTGAGTGGCACACATTTGTTTAGTTTTACATAACTGCACCCATGAACACATATTTCCTGGAAACAAATTATGTATATCTTGACTCCTTCTTCCCACTAAAAATGGCTTAATTCTTGCCATTTTACCCATTGGGAATATATGCTGGCTCTCTCATTGATCCCTCTGATTGGAGACCCTCCAATTTGGGGGAAAACATCATGTTACATTTCCCTCTTTTGACCAAGCTTCTGCAAGGGCCACTGAGCATCCACAAAGGAATTGTTTCTTGTATGCAAGGATTTAGTCGACATCCTATAGGAGTATTGATTAATGAAAATTATTTTCTTCATCTTGCTGACTCCACAGACCTCATCTTCAGGGTAAGGGGGAATCACAGAGATCTGTGCTTCCTCAAAATAGGTGTCAGCTTGTCAGGACTGGGGTTTCCAGAGCCGTAGCAGTTCCAATGCCATGTCATCCTGCTCCCTCGCCATGTGATATGAGGTGATAAACAAGAGGACTGAGGATGCAGGCAGCTGTCCTGAGGTGTGACTTGCAGTGCTTTATACCTGATTAGAGATAAAAGAAGAGACAAGTGACCAGAGATCAGGACCTACTACCACCAAGAAAGGAGAATCAGGATTGGAACGTGTCCTTTGAGCATGAACCCTCCAGTAAAAAAAAATAATTCTGACAAAGGAACACTGGTGCAGGCCACAACTTGCTCTACAGAGACTACCCTGCGGTCCACAAGACTTGAAGGACTGCCAGCGTCTCACAACTGTCTCACGGGAGTGAGTTGCACTGAGACATTTGTACTGCTTTATAATTTAATTAACTGTCTATTTTTTTTTGTATCTATCTATCTGTATATATATTTATAGATACAATTACTGGTGTTCTGGTTTTGTTTCTCTAGAGAAACCTGGCTAACATGTTTGGAGCTCTCCAAGGAGAGCTAACTAGGCTAACAGATGCTGAGAAAGTTGAAAGAATTTTCTCCAGAAGCAACAGAGCTCCAAGAATTAGCATGCTTGATTTAAACTTTTTACCACCTAAACTATGAGAGAATATATTTCAATTTACTAAATATCTAAGTCTGTGCTATTTTAGCTATAGCAGTTGTAGATAACTAAGCCAGAATTTGATACCAAGAGAGTGGTATCAAATAATTATTTTGTAGAGGTGGTTTTAACATTGCATAATGAGGAGAGGCTGAAGAAGTAATATGGTGCCTAACAGTAAAAGCTCACGAACTCAGATTGAGTCATGTTAAGGTCAGTACAGGCAACATAAGGAAGCACCAATGTCTCCTAGGAATTATTTCCTAGGGGATCCATCTGTGACGTCCAAATGGTGTAAATCTCATTTTAAAAGAAGTATTCTTGGATAAATTCAAAGTTTTTCAAAGCTTTGATATTTGGGTCTTTAATATTCCTTTACTTCTCAACTGGACAAGCAGACTTAGCATGACAGATAATGCAGTCATTGATAGAAGGAGGAAGTTCTCGGATGACATGACTGGTGAAATGAGTTCATCAGATCCACCTTGGTAGCACCACCTTGGTGAGATGTTTTCAAACGATTATTTTCTACATGATGGCAGGAGAAGGCTTCCACCCAATGCAAAAGTCTATGCATTCTCACTAATACATATTTGTAACCACTTGAAGGTGGGAGTTGGAAAATTTCGCTTCCCGTCAAGCATAGACATGGAAGGTCAAAGGTACTATACAAGCAATACTTGTTTGTCTACAGTTTTCCTAAGGACAGATAGGGCCATGAGTGGCAAGTTGATGAGCAGCAACAAACAGTATTGCCCACCAGCAGTTTTTAAGGCCTACCGCATTGTACCTTTTCCGTGCACTGTTGATGGGATGATAGAGCCCTGCAGGGAAAAGAGGACGGCCGTTTCTCATGCCCACTGCAGAATTTAGCAGTGCTCTCTTGGTAGCATCTGCCTTGTTCCATGCCTTAATTTTGCCTCCGTGGGCTGATTTTTTGGTGTTCTTAAATAGATTCCAACCTTAATCATAAAGGTCAAAGCTCTCAGTAGACAAATGGGAGAATTCATTGATCATGGCTGCAGGAAGCAGCTTGTGTGGCTCATTCTAATGGCTTCAGTTTGGAGTGCTCTTTTGTTTAGGGAGTTGGTGTTTTTATCACAGTAAGAGGTAGGCAAATTGGTCTTCTACTAAAGTTCTATTTTTATGGTGGTTTCAGAAGAAAGTAAAATTCCTTTTTATTTCCATACCTGTACAAAATCGTGCACAATTTCAAAACAATATCTCTCCTTTGAAAAATAGTATCATATTTCCCAGGCACCATTCTCTAAGCTCTAGTGAGGTCATTGATTTCGGTTAGGTGGGTTGAAGTAGCTTCAGGGAGTGTTTGACTTTCAAGGGACTTCAAAATCAGTCATAACAGTTTATCAAGTTGGACAGTGAGGAATACTACAATTAGATTTTAATAGGAGCCCTCCAAATGCTGAGCCAAGACAAGGCCATCATGTATAAAATAGTAGTCCTCATTCATTGCAGCTCCCCCAAGGATATCTTCACAGAAAGTGAGCCTTATGACAGAGATTTTGTGTGTGTGTGTCTTGAGAGGATTCAGTAAAATAAATACAATAGAGGGCACATAGACATCTAAGATATTTTGCAACACTATGTTTGTTGTGGTCTCCACTAGTTTGACAATAGAAGTCAGTGCCCTAAAGCAGGTAGCATATCCCCTGACTTAGGGTATATACTCTCATATCTGTGTTAGTCGGGGTTGTATAGAGAAACAAAACCTGAGACATTCATCTATGTATAGGAAAGGGCTTTATATCAAAAAGTAATTGTATATTAAGAAAACATACCAGCCCAGCCCAGAGAGAGTCCATAAGTCTGATAGTGGTCCCTATATCCAATACTAGTCTATAATTTACTCTTCAGACTCATGCAGCCCATGGAAGGATGCTGAATGCAGGAAGATCATAGGCCAGTGGGTGACAAGTCTTGTGGATCCAATGCCGGTAGAAGCATCTTAGCTTAGCACAGGTCTCCAGGTGGCTTCTCAACAGGAAGGTGAAATGGAGAGAATGTGTGTCCTGCCTCCAGAGAGGAAGACAGGAGTTCCCAGAATCCTCAGGAGAAGGCCATTGCCCACACAGAGGCATTATTGGCTATGACCTGTTTGACAGACTAGACTACCTCTTTGTTGAAATTTCCAGGAGATATGTAACTGCCACACTATCCTACGTTTTTATTGCCTTTCATGTTTCTTGAGTTAGTATGTTCAAAGCATGTATAGACATTTTCTGTAAACATTTTTAAAAATCTAGAAATCTAGGTGATAATCAGGAACACTTGCCTTGGAAATGCTCATTAAAGCTCCCGTTGCTTGAACTATAGCTTTCCAATTTTTTGGTGCAATTTGAAATGTATTCAGTTCAGAGGTTTTAAGTATTTACTGGTATACAAAGTTTGAATGAACAAAGAAAAATTGGGAATCATGGTGTGACATTAGTTACAGAGTACTAGAAACCCCATAGTGGTTTGATTCAACTACAGGATATGTAACATTAACTTATTCTTATTTAGAATCAATAGAGAAGCAGTCTGTAGTAATATATGGAGCAGATAGTTAACAAAAAACTGAGTTAGTTACAATTTTTCTTTAGAAACTGTTTGTCCATCAGCAGTTAGATATTTTATCAAAGCTACATTGTCACCAAGGCAGGTCTGCTGGAACATCAAGCAAAGTAGGAAAGCATGAATATGTTGTAGAAAAGGGGCTATTTGTGTCCATTTTAAAGGATAAGAACTTGTGCCAGGAATAAGAGAAAATTAAATATGTGATTCAGTAAGTCCTTGGCGCACCACTGCCTATGTAAATTGTTGCTTTTCGTAGATAAAAGTGAACCAATATTAACTCTAAGAAACACAGGAATACTAAACAATGCACTACGAACATACCCAGCTATAAAATGAGTTGCATCTGAAGGGACATTGGGTTTTCTGACCCATGGAAACGGTCCTCTGTGCGTTCAGGCTGAGACTGCCTGGAGTGGGGTGTCTCTGCACACTGAATTCAGGGAGTTGGGCTAGCTGAATGGAGCTAATACTAAATGCCTTTTGGATTGAGGGTTTCAGAAGAGTGGTCTGCCCCTTTTGACATTATTAGCAGACCTGAACGTATAATACACACACATACACAGCTCATGATCATACAGAAGATCAGCTGATGACCACACTATAATCAATATAACCCAAACCAAAAGTGCTGCAATCAAGTCCATTCTAACTCACAGTGACCCTCTAGGACAGAGCAGACCTGCTCCTGTGGGTTTCTCAGAGGCCGTAACTCTCTATGGGAGTAGAAAGCCTCATCTTCCTGGCCGGTGGTAGTGAGTAGCCCACCACCTAAGCACGACACTGCTACCTTAAGTCCCAGGGATAAGCAGTAGGGCTGCTGCTCAGGACAGAGTTGCTTTAAAAGGTCCACCTCCCAGTCGTTGGTTATTTGGAGTCAACGGCCTGAATGACTGAGCTTTTGCTTAGGAGAATAACCTTTGCATTTCCTTAGAATGCTTCTTTCCGTTCAAATAAAGTATTGCCTTAAACCCTTTAAAACCAGAGAAAATGCAGGTAGGGAAAGGACCCATTTGTCATAATACTGTCGTCTTCTTTGGAAGCCTGGTGCTAAAATCTGATTTATTTGAGAAAATGACCTCAGCAGGGCTTTCGGCTGTAAAGGTGCTTTCATCTGAAGAGGTCAGTTTGCCGTGGAATTAAAAGGCATATTCTAGGGCTGATACGAACGCTAAGTATTTAACTCCATTAGCTAAGGCTGATAGTTTTACAGTTTCTAAATAGTTGCCTGTTGTGGCACAATGGCCTGGTGTTTGCTGATTAACAGTAGGTAATTTAGGCTTGTTAATTTTACACAGCAGAAAGTACATTTATGAATAATATAATTATAGTTCTTCTCATATTTCAAGACACTCGGCTTTGAGGTGTACTAGTTTATATAAAAAAGACACTGAAGATTTGTTCTATTTATACTATGGTTCAAAATAAAATTCTGTGCATGAAAGAAATATTTTAGAAATTCTTATCACAGCATTCTGCTTATGCTTTTAGTGAATCAATAAATCCTAGCACTCTTTTGTTTGGTTTACATTTTTTTCTCTTGATATATTTAGAGTTATGTTTTGGTCAGATGTGCTTTATACACTATTATTTTTCTTGTCTCTGATAGTAATCAAGTTTTGACATTGGAAATTAGAGGATGTCAGATGAAAGCCAATGGACTTTCTTAGGTCAACAGTGTTAGCTTCATAGAAGACACACCCCATGTGTACTCCCGCTGCATGAGCATTAGAACATCAATGTCCAACACTACCTAAAGATTTATATTTACTATAGTCAAGCAGGTCTGGCACCTGCAAACATATTCATTTAAATACCATTTTCTCACTAATTCTCATACATTATAGCTCAATGTCATACCTATTCAAATGGGACTAGTGGCTAAATGACTCTGTTCTTTATATTCTCCAAGAGAGGTTTTGCTAACTCTTTGCAGGTACATATGAAATGTGAAGAATAATGGAGTGATTTACAGCTTAACTCCATCTTTCCCTAAGTCGGTGTAGGTATTACATTTCTTTTATTTATTTTTTGTTTACATTTAAGTTGACTATTGATTTTCCTCGGATTTCATATTTTTTATTACATCTTGTACTATAAATACTCATACCTAGTCCAAATGGCTAATGACACATCTGAGTTATGAGTTGTGTCTGTAATATAGTTTATTCTCTTTTCTAAGTCAACTTGATTTATTATTTAGAGTAAGTCCAGTCTTCTAGGAATGAAAGTTGAAAGTGTAAGTCTATAAAATTCAAATGAAGTGAAAATTTCAGCACATTGTAAGTACTTAAATATTCTATTTAATGTAAAATGATCATTTCTAAGATATTTTTAATTATAATGCAACAGCACTTTTATTTCTTGTAGAATAATACCCTATTTGAAATACATTATCATTGTAATATATTTTTAAACTAGTGAAAATACCATCATAATTAGAATTATCCTACTATGACACATTTCTTATATAATGACCCTACCATATAACAAAAGTATAGTTAAATTGTGATTGCATTTGAAACTAAGAACCAAAGTGCTTATTGTTGTTTATATTGAAATCATTTTTATTTTATTTTAAATTTTAATTTTTTTTACTTTGTCTCAAAGATGCTTTATTTTTCTATAGAATCATTCCCTAGAGGGGGTCACATTATGTGTTTCCTGAGTTCCCACACATAACCTATTGTAAAGGAATTAGCTAGAAAGAGAAATTTTTAAGAAGAATTTCTTCACTTGAAGTTACCTATGCAAGCATTGTGTTAAATAGTTTCCCATGTGCAAATAATAGATCATATAGTTACAGTTCCAAATACACAGAAACATACATACACACAGACAACCATATACACACATACACAAATATATATGGGCATAGGTATATCTAGAAATATACTTGATAGTGTCTAAAGAAAGGTGTGTAATTTTCTATAACTTTAATCACACCATATGTGTTGTATAACTTGATATTTTATCTAATTTGCCATTGATATTTGTATATTAATGCAGAATTATACCAATTTATACTTATATATAATAATTTGTACCTATATAAAACAAAATTTTGCCATTGCAGCATTTCACAATAACTATATAACATGGTTTGCATGAGAGAATCAAAAATTAATAAATGAGCCATTGCAAAATATCTGCTGTTTTAATTTTCCTTTAAAATGCTATTTAAATATTTATTAAATGTTATTCTCTCATCAAATATTATGTATATATCCAATACTATGTTCTAGAAAGAGAAAATTAGTTAAATATATGTAAAAAACTGAAAAGAGGACCTAGCTTAATTTATTGTAATTTGGGCTAAACTATCACCATTATTATCTGAGATGTCTGAAATTTTATGTAGCTTCATTATTATTTTGTAATACAGCATATGCAGTATCATAATTTGACAGTATATAATCTGTAAGTATTCTGTGTACATTCTTTCTCTCTTTGGAATATTCATTTCATTGTCTTTGGCTCTCCACAGCATCTCCTCTGCTTTTCAATATATTCAAAACCCCAGCACCAGGAACACAGCACAGCGATCTGATCTCTAAGCAGGGTATCCACCTGTATTCATTTGCTTTTTTTTCTGCAAAAGAAGCCCCAATGGTCTAGAGGATTACACATGGGAGTACGTATCTTAGGTGCAGTAGAACTTCCATAATATATATTTTTTTGAAACCAACTTGTATTATGAATTAGGTGAAAGCTAACAGAATAAATACCAGTTTTACATTCAGCAAATTTGTACTCATTTCACTGATTGCAATCCCTCCATGTAATACCATGTATTTATCTTAATTCTTGCCCCTGTTTCTTATTTCATCCCTCCTCCTTTCCTAACCTTGCTGAACTTGTCCTTGGGTGAATGCTGTATGCTTAACCTCCAATAGTTGATTATTCTGTGGTGTGCACACCTCACTGTCCCAACCTCACACCAGCACTTAGAAAACTAACAAGCCGAATAGAGGAGAAGCCATTGCATGCGAACCAAAGAAACAGAATTGTCACCTCAAACTCATAAAGCATCATCATTTCTATTAGTTACAGGGACAAAATCATGATGGCATAAATCATATTGAAACACATCCTCAATCAATTACCATCTATGAGAGGGTTTCAAAAGTTTTTCCCTTATTTTTTTGAAACTCCCTTGTATAAACTAAGAATCCAGATATGTCTGTGAACAATCTCACTAATGTAATAAACACAAGGTAGTTCAAGAAATTAAAATCTGAACATAGGAATATAGCTGATGTTAATATTAGTATTTAACTGTAAAATATTTGTTTTGATGGTGTGAAAAACTAGGATCTTTACTCCAAGCACCTACTAGAAATATTACACTGAACACTTATCCAGAAACATATTAAACTTAATGTTGATAATTAACTGCCAATGTTTCTGGTACCATTTAACATTATATTAGTTTCTACTCTTTTGAGTAATATTTTGATACCAGTGCCTTCTTACATATAGATTGAAGTTCAGTGTATAGATCTGATTTGGTCAGCCAAGCACTTGCATTAGGAACCACTTCAATAGTATTCAAAAGTTTAGTTAGAAAGTGTAAAGGGAAATACACAACCTTTTGCCTAAAAACAAAGTGCTTAGATCCTTGTATATTCTCAAATATATGATGGAATTCTCATCTGGTTGAAACCCCCAGCTCCCCAAAAACTTGAACCATTTGATTATATTCAAGGATATACAAACAGCTTAAGATTCCGCTCGAAGAACTACGCAGCAGGGAAGTAAAATATCTCATACTGCCTGCATGTCATCCATAAAAGCTCATCATTGAGTGGTAAGACAATTTATTTTCAAAGATCTTTTCTTCTAACACCTACATTGTAGTTAGTTAAATGTTACACCACTAACCACAAACTTGACAACTCAAACTCATCAGCCCCTCCTTGGGAGAATGGTGGCACTGTCTATTCCCATAGAGATGCACAGGTACAGATACTCTAAGGGGTACTTCTGCTTGGTCCTGTAGAGGGCTGCTATGAGTATGTATCAATTCTACGTGTGTGTGTGTGTGTGTGTGTGTGTGTGTGTGAGTGATTGCTTAGATTAGAAAGACCCACTGAAGGTCATTTGACTGGTCACTGTAGTATCTTTAGAACCAAGAATGATCAAGCATACAAAAAAGTCCTCCAACAGAGCAGCGTAGACTTGAAAACAAGAGTCTACAGGCATTTAACTTATGCTGGTATCAGTTATTTTTTTTCTCCCACTGTATAAAAATATACCAAAAAAAACAAACATTAGAAGTTGCAAAAAAAAATCTCCAAAGCCAAAAAAGGTTGCCAAGTTGATACTTAACTGAACAGATGCATATTTTAGAAATCTGTGCTTGTCTTTCTTGTCAGAAAATAGAAGAAAATAATGATGACAACGTGAGAATGATTCCCAGTCTCTGAGACGTGGCGCATGAGCTGATGATGCGTGCATTGCTATCAGAAACCATCGCTCTGTGACACGGGCAGGCATGCTGGCTACAGGCGCTGACCATCTGTCCAGCGCAGACCTCAGAAAGATCCTCGTGTCTTGTGATAGATCGGCATTCATTTGTCAGTACTCTGACAAACTCAAAAAAGCACAGTAATTAGCTGTTAAAAAATAAATAAAGTTGGCTGGTTTAGTATTCCCACCTTATTAGCATACTCTCTAATGGATTTGAACTATAAGTATGTTTGCAGAGTAGTAACACACTATCAATTAAAAGAATACAGCACATAAATCTTATTATTTAAACATTATTTTCATGAATTAAAAGAAGGAAACCGCCTCAGAGTTAAACAATGTAGCTGCTTTAAATTTATAAAGTTAGTGATAAGAGTTTAGATTCAAATACAGACTTTTTAAAATAGTAAAAGCCTTCTTTATGAATTGCTGAGCTATCAAAAGAAATACAGGAAGTGGTTATTGGCTTTGAGAGAAATCTGACCAACCTCAGAAATTTGGGGGACAAAAGATAAATCTAGATATAAATTGTGCACTTAACTACAATGAACCACATAAAAATGGATTAATATATCCCTTTAAAAAGAACACATACATTTTTGTGATTTATATATATTGTTTTAATAACTGCGATTTAAATAAAATGCCTTAATATAAATATCAAAATATTGAATAGCATTTTTCTTTTGTTCATGAATATGACCATAAAATTGAATATGGTCATGAGCCCATGTCCCCAAACCAACATATATGAGTAAGAGAGAGCTTTATATCAAGAAATAATTTTATATCAAGAAGTCATCACAGCCTAAGCCAACATAGGTCCATGAGTGTGATGCTATTGGGAGCCGTCTTCAAACTCGCATCGCTCCCGGCTAATAAAGCAGAAGAGTGAAGCAGGCAGGATGCAGGAAGATCACAGGCCAGCAGGTGCAGTCTCCTGGATCCAAAGTCAAAGTCAAAGTCAAGGCACAGCGGGTTCTCAGGGTTGAGCCACACAAAGAGTGACCTAGTGATGGGATCCAGCTGGTTCCTTCTGGTTTGGCAGAACCAATACCTAATGTTTTTGTTGAGTTCAGTGAAGTGATTGCTAAAATGGCATTTGTAATTCAGGTTCTCTCTAAGCTGGGTAACTGCTTCATGTGGAAATCAAAAACTTACATTCCTAACTCTTTTTATATGTTCATTTATGCAGCAGTGTATTCTAACAGCCTTAGTAAATTTCATTTCATCTATAGGTATAGAAGTTTAGAGGGAACTATACATGAAATATTTATTTATTCATTTCATAAAACTCATTATATTTTGTATGAAGTCCACCTATTATTCCCTTGCATTTGGTACTGCAGTAAAGAAACAAATGAAATATAATATCAAGAGAAAAAGAGCCAATCAACCAGAGGGTGATATGCTGTCATTCATTTGAACTTTATGTTGAGCCCCAAATTCCCATGAGATAATATGAATAAATTATGTAATTCCAATCAAGCAGCAATATAGAAATATCTTAAATATCAATTTTATTGGTTTTGTCAGGTATTTTAAAATATTTTTATTAATATTATAAATCTTATAACATAAATTGCTTTTGCATACCTCTTTCCTTGTTCTCATTTATGTATTTACTGTTTGAAATAACAGAATATCTGTGACGTATTGTTCTTGTTATACTTAAAATGGTCATCCGGGCAGTGAGCTGGTTTTCACATCATCTGAATCCCACCAGAGGCACCCTTGGAGGCAAGCTCAGAGTCCCAACTAGCAGGGAGGCTGAGGCGCAGAGTGAGGGGAGAACTTCCCAGTTTCTCTTAGAAGGCCACACTCCCAGCAAGCATGCCCAGGCCACCATCTGATTGACAAATTGGTCTCCGCCCTTGCCCTTTCACACAAATTCAAACAGGTATAAAATCTAACCAACACAGTATCAAGCCCGATCCTGCATCATGATGTGAATACCTTCTTGCTGTGGCCAACATCTAATTACCCTTCAAGACGGACACTTGGATTTCACTCCAGTCCAATCTGCACTCATTTTCAACACTCAACTCCTTTCTTTCTCCATACCTGTGTGCATCCTATTTCAGTTTGAAGACGGTGTTTTACTGAAATTGGCTTTCTAGGAGAATAAAAAAAAAAAGGAAAGACAAATAGATATTAAAATACTTAGTATTTTGTAGGCTTTCGACTCTGGTAAAGAGTCTTGGAAACGATGGGGCAGTGCTACCCTGTGAGTCCTGTGGCCTCACCATCAACTCAGAGGGAGTATGGTTTTTGAGAGTAGTGTACAGTATCTTGTGATTTATCTGACAAGCCTATAAAAAGGTTGCTTGCTAATGGTAAAGCACTGATATATTTAATACCCATCAAATAAGTGGGTTCACCTAAAGGTCCCTTAATTTACAAAGCTTCTACTCATTCCTACTAATGAGAGGTATTTACATATTACATATCATACAAACCCAAGTAGACTGAGTGAAAAACATTTTCACATAAAGTTATTCATATGTATTACCAGCTTCTGTGGAAAAGAAGAGAGAGAGAGAGAGAGAGAGAGAGAGAGATTCCCTTCCTCCTTCCTTCTCCCTTCTGCTTTGCCCTGCAGTGTGGGGAGTGGCCGGGACAACCCAGGGCGACAGCAACACATTAGGGAATCCAACAACAACCTATCCCAATGCCACTCCTGTTGCTTATCTCTGGAAGTCTCCCTCCAGATAAGCCCCAGCCCTCACTCACACCTTGTGGGAGCCTGTGCTGTCCTGTACAAAGGCTGGAGGCAGGATAACAGCCCCACCTGGGAGACTCACAGAGGCAGCAGATGCACCTCAGATCACAAAGCCCACAGGCAGTAGTGCTAGCTGACAGGGCTGATTTCTAATAACTTCTTTAACTTTCTAGTGAAGTTCTCTTAGATAACACTTCTGAGAAACGTTTGGATTATCTGCTTGTGTTTTTTTATATAACCAGGTATTCTGTAGCTCACTTGAAAAGAGAGTTATCATAAGAAATACCACAAGTAGTGGCTTTAAAAAACCAAAATGTATTTTCCTAGGAGTGCAGAAATCTGAATTCATGGCTGTGTCTGGCTCTAGGAATGCAAAATGTTTGTCTCCGTTTCTTTGGAGATCAGCAGTGGACTCTCTGGGCTTGTGGTCTGGTCATTCTCTGTCAAATGTGCAGTGTCTCTTTCCCCTGCATCTACTTTCTTCTGTGCCTAGTCCACAGTTTTATCTCAAAATCATTGCCCTAAAACATGCCCTATGTTGTTATATCCTCATGAATATGATACAGAAAACCCTTTTTCTAAATGACATCATGCCCACAGGTGTATGGATTAGGATGTGTACATATTTGGAGACATCATCAGTCCATCAGGTATGAGGAATACAGATGGGGAGATTAAGGTCCCTCACATCTAGCAGATATTCGATAGATGCGAGCTTTCCTGCTTACTGAAATGCACAGCTGTTACTGATCTTGATATGTCATGGATGAAGCACTGGAGCTAAGGACATAGATTCAGGAGACAGACAGATAGGGGTTTTTATTCCTCAGTCTGCAACCTACTGGCAGTACTTTTAGTATAATGTAACTTATCAAGGCATCCATTGCCTGACATCTGATATGAGAGCTATAATAATGCCTGCTTTATAGAACTGAGCTAAGAATCGAATGAGAAAACAATTTAATATTAAAATAATTTAAACTTAATTAAATTTAAAATATTTTAATTTAGTCTGTATGTCTTTTGCTAAAATGAGAGTTTAGACAATTCACTCTGTATATTTGCTTGTTATGGACAGAACTACTGTGTATTTCTTGCTTTGGGGCACATTAGTTCTTTGGGACATCAGTCAGCATACTTTAATTTTACTTTTTTTAAATGAATGTTATGCAGGTTATTTAATTTTATTTTTTTTAACGAATTTAATTCAGGTTATTTAGGGAGCAGCTGTGAGCCAGTTTGGGAAGATACTTGATCATTCTATTATCATTGACATTAGATCCTTTAAACTTTAATGGCTGGCTA
This sequence comes from Echinops telfairi, assembly GCF_000313985.2. Classification (NCBI taxonomy): domain Eukaryota; kingdom Metazoa; phylum Chordata; class Mammalia; order Afrosoricida; family Tenrecidae; genus Echinops; species Echinops telfairi. Next base: position 45,015,452 of record NW_022103900.1, read on the forward strand.
GTAGTATTCACCACATTAATTTGTCTTCCCTTTATTCCCTCCTTCACTCAGGTGGAGTGATGGGTTAGCACAAACCTGCTCACAGCCAGGGCAGCAGTTGGATAACATTAAAGGCTCTGTGGGAGAAAGAGGAGGCCTTCTGTTCTCTTGGGATTTACAGCATGTCACCCAGGGGGCACTTCTGCTCCATCATACTGGGCCACTGAGAATCCAAAGTTCTTTCATGGCAGTGGGTTCCTTTTGTTTTGCTTTGTTCTAGTCAGTAGCCACTCTTGAAATTCCATGTTTAAGAGAACCCTATTGTTCTGTGCTTCCTCTAGAAACATAGCTTTTTTTTTTTTTGGAAGAAGCACACCAGCATGTATGACCATGAGCTGTCGAAGGGATCAGGTATCAAGCATCAAAGAACAAAACATCATATCATTGTAAAGGTGGGTGAGTGCAGAGTTGAGACTCAAAGTCCATTGGTAGGCAACTAGAAACATATCTTAATGTGTTTGTTTATTTAATTTATATCTACTGTACGGCATCTATGAGTCAAGCTCCATCAAAATGATACAACTGACTGGAATGCTTACAACATTGTCAGTTGATATATCCTCTGATAACTGTTGGGCCTGATCTGGTTTTCAACATTTTCTGTGTTTTGTTCTATACTTCATATTGTGGGTTATCTCTGATATATTTTTTTTCATTGGGGGTAGCCCTCTCGGACTTTTGTTACATTTTTCTGGCTCTTCTGGGGGGTGGATTTGAGTCCCGGGGTGGAAAAACCTATAGAGACAGTAAAGGTTTCTGGGGGTACATTAGGGAAGGAGGTGTATATATCAGGGAGTTCCAGAAGGGAGAGAATGTCTTGAAACTGATTGTGGTAGCATTTGTACAATCCTACGTGATGTGATTGAGCTATGAGATAACATGATAACTGAATTAGCTCCTAATAAAATGGTTTGGAAAAAGAAAAAAGGAGATAAAATTTAAAAAAACATATCCAACATAGTAGTCTCACTAGAATTAAAGTTTTAATTTGAATTGGAGATATCAGTTTGTATTTATATTTCATGAACTAAACTCTAAGCACTCTGATATAAAACTACCGAAAATAATTTCCACCTCTCACCTCTGACAAAGTAACACTGTGTAAATATAAAAATGTGAAACATGCTTTTTATTAATATGGTGAATATAAACTAAATTATATGAGAAAACATACACATATAAAGGTACTTAATAAAAGATACTATTGAAATATGATGAAAATTCCAAATGCTCATTGACCTAATACAATTGTATTTTTTCCTAATTTTTACACTAATTTAGTTTTCCTTTACTGTCTTAGAATCCAAGTTCTTTGCCTTTTTCTTTTCTTCTGAGTGAGTTGATCTTTTTGTTGTTATGTATTCTGATGAAAGTATTAAACCTTTATTAGGCGTACAAGGAGGCCTAAAGACAGACTTCTTCAGTTCTTGGCTGCTAACTGAGCAGAATGGATAGTTTGGGCTCACTCAGCAACTCCAAGAGCCTGGGGGAGTGACGGGCTGTAAGCTGGTCTACTGCGCGCCGTGTCAGCAGTTCAAAATGACGAGCTACTTCTCCTGAGAAGCATGAGGCTTTCTGCTTCCACAAAGTCGTCCAGTCTGGGAAAGCCACAGAGGCAGTTTCACTCTGTTTACAGGGATTGCTCTGAGCTGGAATGGAAGTGAGGCTGGAGGGAGGAAGGGAGTGAAGGCAGGCCTGGCTCCAAGGAAGAAAGATCTGACGATTTGCTGCCCTAAAGATTAAGGTCCTGCAAACCCTATGGGGCAACTCTATTCTGCCATGGGGTATTGCGATGAGTTGAAAATGCACAAGACATCCTCCAACAGAAACATCAAGCATCGGATCTCAAAATGTGCTGACATATAGTTGATTCTAACGCATATGACCCCATAGGACAGAGCAGAGCTGCCTCATAGAATCTCCAAGACTGTACTCTTCACAGAATTAGGATGCCACTTCTCCTCTAGCAAGTTTGAACTGGCCATATGTTCTTTAAATTATAGATGCCCCCTTCTTTCTGTTGATGAATTTCTTTGATGAAAAAACTTTTTTTTTAATCTTGATGAAATTCATGTATTAATCTTAGCATTGTTTTCATATACTTTGTTTCATATGAAATCTTCTGTCTGGAAACTTACTTCTTTTTTTGTTGTTGTTGAAGTTTATTGGTTTTAGTGCTTTCATTTAGGTCTTAGATCTATTTGGAATTTACTTTTATAGATGGTTTAATGCAGGAAGATAGGCTTTCAGGTTTTTTCTTTGATACCAACCCAAAGTACTTAAAGTACAGGTGAGTTTATGGAGCCTCAATTCTATTACCTATTTCATTGTCAATATGCTACCATTATATCACTATCTCTTTTAATCACTGTCACTTCATAGCTTGGAAATAATGAAATAAGAGGCAAAGTGACCAATAATCACGTGAAAATGAAAAGCTCAATGTCATTAGTTATTAGGAAAATGCAAATTAAAATCACAAAGAATATTGCTCTGGTGAAGATGGCTATAATGAACAGAATAGTCAACAATAGATGATGAAAATGTGGATAAATTAGAATACCCACCCATTGTTTGTTGTACAGTAAAATGGTATAGCCACTGGAGAAAACAGTTTCTTCCTTTCCCAGAAAATTAAACATGGGATTACTGTAGGGTCCAGCAATTCTATGCCTAGAAATAGACTCCTAATTATTAAAAACAGGGGTTCAAACAAATAAATGTTCACATTCATAGCAGTAATATTCACAATAGCTTAAAGAGAGAAACAAGCCAACTGCTCATTAGATGATTAGATAAACAAAATGATACATATTCTAGAGAATATCAATCTGCCATTCAGCAAAATTAAATTACGATATAATATATAATATATATAGCCTGCAAAAACATTATAATAAGTGAAAGAAGGTGTACAGAGAAAGGTGTATGATTTCAACTATGTAAATATCCAGATGAAGTAAATATTTAGAGACTTGTGGTTTCCAAAGGATGTGGAGAGGGGTGGGAGAATGAGAAGCAACTGTTTAATTAGTACAGAGTTTTCTCTGGGGGGAAATCTTGCTTAAAAAGCCAAGCCAAAGACTAAAGGGGCAGGACAAATAACCTTATAAATCATATAAGTGACTTCAACCTTTAAAATTTTTTTTCTATGTGAGCAAATGCTATATCCCAGAAGAATTACATTTAAGAGTGAGATTACCAGTTTTTTATTTTGGAACAAAGACAGGATGAGGAAAAAAAATGGTGAAAGCAAAACTGTGTGCATGGAGAGAAGTTAAGAGGCTATTGCAGTTAACAAGTCCACAAAAGTAGAAAGAACTTAGGAGATGTAATTAGAAAATGAATATCCTCATATTTTTCTATGTCTCTTAAAGTTTTCCAGATACTGCCATTAGTAAACTTCCGTTAGTTCTTGGGTCCATCTGGTGAGATCCACTCTCTTATGTAACTTTTAAAAATCTACACACCGTGTGCTGGGCCAGGTTAACTAGAAAAACAAATCCGAAGACACTCATGTGTATAAGAGAGAGCTTTACCTCCAAGAGCAATTGTATATTAAGAAAATATCCCAGAACAGTCCAGATCAAGTCCTTAAGTCCAATATTAGCCCATATGTCCAGCACTAGTCTATAAATCCCTGCTAGACTCACACAGCACATGCAATGATGCTGAATGCAGGAAGATCACAGGTCAGTGGTGACCCAGTGGCCGTGGATGCATCTCAACCCTGTGCAGGTCTGCAGGTGGCTCTTCCTACTCCAGGGCTCTTGCTGTCATCAGTGTGACTCCATGTGGGTTGTCCATAGGAAGACAAAGAAGCAAGAGATTGTGTCCTGCCTCCAGGGAGGAAGAGAGGAAGTCCCAGAATTCTCATGAGAAGTCCATGCCCAAAAGGAGGGATCACCAGGCTGTAATCTGATTGACATTCTAGACTCCACCCCTTCACACTTCTTTATCAAGTTGACATGAAATTGTGTAACTACCACAGACCACTCTTTGCCAACTTGACACATTTACGCAATTCTTTAGCTATAAATAATGACAATAGTAAAATCATATCTGTGGCTAACAGGATAAAACTAAAATGCATACAATTCAATATGTGCCAGCCTCATTTAAACATAATGTTCTATAATTGAAAAAACAATATTCCATGTCTGACAATTGCAGTTAAGTGAACACCTACAATTTAATCCTATAATCCTATGAATATATTCCCCCAACTATGAAATTTTCTAAGCCAGCAATGTCATGCCTTCATCCTCCCCATTTTGCTTATCCAATTTACATACTGGCCACTTACATCAACCTAGTGCTCTGAGGAGACAATCATATTCTTTGATGTGAAGAACTTTCATTCCACTTGTAACCTTGTGAATCTGCATCCATAAGCAAAGTCAAATCAGGACAACCCATCAATAAATCAGCAGCAATATTTACCAATTCACAGACTAAAAATTCTTCTCTTCATCTGGTTGGGTTCTGGTCAACTCAATTTGGGCCACCTCACTTAGCTTCAACAGGGTGCCCATTGAACACCTCACCTTTCAACCATGAACCCCATCACAAATTCCCAACAACCCTAGCCCCTTTGTGCTAGGTTATGAACTTCAGTCCAGCCAACCTGCTCTCATCTTCTCCTCTAGCCCCTGTGAACCAGGTGTATGGCTTTCAGTGGCCAGACTCAACCCTACTTTGTATTGCTCCATTGCTCCCACTTCTACTCAAAAAGTGGATCAAGGTAGTTCCCTAGCAAAAATTTCAGGCTATCTGCAGACTCCCATTAATGTTCAGTCATAGAGAGGAGAGCTTTATATCCAAGAGCAATTGTATATTAAGAAAACATCCCAGCCCAGTCTAGATCAAGTCCATAAAGTCTGATATTAACCCATATGTCTGATACTAGTCCATAAATTGCTCTTTAGACTGATGAAGCACAGGCAATAATGCTGAATGCAGGGAGATCATAGGCCAGTGGTGGATGAAGTGGCGGTGGAAGTACCTCAGTAGTTGGTGTGTGTTGCCACCTGGCTCCTCCAGTTCCAGGGCTCTGGCTGCTATTAGGGTGGCCCCATGTGTTTTGTGAACAGGAAGGTGAAGCAGGGAGATCATGTCCCGCCTCAAGGAGGAAGAGAAGTCCCAGAATCCTCATGAGAAGGCCACTCCTACAAGGATAGAACATCAGGCAGGAAAACCTGTGTGAGGTAGAACTTGATGGGACTACCTTTTTTGTGTTTTACTTTTCCCCAGGTCTCCCAAGTGTTGTACCTGTGATGGGGCATAATATTAACACTTTTCCATCACTCTCTATTAATAGAGTATTTTAAATTTTTGGTCCGATTTCTGCATCACACTATTGCCACCTTCCACACTTTATAACAAAATAAATTCATCCTTTTCACAAGTTATGCCTTAATAAATATATATATGTATATATATATCTCTGTATATAGCATCAACAGGGAACTCAGTACGCAGGTACACTGCATACTGAATTGATCAAAGTACATGAATACCACAAAACTCTCTAAGAACTACTATAATCACTAAATGATTAATTAAACTGTTTTTGTTTTTTTCAGGGAAACCAGAGTGTGTATGTAATTAATGATAGCCTGGTCTGTTATATATATCTTATTTTAATGATTTCTATTCCTTTTAGTAATTACACAGAATGCTTTAATATTTCAAATAGGAAGGCATACATTACGTATCACAGTCATTGCATACATCATTTAAAGGATTGGCGTGTTTGTCCTTTCAGAAGTGGAGCTGCTTTGTATTGAGTGTGATTGCTGAGGAGCAAAGCACTCCTTTGGATGGGCGGTTGGACCCCTGGGGTGGGGAGCAAATGTAGGTGATAGAAAATCATCTATTCTGCTGGACGAGCATGTCCTGCCCATCTGTGTCTATTCCCACTGTCAGCATTGCCTTCTTTTAGAATGAAGGACATGACTCAAAAAACAAAACAAAAAGACCTTGTGCCTTGGGTGCGGAAAGGTGGTAAGTGAAGGAACACATGTAATCAGATGTGATCCTTAGTAAACATACAAGGAAGACATACAAGACTGGAGGCCTCGTGCAGCAGGGCATGGATTTTGATTTTTTATTTTTTAGTCATCTCACACATAAACGGCTTTATCATAAAATAATTCTTAGACCTGATTAGCATTTTATCCAGTAAGACAAATTCCATTCACTGTACTTCCTAGTTTTCGATGATCTGAAATAAACAAGGGTTTATTCATGTATGGGTGCTTTCTAAACAAAATGTGCTTAAACATGTCTCTTTAAACTGACTGGTGGGAGATAAGGTTTTTTTTTTCCGTAGTCCACTTGTCATAGTCTCATATGTTGTGGTTCTTATGAAAAAGTTCCTTAATCATGTGTATTTATTAGTGTTATTATTTGCCTTGTTCAAGTTGCACACACTTGGACAGCATTCAGGATTGGATTTTCTATCTCCACAAATTATAAGTTTTTCTATCCTGAGGGTGACTCTCCCAACTTCTCCTTCTCATCCTTGATACCTAACCAGTGACTGTTGATTTCTTCCCGTGTACCTATTCTTGTCTCCTTTGAGTGTGAGATCATGCAGTAGCTTTCCTTTGGGGATTGACTTACTGTAGTGTAATATTTAGCAAATGCTAGCATATTATGAGAGAGTTGGAAACTCATCCTTATTCTTTGTATCTGTGTAGGATTTCATTGTTACATATGTGTCACATTTTATTGTTTCATTTATAATGGGCAGTTGGATTTTCTCATCTGTTTGCTCTTGTGAGCACTGCTTCAGTGAACATGGATGTGCGTATGTCTGTCCCCATCACTTCTTTTAGGTGTTTGCGGACCCACCTAGGAGTGGGATTGCGGGATAATAAGAGTAGAAACAGAAAGTAGAATGAAGGAAGGAGATAAGGTAGAAACCAAACTAGAAAAACTGTTCTAGATATTTGAGGACGTGTCCCATCGTTCCTCTTAGAGGTGTAACTTTGACTGCAGAGTGTAACGGTTCAGATCGACCCAGACCCTCACCAAACACTAGTTGTTTTCTGGTTGTTTTAGCTTTACCAGTATTAGTATTACTACTGATCAGTGATAATTTAGCAGGGATGAGATAATATCTCATTGCAATTTTGATGTATATCTATCTATTGCCCAATGATCTTATTTACCTTGTCATATTTTTTGCTAGGACCTCGATAGTCCTCTTTGGCGAGATGCCTTGTCTTACTTCCCAGTTGGTATCAGAAATGCCACAACATGTGGGCTGGAACCAACAGAGTTTCTTCTCCGGGAGCCTCTATGGGTTCTGAGTCCTGGTCACTAGTCTGCCCCTGGGCTTAGGGGGCCTTTGGTTTTATCTTGATTTTTAATGCACACTGAAGACAATTATCTTTGGTCTTCATACATGCTCTTCATCCTTTTCACATTCAACAAGCAAGGTTGTGGCATCTGCATATCACAGGTTATTAATGAAATTGCCTCCATTCCTTATGTTGTCATTTTCTTTATATAGTCCAGCTTCGTGGATTATTGTTTGTTCAGCATACAAATTGAATATATATAATAAAACATAATAAAGACAGTGTTTCACACCTGGACTGATTTTAAACTACCCACTATCCCTTGTTCTGTTAAAATGATGGACTCTTGGTTTATGTACAGGTTACATGTGAGCATAATTATGCATTCTGGAGTTCTCACTCTCTGTGTTAGTCTGGGTCGACTAGAGAAACAAGTCCATAGACACTCATGTGTGCATAAGAGAGAGTTTTATATAAAGGGTGATGTATTTTAAGAAAACATCCAAACCCTGTCCAGTGCAAGCCCATACGTCTTAAAGTAGCTCATATGTGTGATACCAATCTATAAAGTCCTCTTCAGACTCAGGAAACACATGCAATGACACCATATGCAGGACAATCACAGGCCAGTGGGTAGAAAGTCTTTGGATCCAGTGGCATTGTAAGCATCACAGCACTGGAAGGGGTCTCTATGTGGCTTCCCCAGGTCCAAGATCCTCACAGCATCATGGGAGATCCATGTGGCTTCTCCTCAGGGATGTCTCACAGGGAATAAGCCTTGTGTCTTGTAAGTAAAGCACCTGTCTCATGCTTCCAAGGAGGAAATACCGTATTTCCCAGAATTCTCAGAAGGCCATACCCACACCGAGGCCTCATGGACTATGATCCAATTGACAGACTAGACTCCACCCCTTCACTCTTAATCCTCTCAAGTCCCAAATTGACACCAGAATATGTAACGCCCACACTCGCGGAATGTGACTGTAACTGATTCTGATTCATTCCGTCTGATGGCTTCCCATTTTCAACGAAATTATCTGTTCAGTGCAATTCCCTAGACTAGTGATTGCTAAGTGAGGGGAGGGGTTGTTTTTTTGTTTGTTTCCTTTGTGTTTTTAAAGGGTGGAAATAGAACCATTAAAACATGAAGAAAATACCTTTGACAGCATTGTTGGCAATACATTTTGTTAGAGTAGTCTTGCATCTACAAACGTCCCTGGATTCTTAATAAAAGTCTAAAAGTTAATAAAAATAATGAAAAAAAAGCATGAACACTCATGCAAAAGGAGAGGATCAACTTTGAAATTCTAAAAGTAATTTAAAAACTTAAAAACGAAACAAAGCATACATTGACTTCTAAAGGCCATTGTGGTCCCTGGGGCTCATTGCTGGCGAAGCCCTACTGGCGCAGCCTGAGCAACTCCAGGGCAGCAAACATCTCCAAATGCTACCTTTTAGCTTGAAAATCCCTGCACCTATGTCATCTTCTGTTAGGGTAGCTGCCTGGAAACTAGGCTGTAGGTTTTCAGAGCAAATTTTCCATCTTGATTGGAGACACTCTCCAGCCAATGGAAAGGGAGTACAAAATTTGATATATTTTAATTAAGATTCTAAAATGTTAGACAAAAATATCTTTTGTCATATTTGAGTTCCTTCTTACCCAAGGTGTGCGGATTTGTGCTGACTAATGTTCATTTGAGTATGTAGTTCCTAAAAGACATTTCTTGGTTTAATTAGGGTCTAAGCAGTAAGTTGACAATATAATTCTCAAGATATTACTAAGAACTTTTAAAATTATCATTGAAGATCAACAAAATATATCTCTATAGTACTAGAAGAAAATTATTTTTTCCTTTAAAATGAAGATAAAATAACTATAGCTGAAATTCAGAATCCCTCTAAGTTTTAGAGAGAAAAAATATTCTCTAGGCAGCAATAGTTTGCATATCTTGACACATGTACTTTAAACAATTAAGTATATTTCAGTTTAAATAATATTTTGTATGATTCGCCTGTGCATACACAATAACTGTTTAAGTTGATACGGAGCATTGTATAGTTTATAACTTAAAGTTTTGAAATAAAAGCATGTAAAGAATCACAACTATATTTGGACGTCATCATTTCTATAGCTAAAAACTATCATTCTCAAGAGTAAAATCAACAAAGCAAAATAGGGAAAAAGTTATATGGGAGACATCCATTAAATACTGACATTTAAAGTTTCTCTCTTATTTATATTCAGAATACTGTATTATACAATGCAACATTTATCTGTGATATGTGCTCTCTTGACATGAGGTATGTGCAGTGAGAGCGTCAGAGACCTTCTTCGGGAACAAGGAACTTCCCCCTCAGTAGCACAGCATGTTTGCTAAGTGCTTAGCTGTTCTTCAAGCAACCTGCCATTTTATATATATATTTTTCCAGTATTTTGTATTCGTCCCTACCCTAAAAATAGTATAGTATGCTTCCAAACAGAACTTCTCTTGAAAATCTTCTCAGACATTCACAAATTGATAATCGATAAGCACACTATAAATAAGAGGGTGTGATGAGTAGCTGGAGACGTTCTGTAATTTGGGACTTAATTAACTGACTTTCCCACTTAATTTTAGATTCTATTAAATATCCTAAAGTAATCATGTGTCTTACATTTTTTCAGTGGCAGAGAGTTGATATATTATTTTTAAGTTGAAATGTTAAAGATATAGTAGGAAACTAAAGAATCAATAAAGAGACAAAAATCCACATTTAGGGTTTAATGAAATATAAACATTTATATTAGCAGAATTTTAGTAACGTTTTTATACCAGTGTTAACATGAAATATTTCTGTTTGTTCAAATTACATTTTTATTCTTCATGTTTGATTGTGGATTTTGATGATAGGGGATATTTATATTCTTCTTTGTAAATATGATTTTGCATTTTCTGCACATCATAGTTAAATGAAATGTATTAGTAAGCATTTATGATTAAGGACATTGTAATTAATTTATTATAAATATCTGAATTTTAAAAATAAAATGATTAGAATTTAGTAGAGGACATTTCTGTTCCTAGGACAAATTCCAATTTTTAATGCAGCCGTAAGTATTAGAATTTGAACTGCACCGTAAAAGTATAGATGCTGAAATGAATTATGAATGAGGAGACTTATTCTAATTTGGTAATAGTAAGCTTGGTGATTTTGTGATGGTCATTTAAACTTAGTGTGAAATGGTTGAACTATAGGCCTCTACTGATAACATGTCCAAATTAATGCGAGACAAAGTCCCACCATCATTTCTTCTTAGGAGCATTCTGGCTGCACTTCTGGCCAGACAGACCAGTTTGTTCTCTCAGCAGTCTGATATTTCAGGTCATAATTCAAACGCATTGATTCTTCTGTGTTCCTTATATAACGTCCAGCTTTCACATGCACATGAGGCAACTGGGGTACTCAAATCCTCATCCCCTGCTCCTTGCCAATGTTCTTTGCATTTTAAAAACAAAAGAACAATCCAAAGGTAAAAGGGGGCTATCGGTGGGTTGAAGTTTTCAGTGAAATTCACACCCCTGGGGGTGTGGTGGCTAGGCATTGGTCTGCAATCCACCTTGTTGGCAGTTGACAACCACCCACAGCTCTGCGGGAGAAAGACTTGACTTTCTACTCCTGGACACAGTAACAGTCTTGGGAATCCACAGGGGTTCACTGTGAGTCAACATTGACTCAATGGCAGTGAGCTGAGTGAGACCCTAAAAGGAGCTGAGCCTTGGGGGTACATCATCCTTGGTGTAAGTTCCCTGTCTTTTTCTGACTGCTACAGTTTTCAGTGTTCACAAAACTTCTTCTCAATAAACTCCCAGGATCATTCTGTCTTTTGAGAAAATCTATCTCTATGATAATAATTTATTTTAGAAGCATTAATACCCGACTAGTCTGAAGGAGTTGCAAGCTAAAGCTGCCCCAAATGTTCACTCTTCCAAGAAGTTATTCAACTCCATTCCACCACCACCTCTCCTCTCTTGCTGAGATCCCCTGTGTTCTGTGATATGCTGCAAAGTCTCATGGTGGCTCATGAAACGTTAAGGAAATGTCTCTTTGGTGGTGGGTACTGTTCAGTCCCAAATCAGGCAGAGGTGGGCCAAATGCAGGGTCCAATTCCAGAGGCCAAAGATGTCCAAAGGTCAGAAAATGTCTTCTAGATTCTGCCGAAAAACAATCAGGAAACAGAGGTCTGGCTTTCCAGGTGATATGTGTAAGAGCTGTGCTGTGCTGCCAGCACAGGTACCCATCCCAGGAAATGAATGGTGTCCTAAGTCACACCTTCCAGTAAAGTCAATGTAAAGATGTGCCCAAGGAAAAGGGTGTGGCTTAGTACATGCTCTTTACTGAAGTCACATCTTAATATCACTTTAATCCTGTCTATTAGCATAACCAAGAATGCCCTTCAAAATGGGACTATAGCCACAAGCATAGAATCCAAAATTACAATATATTACGTATAAGATTTAGAGCTCCGGTGGCATAGTGGTTAAGTGTTGAGCTGTGACCTGAAAGGTCAGCAGTTCTAAACCTCCAGCTGCTCCAAGGGGAAAAATTAGACGCTTATACTCCCTTAAAGAGTTATAGTCTCAAAAACTCACAGTGAGAGTTATATATCCTATAGGGTCATTGAGAATCAGCATCAACTCAATGGCAGTGAAACCCACTGATCACAGAGTTGTTTTTAAATATATTTTGTTTGGAATAAACCTGTGAGCCCTAGTACTAATTACTTGGATATATTATACATATAGTAAAAATTTTAAAGATAAATAAATAAAACCAAACCTACTATCATCCAGTCAGCTCAAAACCATAGGGTTTACCAGGCTGAAAATCTCTATGGAAGTAGGTTGCCCCATCTTTTTCCCGTGGAAAGGCTCATGAGTTTGAACCATTGACCTAGCAATTGGTATACATATATAAAATATGTGAATTATTGTGTTGAGTTTAACTGAATAACTTATGATGCATGAACATGTCTATAACATTTTGTCTTTTGTGCATGAGTTGTGTATCTCCTATTTATGTGGAAAGAAAACATCCAGGTATTGGTTTTGTCAATTGAGGAAAATTGTTTTCTTATGCCAACATGTGTTGGAGAATCTAAAATTATGAACATTGATTAGTCTCTAATTTTGAGATATATTTGGGGAATAGGTTCATTGTTATAGCCCCAAAATTGTAAAGGATGGAGAAATGAAAACAGATTAGAACTCTAAGGATCAGGAGTAGTTTTATATTTCTTTAATGAAAAAAATTATTAGCTGGAATTCAGCTAAGAGTAATGTCACTATTTTTTTAATATCTGAGAATTCTGTTTGTGTGTTTTTTTCTTCTACCCTGAAACATATATACAGTTGGTCACTCTCAGTAAGTACACAATACTAACAACAATGACTTATTACTGTATTTTTTTAAATTCCAGATTTGAACTTATTTCATAAATTGTATTGCTTTAAGATCACAAACTATTACTTGAGAAGGGTGCCTTTAGAAACCATCAAAGATTGTTCATATGTTATTATTCAAAGTCTTCAAGTGTTCTTAAATATGAAATAACACATCTTTTTTTAAATGGCCAGATTGCAAAGCGTACCTGCTTTGTGTCTTCTGTGCATTTACTTCAGTAGAGTAGGAGAAGCTAGCAACATTTTTCAGCCTGATTCCTCTTCCTAGTTCTTCACCAATTAGAAAAGAGAAGCCTTACCTTACTTCTTTTTTTCTTCTTTTTCTGCCGTCTTTATTCAATGTCCAACTTTCACATACCTATGAGGTCATTGAAAAGGCTATGCACACTTCATTTGCGTGAAAGTAGATTATTGCAGATTCAGTTAGGTTAAAATTTAGCACCCTATCAATTGAGCTCCCTTATAATCCATTTAAATAAAAAAAATCATTTTATTGGGGGCTCATACAACTCTTATCACAATCCATACATACATCCATTGTGTCAAGCACATTTGTACATTCGTTGCCCTCATCATTCTAAGGTGAGAGTGGCGATAACCGGGAGGGTGGAGGGAGGGTGGAGTGGAAAGGGGGAACCAATTACAGGGATCTACATATAGCCTCCTCCCTGGGGGACAGACAACAGAAAAGTGGGTGAAAGGAGACATCAGACAGTGTAAGATATGACAAAATAACAATTTACAAATTATCAAGGGTTCATGAGGGAGGAGGGGGGGGATGAGGAGCTAATGCAAAGGGCCTAAGTGGAGAGTTCTGATATTTTTAACGATGTTTTAAAATATAACTTATCTAGGACTGAGATCTTTACAGATAGGCTCATTTTTACATAGAACAAAGGACTTTCCTTTGAGGTTATTTCACAATAATGGACTAAATACTAAAGAGGGAGAAGTATTGCCCCAAATCAACCAAATCCACTGCTATCATGTCCATTTTGACACAGAGTGACACATGTGGAACCTAGCCGAGGGTTCCAAAACATTAAAACCCTTACTGCCATCAAGCCCCTTCCTACTCCTGGTGACCTAGTAGAACATGTTAGACGGCCCCTGTAGATTTCCAAGACTGTAACTCTCAACAGGAGTGAAAAGCCTTGTCTTTTCCCCACAGAGCAGCAGGTGGCTTTGAACTATTGACTTTGTGGTTCACAAAACAAAGGCTTTGTAAATCTTTCCAGGAGCTAGGAAGGTTGGTGGGTTTGAATATCCAACATCAGCTACCAACTGAATATAAATGGCAATGCAGAAATAAGTGGAAGGAAAGGGCTAAAAGATGACTATTAATATTATAGATGTATTTGGTTCATTTGAGCTACTAGATATAAAAACAAAAAATTACATTTTCTTTTGAAGAGTTCCTCCATTATACTAAACTCTATTTATTGATCAAGTATTCTGTGAACACATACAATGTTTGTGACTCTAAGCTAGATGTCAGTTGGAAGTCCTGAAGGAATTTACTTTCATAACACAGAAGAGACATTTAAAGCGACAACGTGAATTTGGAGGCTCTCTCTATATCTTACTTAAATATGTGATCTATGCATTGAAGAATGACAAATCATGAGCAGAAATGGGGTGGTGGGTCCTGACTATTAGAAAAGACAGACAAATGGGTTTAACAAGAGCAACAGACACAGATTTTCTTCAAAGTAACTAAAGGATAGAAGAGGTATTTTTACCAAATTCTGGACAGCCATATGTTTTGGTCTTTACTATTTGAACAATTTTGATTAGACAATGAAAAAGAAACCTCTTTAAACTGCAGACTGAAATAATCTGATTTGTATATGTGGCGTTTTGCCCAACTTTTTATAACGAGGGAGGGAATGAGCGCTTCAGGTGGGTCCAAGGCAAAGCAGAACACAGTTTTGTCCTTGACTCAATGACGTCTTATTCAGCTTTGTGTCTCATAGTTACTTGGCTGGATCTTGACCCTACTTTCAAAAATATGTTGTGATTACGCAGTGCCAAGACGCTTGTGAATTCAAATGGAGAGTTGTTAAAGCAGAATTTTGTTAAAAATAATATTGTCTGTGAAATATTCCTGAATTCTGAACCAAATGTTACATGCAGATTTTAGAAATCTTTCTTCCTGTCTTGGCCATAAATATGATAGTACAAATTCCAGCTGATGGAATAAGCCTCATACCATATGCCAAGTGGCAAAGTTTCATTGCTGGTCTAACCACTCATTGCTCACATAGAATTGCCTTTCTTCTGTGCCGTCCATCTGTTGAGTACCTGGTGGTTGATCCTCTCCCACTGCCATGTCCATCTGCTGGCTACTTGCAGATATCTTCCTGTATTCCTGAGCACTTGTTGAGACAACTCTTCATGAAATGCTATGTACCTCATAATTGTCAATCAAATAAAAATAAAATTTCCATGTGAATATTTGAGAAAGGATGAGAAAGTTGTTCTTTTTGGTAGAGCCAAAACAAGTTTCAATACTGAAAAAGCCGATCGCATAAGCAAAGATTAGAGCAGAGGGTGGGCATAATGCACATGCTAAATGTTCAATAAAGAAGTCATGATGAACAGAGTACAAATTTTCAAATATTAAACTTAAATGACCCTTATTTATGTTTAGGTACTAAATAGCAATGTTAGGCATACTACCTACTGAACACAAGTAATAAAGAATATATTTTGTATATTAAAACTAATAAATTAATAAATTCAAACCTCTTAATGTATCCCAGTATAACTAGACAGTCCCCTGAATATAGAAACCACCCTCTCCAGATCATGTGCAGTAGGACTTTGACAGGGAGCTGCCAGAGATTTAGGCCAGAGAAAAACAAGGACATGGAACAAGGGATCATAGCTGATGCCAGATGGATATGGGTTGAAAGCAGAGATTGCCAGAAAGTTTTACTATTTAGAGGGACTGAACTGTGCGGATGATAACAAACTATAAGTAGAATGGGAATTCTTGAACACTTAATTGTGCCCATGTGGAAGCTGTCCATAGGTCAAGAGGCAATTGTGAGAACAGAAACGTTTTCTTTTATCAAAGGAATGCTGCATAGTTTAAGAACAGGAAAGGTGTGTGTCAGTGCTGTTTCTTCTCATCATACTCAGTCTCTATGCTGAGAAACAATTAGAGAAAATTGTGCATTTGAAGAAGAATGTGGCATCAGGCTTGGAGGCAGCCTTATTAACAATCTCCAATATGCAGGTGATACAACCTTCTTTGCTGAAAGCGAGGAGGACATGACATACCTGCTGATGAAGATCCAGGATTGCAGCCTTGAGTCTGGGTTACAACTCAACGTAAAGAAGATAAAATCCTCACCACTGGGCCGGTAGGTAGCATCCTGCTAAATGGAGGAAAGGTTCAAGTGTCAAGGATTTGTCCTTGCTGGAGCCCATCAGCGCTCATGGGAGCAGCAGCCCAGAGACCAAAGGGCTCATTGCCTTGAGCCAACCTGCTGCACAGACCTCTTAAGAGTGCTGCAAACCAAGGATGGTTCTCTGAGTAATAAGGGGTGCCTGGCCCACCCCAGGGTATTTCAATCAGCCCACATGTATGTGAGCGCTGGATAGTGAATATGGAAGACTGACGAAGAATCAATGTACTTGAATTATAGTACCGGCAAAAGCGATTGAAAGTACCACAAACTGCCAACAAACGAACAAATCTGTCATGAAATAAGTACACTCAAAAGGAAGGCTCCTTAGAAACAAGAATGGGGAGACTTTTTCCTCGCATACTTTGGACATATTATCAGGAGAGCCAGTCCGGGATAAAGGAGACCGTGCTTCTTCAAGTAGAGGAGGACCCTTGACGAGATGGGTTGACAGAGGGCATGCAGCAATGGGCCCAAGTACAGGAAGCATTGTGAGGGTGCCTGCCCCCGGAAAGGACAGCGTTTCCTTCCGTTGCCCAGAGGCGCCCTTGGAGCGAGAACTGACTCCACGGCTCCTCGTAAGAACAATAATCTAGCAGAGGAAACAAAGAAAAAACAATGAACTATTTTCTGGTGAAATTAGGGCAACGGAGCGGCAGCTTCAGTGGCAGGAGAAAGATCAGGGGCAGGAAGAAGAAGGAAGCTCGGGCCTTTCCCCTCCCTTCAACAGGCAGCCACTCACTCCGAAGGTGGCTTCATCTCCTCTGTGCCTCCACCACCTCATCGCTGTTCTAACCACCCCGCTCCCACAGCAAACCCATCGTGGGTGTAGCGTTTGGGAGGAGCCTCCGCTCCTTGGCTTCATCCATATTGTTTTTCTATTCCTTCCTCCACCTCTCTCTCCCAGTAGAGTGCCTTTCTGCATCTACGGGCTTTGGGCTTGCTCCGTCAGTGTCGCTACACCTTTGGCTTTATTCTCACGATTAAATCAACACTCAAGATTCTAGCTCTAAATATTTTGGGATTGGAGATAGAATTATCAAATGTTTTCCAACTTTACATATATCTTTTATTGGCTTAAGATGCTATCATATTCAAATGTTTTAAAACAACAAAAACAGAGGGAAAAAGTATTGAAGAGGAAAAGGCATCGATGTATTTGCTATATAATTGGGTCTTTGAAGAAAGTCCATGGAAGGAAAATCATGGTCTTTCTCAAAATTCATATATGACTTGAGATTTTGAGTTTTGCACATGTTCACAGAATTGTAATTATACTATTAAATATGTATTTTTCATTTTCTCCTTCCCTTTGAAAAATATTTTCTAGCCAGAAATTCCATTTGTAGCAGTAAACAAATTGTCTTTATATGTTATTGAAATATGCATATCCTCATTATATTTCAATGGCACAAATATTTTCTAAACCCCCCTTTTGTTGGTGTACTTTGCTTAATAAGTGTACTCACTCGATGTCTGAGTGAACATATTTTAAGATTGCTTTCAGGTGACAGCCATAAAATGCACAATTGAAACCATTTCTTAACATAATGAATCTAGCTTCAAACTGGTTTTAGAGTGGATCAGCTCCTAACTTCTACAATATAATCGTATGCTCCTTAAGTTTAGCTCCTCCTAGTTATAAGATGGTAGTTAAAATGTTATATTTTATATTTGAAAACAAGTCAAGTAAAAGAAGAAATCTTATCAAAGTGTCTTAGCAACCTTATAGACTCCACAACAAAGGACCCCCTGGTTCTGGGGGGTCCTCGCAATTTTCCCTAGCCTGGAGTCATTGCTGCTTCCACTTGGTCGACCAGTTCTTGAGGGGCTTGCTCGTTTCACTAACCTTTTTCCTGCTTCCCCTAGCACCGTGTCCTCCAGGGACTGCTCTTTCAGATTAAGTTGTCCAAAGGACATGAGACGAGCTATCATCACCCTCAATTTTCAGGAGCATTTTGCCTGTACTTCTTCCAACACAGATTC
>NW_022103900.1:45034077-45036723 GCF_000313985.2 Echinops telfairi
AATGGCACCCTCTGTGGTTGGTTTCTCTTAACTTTTCCAAAATAATTTCATCTCTGCTCTCGTTTCTTACCATCTCTAAAGGTCTAAAGGCCTCATGAAAATATCTGTCTCCAACAGTGAGTTTGATATCACTCATAAAAATGATGATGTACAGGGTTAAGCCCTGGATTGCTAACTGCAAGACAGCCATTTAAACCTACCAACTGCTCTGTGGGGAAAAGATGGGGCTTTCTCTTTCTGTAAAAATTTACAGCCTTAGAAACCCAAAGGTTCTATGTTTTTCTTTATCTTATAATGCCTCTACAGGTCAAAATCAACTCAGTCACAATGAGATTGCAATTTGGGATAGGGAAAATATAAAAATCATATGATTTAACTGATGTCTAACTAAAAACTGCTTCCTGAAATTATTTTTTTTATTTTCTTTCTTTAAGTATGGTATCTTCAGGTGCTTTAGTAGAAATAATTTTTGAGTATCAGTGATAAGAAAAATTATCTGATAATATTCTTGATATTTAGATTTGGAATCTTAAAGGCTTATGGGGTAGTGTGATGAATTGTAATAAGAAGGCATAGTTAAAAGGAAAATGGATAAATGATTTACTCATATTCATAGTTAATCATTTCTCTTTGTGGGCATTAAGCTAATATTTTCTGTATCCAGGATTTGTTCTTCCATATCATGCTATCGTAATTCAGTTGCAAGTTGGTTGTTTCTGATCTTTTCTTTGAATGTATTTTTTCTTCACATTTAGAGTCCATGGTACCTAAAATAATAGACAACTAGAACATATTGACATAATTGAGTGAAAATCTGGACCAAGATTACTTTTTAAAAAGCATCTAGAAACTGAGATATTTCTCTCAATAAAGTGTGGAGTACTGAGTCAGCAATGTTCATAACCAACCCTGGTGTTTCAGAGATCAATTTAATTTGATCTCTTTTGATATTTCTGCGTATGTTAGGAAGGATCTCGGATGGCATAGTGGGTGGTGAGTTGGACTTATCACAATGTCAGGGGTTCAAAACCACCAAGCCCATCAATTAATGGGAGAAAGATGAGACTTTTGGTTCCCGTAATGGTTTGCAGGTTAGGAAACCCACAGAGGCAGTTCTGCTTTGTCCCCAAGCATCACAATGGCTTATTTATTTATTTATTTTTAAAATCATTTTATTAGGGGCTCATACAACTCTTATCACAATCCATACATATGTCAATTGTGTAAAGCGCATTTGTTCATTCATTGCCCTCATTATTCTCAAAACATTTCCTCTCCACTTAAGCCCCCAGCATTAGGTTCTCATTTTTCCCTCCCTCACCGCTCCCCTCTCCCTCATGAGTCCTTGATAATTTATAAATTATTATTTTGTCATATCTTGCCCTGTCCGATGTCTCCCTTCACCCACTTTTCTGTTGTCTGTCCCCCAGGGAGGAGGTCACATATAGTTCCTTGTAATCAGTTCCCTCTTTCCAACCCACTCTCCCTCTACCCTCCCAGTACCACCAGTCACACCACTGGTCCTGAAGGGATCATCCGCCCTGGATTCCCTGTATTTCCAGACTTGATGGCAGTGAGAGTGTAAGTTAAGGTAGTTTTTTCTGGCTTCCCATTTAAGACATTGGTTAGAAATGATCCAGGCAAGTCACATCATCAATAATTGTGCTTTCATGCCAGCGGTTCACAACCTGTGGGTTGAGATGCCTTTGGGAGTTGAACGACCCTTTCACAGGGGTCACCTAAGACCATGGGCAGACACATCTTTCAGAAGGTCTTTGGAACTGAGACACCACTCCTCTATCCATCTCCAGGCAGGTCGGCCCACATACAGAGACACCTACAGATGAGCACCCGGCGTGAAGACTATTACCCATATGACACCATGCTTCAAGACAAAATTTCATTTATTTGTAATTAGAAATAAATATTTCACAATATATAATTGCATGTTTTGGTGATTAATCACTATGCTTTAATTATGTTCAATTTGTGACAATGAAAATACATCCTGCATATCAGATATTTACATGATGATTCATAACAGTAACAAAATTACAGTTCTGAAGTAGCAACAAAAATAATTTTATGGTTGGTGGTCACCACAACATGAGGAACTGTACTAAAGGGTTGCGTCCTGAGGAAGGTTGGGAACCACTGGTTTATGCCATGATAGAAGAGCAGTGATGTTAATGGCATTCCTGGAAGCAGTGTAACACTGCATATATCCTATTGGCTGGAACCCAGTCCTTTGGTGCCAAGCTAATTAGAAAGGACAACGGGGAATATAGGCATGCTATATGCCCAAGAAGAAAAAAGCAAAAGAGTATTTTTGTCTATCCTACATAGTAATAGATTAGGAAACCCCATGTTTCTGTGTAAATTATAAACTACCACTTGCTTATATAGTAAATAGAATACAAAATGACATTGGAAAATACTGATTCTGCTTCTGATGTTTACAGTTGGTTGAATCTATGGAGCAATTTATAAATTTTAATCTTATTAAATAATAATATCCTAAACCAAATGTTTTTTTATAATTTCTATACATAGTGTTATTTTGCTTCTTCTCTTACTACTACTGATACTCTGTATCAGATTCTATGATTATTGGAAAACTCAATTTTTACCAAAAGTTAAACAATG
>NW_022103900.1:45037433-45042053 GCF_000313985.2 Echinops telfairi
CTTTCTTTGGGATTGTTTAATATAGCACAAAGACCATTGGTATTTAAACATTTAAGAAAAATAAAGATAAGATCATTATAAAAATTATGTCATATTGCTTATTCATATACTGAAAAAAGCAATTTATTATTCTGACTTTGATTCCATTTGGACTAATAACAACCTATAGGACCGAGTGGAACTGCCCCTGTGACTTTCGGACACCGTCAATCTTTATGGGAACAAGAAGTCTCATCTTCCTCCTGGTCATCTATTGGCTGATAAATTCGAACCACTGATTTTGTGGTTAACAGCCCACACAAAGTGTAGCTGTACACACACGCACACACACACACACACACACAGGTGTATATGTGTATAAATTCATGAACATTTTGAGGAAGGAAATTACATATACTTTTCACAATCCAACATTTTGCGTTTAGGAAAAGAGTGAAAAATCTGCTATCGAAGCGCCAGTGGCCAAGCTCAGCAGTTAGGGAGGGAGAGTACTGGACTGGGTAGGCTAAGGGTCAATGGTGAGGCAGGCAGAACTGTGGTGGGCTCAGCCCATGTTGTCAGTGCAGCTGCCACAGAGGTTCCGGGGGCCTGGGTGCTCAGCTCAGGCTCTCAGTAGCTCTGTGAGCTGAGGCTTGGCTTCGAGGATCAGGGCAGGGTGGGCTCAGGGACTGTAGACAAATGAGGTGGCCATGGACCCAAGATAAAACAGGGTGGTGTGTGGGCTGCAAGATGGAGCAAACTGGAGGTGCCAACTGCTGTTGATGGGTTTTAAGGACTGCCCTGTAGTATAGGAGGAAGGGCTGGGGCACACTAAGTAGCCCCAGGAGAAATAGGAGACAACACCCCAGGGCAGGAGTGGGTGCCGGGTGGAGGTGAAGCCCGTGCCAGTGTGCAGGCGTGAGGAGGTGGAGGGAAGTCAATGTAGGCTGCTGTGGCATCTGGTGTGGTTTCTGAGTTCAGAAATGGCTCTTGGGAGCTCAAGGAGGAGGAGCTCACAAGTTCTGGGGGAATAGGAGTGGCCATACTGTGAAATCAGCCGCCCCTTATCCAGCTAGTGCTCCTGGGAGAAGCCTTTGCAGGTCTGGAGTGCTTCATGGGGACTGAGGAGGGTAATGGGACACAGAGATCCAGGAAGCAAATTGTCCGTCCACGTTGCAACAGGGGGAGGAAGACAGGGCTTTCTAGTCCAGCAAAGAGTTACAGTCTCAGAGACTCACAGGACCAATCTCCCCTTACGTCAAGGTCACTGTGAGTTGGCGTGGACCAGATGGCAGTGAGTGGTACAGGGTGGACATAAGGTTCTGTCTGTTCTTCCACTTGGAGAGGAAGAGCTACCATGTGTCCTCAGGGAGCAGGAAGGGGCTGCAGGAACAAAGCCACTGTGAAAGTGGGAGAGGTGGAAGCTACTCCCTGCAGGATCCGCCTGTGCACTCTGCTCTTGGGTCTCATCGCAGCCTTGTCTGCAGCATCTAAGCAAGTTATGTAAAAATGCTGTGGCTGGGTTTTTGCATAACAGCCTGGTCTTTGTAGCCAAACCATGTTGGTAAGTGGAGAGTGGAGAGTGGGAGTATATTAAAAATGGTGTGATTAAGCAAATACAAAATATATCGAACTGGAATTTACTTTATCTGAGATTACTTGCTTTGTATTCCAAATATTTTCAATCTGACAAAACGCCAAAGAAATAATGAAAGCTATACATTCCTAACAAAGTTTGAGTGATGCGAAGGATTCAATTCATTCTACATTTAATTTTTAAATTAGAGTTGTTAGGACATCAAAATAGACTTGTAACCCTGATTTTTATTTTATTTTCATTTTAAATTCTAAGTCAGCTGAAAAGATCAGTATATCACAGGACTCTTAGGACTTGCAAGTGACTACCTTGAATTCGGAGCAAAACGTCATCGCAATAAAGTAATAATAATAATGGGGATCCCTTAAACTTTTACTACAGGCCATTGGTCCTTCCCACCATCTTTGGAAGAGCTTGACTTCTCCTCAGGAGCTTCCCTTACACCATTCTGTACCCTCTTGGCATTTCCTAGACCTGCACTCTGGTGACCCTTTCCCTGGCTTCTCTATTTTCATATGTTCCCCATCAGAATGTTTTATAGAAACCGTGTTTTATAATTGTATGTTACTTAAGGAATTTTACTTCTTTTAAAGTGTATCATTTACTTCTTATATTTCACAGCTTTGCTCTCTTTATACACCCATCACATTTCCCATAATTACACGATGACTGAGAAGAAACTGAAGAATCATTGAAGCACTTTTTATTGTCGTAACCTACATTCCAGAATCAGTACCTGCTCACCCGAATACTGCCTCAAGGTCGATCCTGACGCCCAGCAACCCCATAAAACCTTTCAATATCTGTATATCTTTAGGGGCACGCATAGCCTCATCTTTCTCCTAAGGAGATGAGAAGTGGGCTTGGGCCACCGAGCTTGTGTTTAGCAGCCAGGGTAAACAAATATATAGACTTGTCTTGCAGGACAGCATTCCTACAGAATCGCTGTTCATAAAATATCATTCTGATCCAAGATAAGAGATGATGTTAATATTAAAATCCTGTGGAGATCCATTAAATTTCAGAATTTCAAGGCTCATCTTTATGATTACCTCGAGATAAAGAATTTTCCTTTCTATTAAAAACCACTTTTCAAAAAATGTGTTTTGATCATCGACTTAAAAACCATAAACCTGCTAATTCACAAATCTTATTCTTAGAGAGAACAGTTTCAGGTATTGGGACCCTGCTCAGGCATACCTGTGTGTGTTTACATGAACCGGGTGATGTTACACAAAGATAAGGATGGGTTTAGGAGGGAACATTTGCAATTATCAGCTACTTTAGATTACTGATTCTCAAGAAATGCTTGAATCTATGATGTCTCATAGTGAAGATCAAGAAATCTAAGGGAATTTCATTTATTAAAACTTGATTACCTTACATCAAAATAGGAAAACACTGATCTTAATAATGAATAAATTCCGCTTTATTAAAATGTGTCCACTATACTATCTGAGGACACTCTGTTTTAAAATCTAATTTATTTTAAAAGTTACAGTAATTCTGTGTATAGGAAATAGGATATTTTAATATTCTAAAGGAACCACACCCTATTTCTAGGACACAATAATAACTCTATTTACTCTTCTAGGTTTTCTCTCTCAATGTATGTTCCCTCATAGTCATTACCTCTTCATTTCTTTAATTTTCTGGTACATGTTTTTCACCAAGGTCCTCCTGATTGCAGTAGTAAGAGAAAATGATTAATTAATATGGCACTTCATGCAAAAATAATACTGCAGATCTTTTTTATGCATTTAATTTAAAAAGCAAAGTGAGTGAAGAGTGAGACTTACGCAACCATTCTAGGTGTCTATATACACCAGTCTGATGTGAGTGTAATAGACTATACTTAACTAAATTTGTGTGTAGTGTTCAGTCTTACTTGTTAGACCCATTCTATACTCTGAAGTGCTATCATTATCTTAAAAATTAAAATTAAAGCATGTGGTTTTAAACACTTATTTCCTTTGGACTTTTATATGTTTCAGGTTTCAAGATAAAAATTTCAAATATTTAATCCTCCGACATTATTTGTGTTGCTCCATTCTTAGTTTGTCATCCTGCCAACATATTGGTAGATTTGTTTTCCAACCCAAACTACAAGTATACTTGGTAATCTGTTGGCAGCTAAATGCTTACTCTTTATTAAAAAAATAAACCATAGTAATGGTAGTCTAAGGTACTGCTATTTTTCTTGTTTTCTCTGAAGCCCATCTGTAGACAACTGGACATCCCCTTACAGAAGAGTCATGGGGAGGAGATGAGCCAGTTAGGGTGCAGTATAGCACTGATGAAACAATGATCTACATATAACCCCCTCCCTTGGGGATGGACAACAGAAACATGGGTGAAGGGAGACATCGGACAGTGTAAGACATGAAAAAATAATAATGATTTATAAATTATGAAGGGTTTATGAGGGAGGGAGGGGAAAATGAGGAGCTGATACCAAGGGCTTAAGTAGAAAGAAAATGTTCTGAGAATGATGATGACAAAAAATGTACAAATGGGCTTGACATGACAAATGTCTGTATGGATTGTGATAACAGTTGTACTAGTCCCCAATAAGATTATTTAATTTTTTTAAAAAGTTCATTCCAAAGTTGAAAAAAAGTTTGACTACTCTTGATGTTTTAGTTATTATAATTATTTCTTAAACTTTTCATACATTTCAGGATACAAGTTGAATAGAAAAGGTAATATCTGACTTAAAATGTAGCGTGGGTAAAAGGCAGTAAACAATTCTGACATAATAAGATATTCAGAAAAGAATGTGCTTATTAGTTTAAAAGAGAAACAAAACAAGCAATTTATACAAAATATACTGATGTTTGATATGACGAAATATATATGTGTTTGTTTTTTTTAACATGTTAAAGCTTTATTATTCTAGAATTAATAATACCAAATGCTTGAGTTGGACTGTTTTATGCTCATGTGAACCTGTAAACATAAAGGGTAAGGAGGCTAAATTGTACCTGCCTCTAGTTTTTCCTATTTCCAAAACTCTAAGGAAGTTTTTAAAGTAAAAAAAAAAA
>NW_022103900.1:45042940-45044753 GCF_000313985.2 Echinops telfairi
CTAATAAGCTCAGGAACGGATGTAAAGTTACTGATAATTAGATGTCAAACAGTGAGATGCTTATTCACATAATTCTTTAATAAAGTCTTCTCCATGAAATTGTGTTTCCTTCACCTTTGATGTCCGTTATGTCATCCCACAGCTCATCAGCTCTTCTTCCACGAGTGTTCAATGAGGTGAAATTATTCTTGAGAAGTCTCAACCTTCAAGAGGGAGATACTCAAGGTTCTATTTTGGCTTTCACCAAAAAAGCATTAAAAACACAGGAAAGAAAGGACCAGAGTTGATGTCGTAGGAGATGCCAAAACTTTTTCTTACTCACAGATAGTTAAACCAAATGGAAGAACTGATGATGTAATGAGCTGAACAGAATATTTCAAAGGGCATTTCCAGTAGAAAAGTAAAGTATTACTATGAAATATACAATGACTTGCAGGTAGAACCCCCACAGGGAAGAACGCACTCAACTGATCTTAAACTGAAAGACCTGAAGAAAACTTCGTCCCCATTTGGAATATTGAAATATTTTATGGGCAAAGTATTGAACTATGGAAAAAGCATCAAAAGAAGATGGAAGGTATACAGAGAGGCATAGCAACAAAAAGAACTAGTTGACATTGAACCATTTCAAGTGGTAACATATGGTCAAGAACTGATGGTACTAAAGGAAGATGTCCAAGTTCACTGAGGCCTTAGCCCAAAACAAGGTTCTAGGAATTGACACAATACTAACTAGTATGTTTCAACAGGCTGATGAAACACTGGAAGCACTGACTTGTCTGTGCCAAGAAATTTGGAAGACTGTTACCTGGCCAACTAGTTAGAAGAGATCCATATCTGTACCCATTACAACGGAAGGTGACCCAACTGAATGGAGAAATCTGTTTAACACTATCATTCACAATATCACATACAAGTCAACTATTGCTGAAGATCATTTGACAACAGTTGTAACAGTTCATGAACACGGAGCCTTCAGAAATTCAGAACAGATTCAGAAGAGGACAATAAACCATACAGGATAACATTGCTGACATAAGATGGGTTTTGACTAAAAGCAGAGATACTAGGAGAAAAAAGCTTATTTGTATTTTATTGACTGTGCTAAGGCATTGAACTGTGTCGATCAAAGCATCCTTTGGATAAAATAGCAAAGAAGTGTTTTAGAAGGCTTCAGTTTGCTCATGTGTAACATGTGCATGGATCAAGGAGCAGGCATTCAAAAAAGAACAAGGGAATAAATGTTTTAAAATCAGAAAAGGTGTGAATCAGAGCTCTATCCTTATTCTTCCTGTATGCTAAGAAAAAGATTCAAGAAGTTGGACGGCGGAGAACAAGGCATCAGGAATGGAGGAAGACCTAATAACAACCTCTGGTACACAGATGAGGAGGACTTGAAGCATTTGCAGATGAAAGTCAAGGATTTCAGCATTCAGCAGGATTATTTCTCAATGTAAAGAAAACTAAAATCCTTACAACAGGCCAACATATAACATTATGGTAAACAGGTAGACATAGAAATTGTCAATGATTCCATCTTGCTTAGCTCCACAGTGAATGGTAGAAGCAACAATCAAGACAGCAAAGGGTGTGTTGTAGCGGGTCTATCTGCTGTACTACATCCGTTTAAAGTGTCGAAGACCAAGGACTCTGAGCACTAAGGCGTGCCTGACCCCGGCCTTGGTTTTCAATGACAACATTTGAATGTGAAAAAAAGATGAAGAAATGAAGAAAAAAGAGCACAGAAGAGCCGGTGCATTTGGATTAGGGTGCTGGTGAAGGATACTGAACAAAGAAGAAGCAAATCGGTCTT
>NW_022103900.1:45046201-45047541 GCF_000313985.2 Echinops telfairi
TCTGAAATGGAGAGGAATAGTTACATTGAGAGACATGAATTAAGATAGAAGCAAATCACATCATGCCATCACAAATTTAACAATGTTGGAGATAAAGAAAATATCTTGTATCAGTTTGCCATTGCTGCTATAAAATTTTAAAAAATACTGCATGTTTGCATATTTACAATCTTAACGGTTTTGGAAGTTAGAAATCCAAAACAGATGTGACTGAACTAAAATCAAGGGGGCAAGGCTGCTCATATCCTTTCCGGAGACTGTAAGGAGAATATATTTTCTTGTCTTTCATGTCTTTTAGGAACAGCCTGAATCCCTGTTTCCCCTTCCTATTTAAGTCGGGATTAGCCAACTATGTCTTGTTCCAATGGGATCGCTCTGGCACTTACACTTTCACCTCCCTTTTCCGCTTATAAGGATATTTTCTTATTACATTTGTCCCACTTGGACAATTCAGACTATTCTCCCTTGCTCAAGGTCAGCAGCCCCTGCAACTTTTATTCCTCTTTGCCATTTAACAAATAACTGGTCCTGGATATTAGGATGTGGCTATCTTTTGAGAGGATGTTATACTGCAAACCACAATATCCTAGAAGCTTCTGTACAGATAAAAGAGGCATACATATGGTGAATAGTCTGTTATGATATAAATATATATATTGATAATAATTCTGCAAGTAATTATTGAAGTCTTATTATGTGTCAAGGCTTTCTACTCCCATGAAGTGTTCTAGTCTCAGAAACTCACAGAGCTGTTCTACCCTTTTCATAGCATTGCTGTGAGTCAGAATTGACCCAGGGCTGTGAATGTTTGTTTGCCTACTATGTGGCATTTTTTGTCTATTATGTGCTGCTTAAGTTACTCTAGAGAGGGTGATAAAACCCAAAAAAATCCACATCCTTAGGAATTTTATATTTCATTGGTGGCAAGACAGAGAAACCAACCAACCAACTACCCTAACCCAATAGGACAGGGTAAAACTAACCTTATTTCAAGTGTAAACTACGCCTGTGAGTTTTTGAGACCCTAACTCATTATGGGAATAGAAAGTCCTGTTTCTCTGCCAAGGAGGCGGGTGTTTCCCAACTGCTGGCCTTGTGCTTAGCAGCCCGATGTAGAAACACTCTGCCACCAGGGCTTCTGTCAAGGCAGAGATGAAAAGGTTGCATATGAGGGGGGAACCCCTCAAAAAATGGAAAGAGGCTCCATGGGGAAGAACTTTCCTAGTACGCATTTTTCCTGCTAGGGGAACATTCAGCATTGCACTCTGAGTTCGTGGACCCAGTGGCATCACCTAGGAAGGTTCTCTTAGGTCACAGTGAATTTTTTCATGAAGGTACTT
>NW_022103900.1:45048422-45049375 GCF_000313985.2 Echinops telfairi
AAAAAAAAAGGCCTGATTTGTGGCAGACAAGCGACTGGTTTTGCCACCATGACAATGTACCTGCTCAGGCAGCCATCCCAGCGCACCAGTTTTGGGCAAAAAACATCATGCCTTTCTTGCCCCAGGCACCTTACTCACCTGACCTCACTCTGTGGATTTCTTTTTGTTTCCGTGAATGAAGAGGGACATGCAAGGACAGCGACTTGATGACATGGAAGAGGGGAGAGAAAATGAAGGATTTGCTATCAGCTATCTAAACCAAGGAGTTTGAAAAATGTTTCAAAGAATGGAATCACAGATTTGACAAATACGTTAAGTATAATGGAGAGTACTTTGAAGGTGATAAGGTTGTTTTGTTAAAAAAAAAAATCTATAGCTTTGAAAAAAAATTCCATTGGATGGTGGTACCACCTCACATATAACATACAAGGAGGCTTCAAAATACTTTTAATTCCTTTTTTCCACAAACTCTGGACTCCCTAGCATATTATAATAACTATAAGGTTATGAATAGTATTTGATTTGAGTTACACATTTAGATAGCAAGGCCACACAATTATTCATTGAGAATGTAGTATTTGTAGATGTAGTCACATGATTCCAGGAGTAACAGTGCAGGAAGAAGAAACATTGTGGGGAATGTCCCTGAACAGAGAGCATACCTAATTTCAACAAAGAGGCCATTGTGTCTCTACTAGCAAGTAATAGAAACCCCGATAATAGAAATCCAGTAATGGAAATCCGTAAGTCAGGAGGGATACAGTAGAATATAATCCAGAATGATAGCACGGTGCAGTTCACAGAGGGACCTGTAGACGGGTGTTAGGACATTGGCCCTTAACGGGCAGCAGAGGGGTGGGTGAAGGGAGACGCCGGACAGTGTAATATAAGATACAATAATAATTTATAAATTATCAAGGGTGCATGGGGGAGAGGGGAGGAGGAAGGGAGGG
>NW_022103900.1:45049475-45076939 GCF_000313985.2 Echinops telfairi
AAAAAAAAAGAAGTGAGATAAGAGTGAAAGTTCTTAAACAGAGGAATGGCATGATCCGAATTAAATTTTAATATGAGATTTACACTTCCAACCAAGGTGAAGTCCAAGGGACACCGTTTATTCTTCTAACTAAAGTACGAAAAGCAACCATAAAAGGCGGACATAGGAAACAAAGTGAAACGTGGATTGTCACAGCTAACGATCGGCCGGAAGGGAGTTCCCAGGACTGGGCACAGGGAGGATCATCGCGGTAAAGTCCAGCTGTCTGCTGGAGTCTGGGAAATGCAGCAGAGAGTCCAGCGGTCTGAGGCAGTGGGAGCACACTGGGCAGAGGCTGCAGAGGGGTGGCTGCCCAGGTAAAGGCACCGTGGAGCTCCATGGCGTGTTTCCCTCACTGAGTTAGATGAGAACACTGATGAGTTTATGCTTGTGTGGAAAGCACTCAAGGCCAGGAAAAGGGATGGTTTTATAATAAGAATTAGGCCAGATAAGTCTGTAATTTGAAATCTTTACATTTGAATAATGGTTCAACAAATTCTTTCATCTTAGAATGATTTTGGGGGGGCGGTTCTTTTTCTTCTACTTCTTTATTTTTCCCTCAAGACTTATTACCTTGAGACATAATATCTTTGTATTCAATTTATTAATGCAGGATACATTTTTTTGACAGTCAAAAAGAGTGTTCTGTCTGGAGAGAATTTTATAATTGCCATTTCTTATTAATTTTATTTGTACTTCTGAGTATATTAAGTTAATGAATGAATTAATATTTTTTTCTGAAAATCAGGAAATGTATTCTTTCTGAATGTCAAAACTCCAAGTAAATGGCTGACCTGGTATTATGACTTACGCTTTCTGCATCACACTTTTAAATCAAGGGTCTTTCCCTGAAATACTAGACAGGTGTTGATAGTTTAATGTAGTACCTTTTTTCTATAATGTATTTTCAGTTATTTGGGAGTTTATAACCAAATTCCTAGAAATTATAGAAAATTTAGACAGCCATGCTGGGCCATTGAAAGAATATTAGCCATGGTTACATTTTAGTGGCCTTTACATTGTTACAAAGGGTTATTAAAAATAAGTGCCTTTCAAATATCAGATTTATACAACCAAAGTTGATGAAGTTTATGCAGTTCCCCTTCAAATGGCAACTCAGAGCCCACAATACTTGAATTGTATTGTGCTGATAGTTTAAACAAAAAGCAGTGGCAAAAGAAGATCATATAGATAATTTCAGAGGTGATGCTGCAAATTCTGCGATGTAGTCTATCATTCCAAAACACGGTCCTTGGGGCCCAGTTGTGAGCCCTCTACCTAACAGTGTGAAAAGGAATGTTCGATGGATCCCGGGAAGCAATCCATAGGCCGTCTCTTCAAAGCCCTGGCAATAGGAAAAGAAAATTAAATTGACCATAAACCAAGACCCAGTTAAGATAAGAAACAGTGGGTAGTAGGCTATGGAGAGGAAAGAAGGAGGGAAAAAAGAGACCCAGAAGTATACCTAGGGGTAGAGTCCTTTGTGCTTGCTATTTCTTTAATGATGAATAATTGGAAAATCACCTGATACTTATGTGTGTGTGTGCATGTATTTTTTACTGTGTGCATGCATGCATTTTTTACTGTGTGCATGTATGTTTTACTGTGAATATTATCTTCATAAAGCTCAAAGTTTAAAAAAAATGTAGAATTTTAAAATAAAGAGGCATAACTAAAATGAGAGTTCCCAACCCAGTTATCAAATTAAGATTTCAATACGTTGAATACCTTAAATCAGGGAGAATTTAGACTTGCTCCTTTCTCTCTGGCTAAGTGGGAAGTGGTTTTGCGGCAGCTTCCCTTTCTTCAATTACAAGAGAGGGAGCTAGTGTAGTACCTAACTGTGGTGAGGGTTGTAAATCACAGTAAAGTATGCCACTCACATAACAACCCATTCTTTTTCTTATATTTGCTATGATTTGGGGTAGATTTGAACATGTATATCATCTTACTTACTGGATTAACTCACCACCTGGACTTGCTTTCATCTCTGCAAGTCAAAACTTCCCTGTCATACAACCTGATCTGCACATCAGCTTTCCCTTTGAGTTGGAGATGTTTCTTAGCAGTTTTTGTAAATTCCTGTCTCTTTTCATTTTCTTATTCAAAACTGCAGCTGAACCAAAGCAAAAATCTGACGCCATGTCAGCTTGACATGAATAAGTGTTGCAGAAAGTCTAGCATTCTCCAAGTGACCATGGCTAGTTTGAATTTCCTTTCTTGATGAATCTGAGAAAACGAAAATAATCTGACATTACATTATCTTCTTTTCTCTGGTGGGTCAGCAATAACATTATGATAATGAAATAGCTGCATTCTCTCATTATGGAGATCGCTTGAATTAGTGAAGTCCTATATAAACCTTTTAGAAAGTTTGCAAAGGTGTGTATGTGGCAAATCTGTCTTTATGTTGGGGTCACTGCATTTATTAAAGACATTTTTGCTTTTATAAGAATTTTATAAAAGTGTTAAAGTAGCTTTTAATATATTGACAATAGCATTATTCTGGCTGTTTCAAGAGACTCATTTCTAGACGATTTATGTACCCTTTCCTCACCCTGATATGAAAAAATGCAAGGCATTTGTATGCGGAGATTTTGAAAGGCGTTGAACTAGTTGAAGAAGAATTGATGGAGTCAGCAAACTGAACTACCTGCTTTTTCTTGGAATGTGCTTGGAATAAAGTAGGTTACCAAATAACAAGTAATCAAGAGCAAAGAGGGTTGATTTTTCTTCCCACTTAACCAAACACTGCACCAAACTATTCAAAGATGGGAAATATATTTTTTTAGGTGGAATCTGAGCAGAAGTAGCACCAGTTGCTCACAGAGTGATAAATGGGTTTAGGCGACTGAAGAAGTAGGAGGATAGAAATGTTTTATATAACTGTTTCTGGTTATGAAACTGAGTCTCATAGATGACATTTGATTTGAGAAATCATACTTTAATTAATTTTTCACTTGGAAGTGTGCAAATCTCTATGTGAGACTGGTTTTCCTGGTCGCTAGAGCTTATAACAGAATACGATGCAGGACTGGTATCTATTCCTACAATTGGGCTCCTCTGCTTATTCTAAGGTTTCATGTTATGTTCGTTGGAAAGGCACTGGTAGCTACAGACTATTTTTACTCGCACTAGTGCTGTGAAAAACCTGAAGAAATGCAGATTATGTTTCTATAGTTCGGGGCTGGGGCTTGAGAGTCTGTATTTATTCAAACTTCCCGGTGATGCTCCTCTTCTTGATGCCTGGACCACACCTGGAGATGTGTGAGCTTTAATGTAACCTTATTTTTGTAGATCCCATACCACTCATTCCCCACCTTGTGCAAATTACATGCATGATTCCTGCTACATAATCTACCTGGACTCCTGCTACTTACTCTCTAAAATATTCAGGGTACACATCTGTCCCCTCCTTTTTTGCTTGACTCTTGTGACTTAATAATGTTTCCATTGTGTTCAATTCTCACCCTAGACCTCCTATTCTGTACCCAGTTATAGGAAAATGCCAAGAAAAAAATCAAAAGAAACAAAAACGATTAACTGATAATAGGTAAGGATATTGAAATTTCATGTAAGCATGTAAGCAACATGCCATGGTTTCAAAGTCAAACTGAGTTGTTCAAAGCCTGGGCTTCTCAAGTTTGGCATTGTGAATTTCAGCACGTTAGTGCTGGGCCCCGGTGAGCTCGTGGACACAATTGGCCGCTGTTGTCAGGTGCCACCACGTTGCGCAACAGAACGGAACCTGGCTCCGTTTCGACAGCCTCACAATTGGTACACTTGGGTCTAAGAACCTGAAAACTCATCAGGGTATGAAAAGTGAACAATTAATTTTAAAAACATATGGAAAGGATACATTGTTTTCAATAAAGAAAATAGTAATAATAAAGAGTTATTGAATAAGTTTCTTCCAGTGCTTATTAGAATATCCTACATTATAATAAGATGACTGTAAAACGTGAAGAATAGGGTAGAGAGATATCAAATATTTCATGAAGGTGTATGTCTAAACCTTATGAACCCTAATTTAACAACTGGTGTTACTTAGTAAAGCTGATGGTTTTTGTTCTTATGGTTAAATGAAAAAATAGTGTTGGCACGATTTTCTGCATTGCATGTACTTTCAAGATTATATACATATTACATTACGTTACATACACACACACTCACGTATATGGCACCTGCTGATCTTAGGGGCCACCAGCAGAAGGAAACACTGACTGGCCCTGCACCAGCCTCTCAATTGTTCTTATGCTTAGCCCTTTGTTGAAGCCACCATGTTAATCCATGCATTGACAGTCTTCCTTTTTGCTGCTCCTCTGCTTTATCAACTATGATGTCTTTTCCAGGGACTGGTCTCTCCTGATAACATGTCCAAAGTACATGAAAAAAAGTACAAAGCACATGAAACAAAGTTTGATGGAAGTATGATAGGAAAACATAATGCAATATGTATCTATTTGTTAACAATTTCTACATCCCTATTGTCTATAAGAGCCTAGTGGCGTAGTAGTGGATTTTTAAATTTTTTTTATTTTACTGGGGGTTCTTACAGCTTTTATCACAATCCATACATATATCCATTTTATCAGATACATCTTTACATATGTTGTCATCATTTTTTTTCAAAACATTTTCTTTCTACTTGAGCCCCTGACATCAGCTCCTCATTTTCCCCATCAGAGTTTGCATTTGGTTGCTAACTTCAAAGTCAGCAGTTCAAACCTACAGGTTTCTCTATAAGAGAAACATGAAGTTTCTTCTCCCACTTGTCTTATAGGCTCACTATTATTTCAAATTGACTCAAGAGCAGTGAGTTTGATTGTCAGTATTCTTAATTTGACAGAAAGGAAGCAGAATCACAGTAACTGAGGGTTTTATCTCTCCTTGCTTTTAGAAAATAAATTATTCTATCATTGTGTTAGAAGTATCCTAATCTCCTCGATTAGAAGACTGAAATAACTTCCAGTTGTCTCTCATGATGAATAGGGCCCTTGAGTAATTACCACAACCCCCAGGTTTGATGCCAGTTGTCTAAGAAATAAGGACTTAAAAGAGCTTGTGTATTGAAAATGTTCATGTCTTCAGGGATCAAAAAAAAAAAAAAAACACCTAAAAAATTCATCTACGCTGACCGGCCGTTACAAACTCAACACGAAAAAAGTGTTGTGCCTGTGTGGTCGTAAACACTTTGAAGATTCCAGGGGGGAAATGAAGGTCATTAGAAAACACAGATCAAGTTAACAAAAAGCACCAAGTCAGGCTTCAAAGGAATATAAACATACCATTGAATTAAATTCTGGTGAAAAATGCACTAAAGAAAAAATATTACATCATCTCTGGTCTAAGTTGGTGATTACTTTGGATTGAGACATCACTTCTTTTCAGTTAGTACAGATAGATATGGAACTCAAAAAGACTCTCAAGAAGAACAACAGAAAGTAACTTCAGCACCATTCTTCATAGTTTCTAAAGAGTGAAGTAGACAAGAAGCAGAAACAAAAACAACCCCAGAGTGACCAGATTAAGAACAGGTGGTTAGTGGGAGCAATGACTTTGACCTACCCATGTTAAACAGGGGGAATAAGCTCTGTACAGAGGAGAGAAAGCCATAGCATGAGAATATTCTCCTAATGGTTTGTAGAACAGACATTAACTGAAAATTGCTAAACATTGAACTTTTCTATTATTTTTTTGTTACAATGACGAGTCTGACAGAGAAAAAACCAAAATATAAGTTTTCTACATGTTTTCTTTCTTGTAGATATAGGATACATTATCTCATGAGTAAGTCATATTGTTAAAAATGAATTAGCACACATAAGCAGCAGGAGATGTCATCAAGGACAGAGATGCGAGATTCCAGGCATGACACTTTGTCCATATTGTATAAAACAGACTCCATGTTAGGATAAATGGGAATAGGCTTATTTGACCTGAGGAAGAAAACAGATTCAGAAAAGTAATTGGATTAATTGAACAATTTAGACTTTCTCTATCACAGGAATACATAGTTCAACATGTGAACTGAAGTGTGTTCTCAAGGAATCTATGGTCTAGTGGAGAATACAAGGGGAAAAATATATATATAATAACTTCAGAAATATATATATATATATAATAACTTCAGTTATAATATAATAACTTCAGAAGTAAGAAATCTAAATCTGAGTCCTTCTCTAGAGTGAGATTAAGACTTATAATTATATTTGAAATATGGATCATAATTTCAAAGATAAAGAAGAGAAGAAATTCTGAAATCTGGTGGCATGGGTTGGGTGTAGGGAACTATGAGTTGTGTACAAAAAGATAATTAAATTGGAAAAGGGGGTAAATGTTTGGAAAAAATTTCCCACACATTTGCAAATTTCTTCAAGCTTGTATAGTAACAGTCACTTTCTCAGCTCTATTTGCACAGCATGATAGTAAAGAGAGAGAACTTCCCGGATAGAAACATGAGCAACGTCTTGCTACCCTTCCTGAAGATGATGTTCCCACTGTTTCTCCCAAGAGGAGGAGGATGAGCAGGTTCGGTTTACCTGCTTTTTATAAAATGAGGAGTCCTTTAAGCTCAATTGTGACACATAGGTGCTATCTGCATAAATCTACCAATTTTGAGAGTCATTAGATTTGGCGGGGTGGTCAAGTGAACTGAACGTGTTCTCCTGTGCCGTAACTCACAGAGCACGGCAGCTTCCCTATGCTAATCTGAGGGCACATGGGTAAGCAAGCGGACTACTAGGGTTGCAGTGCACACAGCACAGCTTTGTCCAAAACAAACCATGTTCAAGCAGTGGATGGATGACCGCAGGCACATACAGCCTAAATCTCTTTAGGATTCTTAAAAGTTAAAAAAAAAGGGAAAAAGGATATTTTTGTGCTATGAAAAAAATATTATGATATTTTATGATATGATTTATGATATATTTATGATATATTATGAAATATTATGATATGTCATGGCTAATATAATATTTTTAAACAATACTCAAGATATTTAAAAAATGTATTAATTGGGAGTTAATACATATATCATTCCATAGTTCAATCACATCAAGAATATTAAACAAGTGCTACCACAATCAGTTTCCAAACATTATTTTCCTCCTGGACTTACCCCCATCCTCCCACCCCACCACCACTGTACCCCTGCCACCCCTCTGAAACCCTTATTTTACGTGCTTTCCTTATACATTCATCTGTTCTGGGTTCCGTGTCCCCCCAAACAGAAAACATACAACACAACTTCAAGAGGGTAACCCCAATGACATAACACCTCTGAGATAAACTCTAGTATGAACAAACAAAAACAAAGCAAAACAAAAATACAGAAAATGTTGTAAACAAGATCAAGTCCAACGTGCATCACAGGGGGAATCAACTGACAGAGTTTCAATTGTTCAATTCAGGTTAATCCCTTTGACCTTCCATACTCATCTCTCCATGGTGCCATGTTCCCCCCATCCATTTATTATAGACAGAGGGAGATCACCAGAGGCTTATTGCCTATGGAGTTCCCACAAATGTGTCTTTTCATAGCATTCAAAAATAAAAGAATGAAAGATAAAGATTGTGATGCCAGGGCTAATCCCACGCTTTTAACAATGCTAAGGGGGGGCAACTTCCTAAATGAAGTAACAAGTTTATGGGAATGTTGCACCCCATAAAACAATACTCTTTTCATCATGCATTGCAAAGAAGGTTAGGAAAACTATAGAGCGGAGGTCTGTTGATGTCCATGTCAACAAATGTGGAGACTGTGGTTGAAGTTCAGAAGCTGGTGGGGAAAGACCGGAATTCCCACTGGTGTAAGAGGTCCGAAGTTGAGATGTACCATGGTTCCTCATTTTCAGTTTAAGCAAACATCTTGGCCTGATCAGGCCCAGTAAGTGTCAACAACACTGTATGAAGATTAATTAGGTTAAAAAGTTGACACAGGAAAGAATATCTAAATAAACATAATTCTAAATGGAGATAAAGGATTTCACTCCATTTAAAAGATTACTGGCAAAAATGTACCTTTCATATTATGTCTATGTTTAAGTGACCTATAGCCACTGCCCTGTGAGTAACTGAGACCGTCACTCTTCATGGGAGTAGAAAGCCCTATCTTCCCCCGGGAGAGCTGTTCTTAGCAGCCCACAGTATAACAATTGTGCTACCAAGGCTCCTAAGTGACATATAACCCCCCCCAAAGCCTCACTACTGTGGAGTCATCAATGCTGACTGATAGCGACTCCCTGTGAGCTTCCAAGACTATCATTGTTAGGGAGTAGAAAGCACAGTCTTTCTGCCACAGACCTGCTGGTTGTTTTGAACTGCAAACTATGCCACTCACAGCCCAATGTAGGAGTGACCTACAAGACAGCATAAAGGTTCTTGGAAAAGGATTTCTATCCTCAGATCCTTCCTAAATGATAAAATAAATTTAAAACATTGGATTTAAAACAATTAAGGAGGTATTTGTGACCTATTAGAAACATATTCCCTGGAAGTGGCAAAAGAATAAGCTATTGCCATGGTTCTATTCTGTATTAATATATCCGTTCAAAGTTTTAAGATTTTACCACATAATATCAGTATGTGAAAGTTGATGTTGAATCCGTTGAATTGCTGTAAGCTTAAGTACAGAATTAAACTAAATGGCCTCTATAGTAAATGCATCTTATTTCTCTAAACTTGCTAATAGGTTCACATTTAATTAACCACATGTTTTTCAATATTGGATTTAGGAGTATTTTGAAAATTTAAAATTTGGCTAATGTATTGTGGACCTTGCAGTTGCTGTCTCAGGAGCCCGGCTAGTACAGAGAGTAAAGCACTGGGCGGCTACACAGACATCAGGAGCTGGAATCCATCAGCCAATCCACAGGAGAAGCCTGGGGCAGGCTGCTTCCACGAAGCTTAATCACTGGCATGAACCCCACTTCCTACTCACCGTGACCCTGGAGAGGGTTTCGGAAGTTGCACATCTTTACGCGAGCAGAGAGTCTCATTTGTCTTCTGTAAGGAGGTTGATGGACTTGTATCAGCAAACACTCCATTAACCATTTCATGCAAAACCCAGAGGGCGCCCAGAGTGTCTCCGCATAAAGATTAGAGCCGTAGAAACACTACAGAGCATTCCTGGTTTGTCTTTTAGGGTTTCTCTGAATCAAAATTGACTAGCAACGGGTTTTTAACCGTCCGTCACCCTGTCCAGTGATAGTGGTCTTTCCATTGTCATCTGCTCAGTCATTGCTGCTTCTCAACCTTAATCTACTATATATGCCGTGATGTATGCAGCCAGCCACCTACTTCCCCACCTATATACTTTTTCAAATCCTTATTCAATCCTAACGTTTCCATGAAATCTTTTTTAAAGAACTCACTGTATGTTTTGTTTCTTTTTCCATCAAAGGAAACTATGTTATGATTTTTCTCCTTGAATTACAAAGTTCTGAACAAACTAAGTTCGTTTCCTATTCTTTCTCATTTAGAAAGAAAAGTCTTTAAATAAGACAAAGGCCTACTAGAGATAACTGGTGGGAAAAACATATCAAAGAAAAATCCACAAAGCAAGTATGAAGCTAGACTAACTCGTGGAGCCCTTGACTGTTTTCAATGACCCATTTTCTAAAAGAAAGAAATGTTGCATAATTGCCTTATTTGGAAAATTATGTAAATGCATAATGCCTTGTAATAGATTTCCTTCATTTAAGAAATAGTAAAACAAAGATTAAACTTTGAAGGAACATCTATGAGGGACACAATTGCTATTCTATGATCCTTTATTCTCCTAAATGCCCATGATTTTCAAATGCCATCGGTGTAACAGTAGAGCTTACTAGGTATTTTTTGTGTTGTACAGTTTGAAAAATAAAACACGACTTCATGAAATGTTGGTGTCACCCTGTAACTATAACAATGGTAATGTCAACTAGAGCCTCATGACAAACAATAAGTGAGTTTAGTAGTCTACCTATATACACTTTATGGGCATAGTCAGTGTCTTTTACCCACTTTCTGCTGAGCTGTGTTGTTATTAATACTCCAATTTTAAGATTAATTTTTTATCGTTCAATTTACTCTTCTCTTTATGGGATTACAGTCTCTGTCTTTGCGACAGACTCTTTATTCTCTGTAGGAGAGAAAACGCACACCATCCTTAATAAAAGATTTTGCTTTGTAACTGCATCTATGAAATATCTCAGCGAAGCTGAGTCTCCTGTGCCACTTTGCATTTGCAGTTGCTTTTGGAATATAAAGCATAGTTACAAAATCCTTTCTATATAGAGAAAATTGCAACTGTATTTAGCTTATTGGCCTAATGTTTCTTTATAATTTGGACTTTTAAATGATACAATAGAAAGTGTCCTCAAAATTAGCTTCCACAGCTTTGTTGTTAACAACAATTTAG
Organism: Echinops telfairi; assembly: GCF_000313985.2. Lineage (NCBI taxonomy): Eukaryota > Metazoa > Chordata > Mammalia > Afrosoricida > Tenrecidae > Echinops > Echinops telfairi. The sequence goes on from NW_022103900.1 coordinate 45,059,917, forward strand.
TAGAATTTATTAGGAAGATTGGAGAAGAGCCAATGTCTAGAGCCATTATGAAAATTAAAAAAGAAATACAAATAATACCGTCTACGAAACCCATTTTCTGCCCAGGTGGTCTTCATCTGAATCAACTGTATTCTCACTTTCAGATTCCTTAGTGGTACTAGTGTAAAAAGGTATATTTCAAGGGAAAAGAGAGCAAGGAAACAAATGTTTACTTACTTGGGAAGTTGGGATCTGTTGCAAATAAAGAAGGAGACCCTCCCTTCAAGTGTGTGCTACAGAGAACGACAGGAAGCCGGCAGGTTGGGGAGAGGGGCTGCCACACCACATTCACGCGGAAAGCAACCCAACAAGGAAAATGAGAAAGAGAAGGTTTAGCCCCCAGATTGGCACGCCAAGCCAAAATCATAAAAAAAAATTAATTAAAATAATTTTAAAAATAAAAAGAAAGAAGCAGCAGCAAAAATGACAACAGTGAAAAAGTATTTTCCAAAAACAATAGAAGAAAAGAACTGTAAGTGGCTAGTTTTGGGTTACTTTAGGAACGGTTATTTTTAACTTTATTTTAATATCCGCATAGAAAGGCAGGACACTTATTTGTCAGAGACTAACTTCTCACATGTCACTTAACAAATTGTCAAATTTCTGGAATCAGATGTCATGGGAGACATCTGGGAAGAATATAGGTTTAGCTCATTACGAAGTATGTGCATTGCACTTGCCTGACTGCCACGACTCTCAGTTCATTTGCTTCTTGTGGAATTTACTGCATTTGTAGCTCTAGGGTGGACATGTAGATCAGGACTTACAAATTAGAATCAGGTGGTGCAAGTGGGTACAGTGTCCTGACCCTTAACAAGTGAGTGATGGACAAGAGAAGCTTTTTTTAAATAATCATTTTATTGGGGGCTCATATAATTCTTATCACAATCCATACATACATCCATTGTGTCAAGCACATATGTGCATTCGCTGCCCTCATCATTCTCAAAACATTTGCCTTCTACTCCAGGCCCTAATATCAGCTGCCCATTTCCCCCCTCCCTTCCCCTTCCCCCCTCCCTCATGAACCCTCCATAATTCAAAATAGTTGTTTTGTTATAATTTACACGGTCAGACGTCTCCCCCTGCCCTCTTCTCTGCTGTCCATCCCCCAGGGAGGAGGCTATAAGTAGATTCTTGTAAATGATTCCCCCATTCTCCCCCACATTCCCTCCACCCTCCACACATCGCCCCTCTCACCATTGGTCCTGAAGGAGTCACCTGCCCTGGATTCCCTGTGTTTCCAGTTGCTTTCTGTACCAATGTACATCCTCGGGTCTAACCAGATTTGTAAGGTAGAATTGGGATCATGATAGTGAGGGGTGGGGTGGGGAGAAAGCATTCAAGAACTAGAGGAAAGCTACATGTTTCATCGTTGCTACCCTGCACCCTGATTGGTTCATCTAATCCCCACAACCCTTCAGTAAGGGGGTGTCCAGTTGCCTACCGATGGGCTTTGAGTCTCCACTCTGCACTCACCCACCTTTATAATGATATGATTTTTTGTTCTTTGATGCTTGATACCTATCCCTTCAATAGCCCATGGTCCCACAGGCTGGTGTGCTCTTCCATGTGGGCTTTGTTGCTTCTGAGCTAGTTGGCCGCTTGTTTATCTTCAAGCTTTTAAGACCCCAGACGCTGTGTCTTTTGATGACTTTGAGCATTGATATCAGTGTTTAAACTACTGGATAAAATGGTACCTGTATTATTTTTCACAAGTCAATGCTGTATTTTCCCCAGTAAAAACTGATACAGCTAAAGGTCACTGAAATAATCTAAGTAAATAGATGGAGTCTGGCACGAGAAGTCATCAACTAAATATTCCGAGATCCATGGCAGTAGGGGTGGTCTTGTTGTTATTATTAGGTGCCATCAAGTCAGCTCAGACTCCTAGTGCCCCAGTGCCCAGCAACAGAAAACACTGGTTCATCCTGTGCCATCCTCTCTGTTGGTATTGTGCTATAGCCATGTGCCAATCCATCTCCTCGAGAGTCTTATTCTTTGTCTTTGACTTTCTCTTTTACCAAGCATGGTGGTCTTCTCCAGAGACTGGTCTCCTTTGCTAAAGTGTCCAAAGGGTATGAAGTAATATCTTAGCATTGTTTTTTGCAAAAAGTGTCCTGGTTGCATCTCCTCAAAGACAATTGTGTTTGTTCCTCTGAAAGTTCATGGTACTGGATATGTCACATACACATGCAGTGATGACACCTGTCAAGATCATGTCAAGTACACAGGAGTCCTCTAAATGACATCTTTGTTCTTTAAAACAAGAGTATGTTCTGTCCCGATGGATTGCCGGTATAATATGTAGTTTGATATCTTGAACCTTGTCCCTGAATCCAAATGAAATGAAATATTTGAAACCTTCATATTTTGGTCTCCAGCTATCATAATGTTTTCTATTGTTCCAGGGGTTGGGTTTTCTTTATATTGAGTTATAATCCATAGTGAAAGAGATGTTTGTTGATCTTCAGAAGTATTTCCCGTCCTCTTGACTTTCAGCAAGGAAGTTTGTGTCATCTGCATATTGCTGGTTAATGAGACACCCTCCAATCTTGATACACCATGACAAACGAATTTTCTGTATTTAAACCATGAGATGACCCTGTTGTGCTCAAATGTCTTCCTCTTGGTTGGAGTACATATTTCACATGAGCACCATTTAGTATTCTAAAATCCCCATTCTTTGCAATATTTTCCACCGTTTATTATGATCCACAAAGTCCAATTCTTTTCATAAGTAATGAAATACAAGTAGACCACCTTCTGTTATTCTCTGTTTTCAGCTGAGATCTATTTGACACCAAGAATGGTACCCTTCATGCCCTATTCTTTTCTGAGTTCCTGACAACTCCTTGTCAATGTCTTGCTGCAACTGATGTATGGGTTTCTTCATTTTCCCTCTTATCTTATTAAACGTGATGTACTTCTGTAGTGGTCAATTGACCTTAGTTTCTTCAGTGCTTTGTTTGTTCTTCTGGAAGTCCACTGTCTCTTTAATATTCTTCCCCATGACTACATTCACAGTGCTTCACCTGTTCTTCTGTCTTCTCTTTCATTGTCCAACTTGCACGTGCATAGGAAACAGTTAACGAAACCATGGTTGGGGTCAAGCACACCTTAGCTATCAAAGTGACTGTGCTTTTCAAAACTTAAAAGAGAACTTTTGCAGAAGATTTATGGAATGTGATATTTTGTTTGGTTTCACCATAAAAAAATGATAGAGTTAGGCAGATTTTTTTATTTAAGTTAAAAAACAACTTTCTTAGGATTTTAGATTGTTCACCCTATATTATTGAATTGTTAGCATCACAATTCTCTTTTTGTAACCCACCAAGACAGATTTGAATCATGTAATACATGTTGCTATATAAAATTGAAACAAGAAAAGCACTGCAGGTTGTAATTTGATACGCAGTGACAGACTATGGATCAGGGAGATGATATTTGACAACTGTTTCAGCTACCTGAATATGCATACAACAATTTGGCTAATCCCCAAGGTCAATGTTGGTTACGGTTGATTGATAACAATATGCTTCCTTTATCAAGGCCAAATTAATTTGTGAGATTTTTCATTTGCTTACTAAGCACTTTCCATGAAGAATCCCAGTCTGATATTATAGCTGTGCATGCATTTCTCATTTGAATATATAAACCTCTACTCAACTTCAGTGTAAATTATGCATTATATCAGGACACTTAAAAATAAAACACAAAAAAATTCTCAAGTCTCTAAATTTCACCTTCTGCTACTTTGACTCACAAGACCTGAAATAATTTAAAATTATAGATGGTAGATGAAAATAGTGCAAGGGGAAGTTTACACTAGAGTAGAAGACAAATTACCTTTTTGAGAGTACATTATTTCCTTATGAACAATGCTGACAGTGGAAGAATAAGGATATTTTGAACACTTCTCTAAAAACAGGCTTTTAGCTTGAAGAATAACCATATTTGTTTATCGTGTTGTAAAATTATGTTAGTGGTACTCTATTTAAGTATATAATATGGTCCATAGTTGTTAGAATTAAAAATACTCTGTTCAAATAGATGTCAATATTATTTGATTTGGGTGAAGGAACAAAATTACTGTTGATCTCTTGTGGTATGAAACCTGGTCATATTAAGCAGAAGGAAAAGGTAAACAACTTAATTTTACAAGGCTGTTTTCATTATGAATCAAATTCCAGTAATAAATGTTCTTCCATTCAGATTCTAATGAATATAAGTTTCCCCAGTGAGACAGGTATTAAAATACATGGACATTGTTGCCAGTTTTGTTTATAAAGTTTGAAAGTATAGACTCATAGCCCTATTTTTAATGAAATATCTGTACAAATCAGGTACCGGATCTCATCAAATAAAAATGGATGAGTCTTAACAGTTGATTTAGGATATTTTGGAAAGTACAAAGTTCATCTCTCAAAGGAGTTTTTGATGACTTTGAAGTTTCTGTACTCTCACATCTCAAGTATGTTGTGATAGTTAAGGTTTATTGTGCCAACCTGGCCAATGAACACATGTGGGGTTAACTGAAGGGCAGACAGATAAATGAGCCTTGCCTTTCTAGTTCTCAGGTCTCTTGCTCTCTGATGGTCGGACCAGGGTGCATCTGCCTTAGCTAGTTCCCTGCTTCAGCCGGCAAGGCTCACTTCCTGCAAGACATCCCCAAGGAGAAGCCACATGGACCTACCCCGATGCAGCCTTGGGTGCTGGAGCAACCGTGTGGAGCCATGTGCCAGCACTGAGATGCTTACATGCTCACTGATTTGGCTTTCCTCCTGCAGTTGGTGTCATTGCGTGTTTATGAATTTTGTTTCTCTAGCCTACCCAGACTAACACACATGCTTCAAAAATAGAAGGAATGAATTGAATTGGTCCATATAAATCTTCTGTAGATGCAGTAGACCTTAGCTCTGGTGGATTACTAGTTAGCATTGAGCTGCTAGCCACGAGGTGATCAGTTTGAAACAACCAGGAACCCCATGGGAGAAAGATGGGCTTTCTACGTCCATACAGTCTCAGCAACACACAGGGCCTCTTCTACCCAATGGAGTTGGAATGAGTCAGCATCAACTCCATGGCAATAAGTGAGTCGGACTTCAGGGGAGATACCCATTAGTTATTAGTGCTTTCTGAGAGCCTGAATCACCCATACTGAAAGAATGGCTCATATTAGTTAAATCATTCATCTTTAGCAGTTTAAGGGAAATTTCCTATAGCATGGCACCCTGGACCTTCTGCGTGATGTAAAACCCCATGACCTCAAAGACATTTAGAAATGTTTGTACCTGTCAGCTGCCAGACAATTTACTTTTATTTATTTTTTATGTGAATTCAGTCTTCTTCAATCTTTGCCAGAATTCTACCATAAAATTATAAATATCTCTATTTTATGAAGGATTCACATTGCCTTGCCCAAGATCACACCACTGATAAACACTTCTCTTGAGCCCTTGGTATCAGCTCCTCTTTTGTCCCTGTCCTGCTCACCTTCATGACCCCTTGATAAATTATAACTTTTTTATTATTTTCATATTTTATGCTGACTGCTGTCTCCCTTCCCCCACAGTTTCTGTTGTTCATCCCACTTGGGGTGGGGTATGGTTCTGTGTCCATCATTGGGATCGGATCCCTCTTCCACCCCTTATGTCCCCACCTTCTCCCTATCCTCTTGGTATCACTACTCCCATTCTTGTTCCTGGATTCCGTGAATCATAAGCTATTCTTTCTTATCTACAGCTGGGCACATGCTCCAGTCTGTAACTTTTTACTGGAATAGAAAAGCACAGCTTTCTCCCATGAAGGGGCTGTTGGCTTTGAGCAACTGCTGAGGTTGAAGTTAGCAGTCCAGTGGACACCCCATTACTCGGCCATTGATTATGTACTAGTGCATAAAATACATTTATGCAATAGGAACAAGTGGTCAATCATTAGTTCTTGACCTGTTTCATTGTCTCCCATTATTCTCGGATCTCTGTGGACTTATTTACTTTTCTGGGAGTTGGATTTCTTATGTTATTATTTACCCACTATTTTGTCAAAGACACTGCTCTCTTTTAAAGTGACATGATCAAATGGGAAGTATACTGAGGTTTCTAGGTGCGAAAATGCATTGCTTTCTTGGTTCAGTCTGACAGGACACTGGAGGCAGTGGGGAGGAAGTTCCTCATGGTAATAAAGTGGTATTAAATAAAAAGGCGATCAAGCTTCATTTTTTATTTCAGAAAACAAACAGAACGAGTATCGTGGGAAACCTGGCATCTGTATTCAAAAGCGCTTGACTTTAAAAAGAAAAGAAACTTTATAAGTCTATCTAAGACAGAGAATTATTCTTGTCAAATCATTAACTGCCTATTAAGTTCAAACAGAACAAAGCCTTTGTTAATTTATTGGGAGACAATCTCCTGTCATGAATCTGATCTGATTGTCCAAATTCCCTTGAAAGGAACAATAGTGATACACAGCCGTTGAGTATTTATGATATTGAATTCTATGGGCACAAAGACAAACATATGTATATATATATATGTATATATAAGCATATATATATATTAGTCAATTATTTTTTGTAGATGCTTGTAATAAAAATGTGAAAAGAAGACGGAGACAGCAGCTAGAGATTATCTACATTTCATAGAGGACATTTCTGAGTGTTTCAATATGATAAACCTAGAAATACAACAAGCACAACAAAATAGAAACGTCAAACTAAAATGAAACATTCGGAACTATCATCTGAAAGATATCAAGCCAATGAAGTTGGTCTCTTTGGTCAAATGCGAGAGCTCATAAAGGCCAGTAAGCCTTCTCTCAGGCCATCCGGCCCCTTCATTTTTTATGATAAAACCGTCAGTGTTTCCAGGGGGTGCACTTCTTTGTACTGATGGCGGTGTGCATATAAATACAGGCATGATGAACAATAGTTCTTTACCTCTCCTAGCCAGCCTGGGTGGGAGTTTCCATTGTGCTCATCTTTTATACTTGTTTAATACAATGTTAAAAAAGGTTATATGCCTCATCAAATAAATGCCAGAGTTAAGAGCAAATCTGTGTTTCTTGGCTTCTCACTTCAGAGTAGTTCTTGAGGGTGCCGTGACTGTTGATTCACATTTGCTTGGATATCATGAGGAGATTGCTAACAACGATTCTCCAATCTTTTTTATTGCAGTGTAAAGAAATAAAAATGGTTAAGTCTTAACTGTTCAAAAAAGATTGACATTTCTTGAAGATTCCTTTTCAAAGCTTTGTTAAAATAGAATTTTAATGACTGCAAGAAAAGAAATCTGATTTTTTAAGGTACACATCAATTGGGAGACAGAAATATTTTAACTGCAAATACTAAGCAAAATTGTACTTGATTTGCAGTTATCAGAACTGGTTGGCGTGAAATCCTGTGGTTACGTGTATGAATAAGAGAAAATAGATTAGGAAGGAATGGTCTTAGTAAAACTCTTACCTAAATACTGAGAGATGCAAGAGAGTGCCACTATAAAGTCCCTAAGTTTGGCTGAAAGACATGCTCTTTATGCAGACGATTGGAAACCACTGCTACAGCCTCTAGACACTCTTCACCAGCTTTTCAATTTTATTAAAACTCAAAATACCAAACCTACTCCAACCCAGTCTCTACTCCAACGCTGACTCCTGGCGACCCTCTAGGACAGCGGGGGACTCGGGGTGGCGGTGCCACTGTGACTCAGTAGTGACTTGATCACAGTGAGTCTGCTTCATTTGGACCTTTCTGTTAATTGCTCACCACTTAACCCCCAAGGCAGCATGGCTCCTTAACCTAAAACTAGAAGAACAAAGATATTTTGAAACATTTGTTTATTTGTTTTTTTTTACTTATATAAGCTTATAATGAAACTTTTAATGGATTGGAAATTGGCCTGGCAAAGGGTTAAAAAGAGACTTACTATGGAACTCATACATTGAGTGGTGGAGAGAGAATGAGGAAAACAAGTGGTGGCAAAAGAATACAGAAGAAGAAAGGACAACAGAGTGAACCCCAGAGGACAGAGCACCGAGACACCCCAGAGAGAGAAAAAGCAGAAGGGAAACAGAGAAGAAATTACATAAACATTGTCACCAAAACTCAGTCCGCTGAGCTAATTTTAGACATTTCTGCTTCCACAAAATCAGCCACATCCAGCGACCACCAAATGCTCTCACTGAGAATGTTTTCCTTGAAGCAGCACCTTCAGAAGCTTACCCTGCCAGTTAATTGAATTCAGAGGTTTTCTCATTCCAAAAGTGTTCAGAATCCAGGAAAGAGGCAAAATGAGGGTGGGGTGGCATGTTTCCAGGTCCCTGGGCTTGACATGATCTATGTCCACCAAAGAGACACTGCCTACTTTTAAAGCAGTAACATAGAACAGACCTATCTCTGCCTACTCAGAAATGCCCCCACTTTTGCCTTGGGTTCTCCTGCCATATTTGCAATGTCCTTGGTGCGTTTTCACTACCCCGTGTAACTAAGGGAGGATTTCTCTGGAATTTGAATCTGACAATCTCTGGCATAATACTTCACATTTAAGTGAATTGCCTAATTAAGTAGGGAAAGGAGTTGCCTAACGAGGGACCCATCTAGCATTACTGCTTTAGGAAAATGGAATGACTTCTGTCTTAATTAATCATAAAGAACCAGACGAGGTAAGTCTGTATTTGCTTTTGTTTGTTTGTTGAATAGTGTAAGCTTCTAGAGTTGTAATCATTTTATAATGATTAAACTGGTGTGTGTGCTCACTGAGGTAAAGGGGAAGCCATGAGCTGCTAACTACAAGGTGAATGGTTCAAATCCACAGCCACATCCTTGGAGCTATCTGCTCTCGTCAAGATATACAACCTCAAAACCCTGTGTAGAGCCACTATGAGTCACGATCAACTTCATAGCAGTCCATCTTTGATTTTAACTCTGATAACTATAACTATAATAAAATGTGCCTGTATATCTTTTACCTTTACCTATTACTGTTTTTACAAAATATTTTTTATTCATATCTGCAATAACTCAGAAATTAAATAACTATTAAATATCTCAGAAAAAGTATGTATTAATGGAACTAATCAGTGTATATAGCAAGCTTGATGAGGGGAAAGATAAATTATTCCATTTCCATTCCATTGCATCCCATCCCATCCCCCATCCCAACCCATCCCATCCTATCCCTAACCTATCCTAGGAAAACCACCATGGAGCACACTCTACCCAACCTCTTCAGGGATCTCCAATCATTAGTGATTACCTAAAGAGATTGGCTTGAATTTGGATTGTCATTATTCAATATCAGATTAGACTAGAAAAAATAAACATTCAAAACATAAACGAAAGAAAGAAGGATGTTGGAACCTCTTGCCTTTTGTACTACACAGACACCAGAAATTACAGTGGAGACAAATTAATGAAGGCTTTTTATATTGTTTTTGCCAACCTATAGATCAATAAAGCAGATAAAAATTGGGACTAAATCCTGGAATTACCATGTGCAGTTGAATGGTTCTTGGGCTAAAAGTGCTTCTTGGACTAAATATGGAGAAAGGGTTGAAAAACAACACTGGAAAACTTTTAAGAAAGGACGATGTATCAGAGAAAGTCTGCTTAATGGATTGCATGTTTTTGTTAAGTTACAAATGGAGAGAAAAACAGGGCTGATTGCCCAGAAAAAGACTAACAGCAATAATAGGATCCGACTCTAATATTGTCTCTTGTTCTTTGCATCCGTACTTTTTGATGTCTTTCGTGCAATTATTTTCACCAGTGTTTATTATAAGTTTTTGAATTTCCTCTATTCTAATTTACCTTATTTTATTCAAGCCATGTTAGCAAGTTATGTTGCTTCTTACCTTTCGAGTTGAAAGCCCACCTCTTATTCATTCTTTCAAGTACACTTGTGTGTGAAGAGATACCGCAGACACAGAAAGGAAGTCACTCACCAATGTCCCCCACTCATTTTTATTTATGCTAGACTCGCCAAGTGCCATTTGTCAGAACCTGATCTCAGCCACAATTCCATGCACGTTAGTGAATGAAAGGAATAGCTCGCCATGTGTTAGGCACCAGGTGAAATGCCTTAACCCAAGATGGTACTTTGTGAAAAGTCCATGGTGGCACTGCCAGCTATGGGTTGGATTGCTTCCAAAGGGTCTGTTGCTCGAACCCATCGAGCGCTTTGGTAGAGAACGTGGAGGCTGTCTGTTCTCTTAAAGATTTACAGCCTCAGAAGCCTCGCAGAGGGTGACCATTCGTCAGAAGTGACTAGATGTGGATGCGGGTAGTAGATTTCTTTTGGTCAGTATTTTATGAGAAGAGAGAGAGAAGTCTGAATTAAAAAATCACAGTTGTATTAAAACTATTCAAACCAGTGTTCACATCAAAAAGGGGGGAAAATATACACAAACCAGCTTTAATGACCAATTTCAAAATTTCAACCATTATAGTTGCTGAAGATCAGTGCGAATGCAGTTGAATTCTTAGACTTCATTTTTTTGTACTTGAATGCTTCTGCGCAATCTTTAATTTGGTCATAAATGATATTATTGTGGATGTCTTTTCTGTCTACTTAGTGTATCAGATATTTATAAACTTCGACTACACCTTTAATTTAACAAAAGTGTTCCTTCCACCAACTCTGTCTACCCCAACTTTCGTATAGAGGATGTCAAATAAGCCAAAGCAGTATAATAAGAATCTTTTCTTGAAACTTTTATTAAAACTAGGGGAAAAAGAGGCTTTGATATCCTTTTTGCTCTGTCTTATGAAACTTCAACTCTGATTTAAATATAGACATAGATAGAGATGATATAGACATAGAGAGAGGTAGAGAAAGAGATAGATAGATATCCTGGCTGATGGCTAGATAAATAGATAGAGACAAAGCAAGCAGGCACACAGCCAGAAGACAAAGGAAATAAAGAGTGTCTTAACTGTAATAACAATCACGGTTCCAAGATTTCATAGAAATAGAACAATGTGCTGAAAAGTGCTAAATTAGACACCATGTGGAAGTACTCATCACATAGTATGTGAGCAATAAAATGTATTGTTTTAATTTCATGAGCAAGAATAAAGCAATTTGTTAATGGGTAATAGAGTAAATTAATGTAAGGGAAATAGATAATTATTTTTAAAAAGCAGCAATTTGGTTGTTTTGAAACTTTTGAATTAATGGATTATAGTAAAAGGATACTTTGTAAATCTCAAATTTAGCCATTGTTTTGGTGAAATTAATATTTCCCTGACTAAATAATATCAACAGATTAAGTTCATCCAATTGGGCGTTCATCACACGTCAGTAAATATATCTTAAGGTTGTTAATAAGCAGTCCTGAACAGTTTGGTCAACATCTACAAGTTAATCACCCCATAATCTTTTCCCTATTGAAAAACAAAAACAACGGGTATATTGGCCAGAAAATCACTTTAAAAGACCCATAGGGATTTATGAGGCTGAAGAATTACAAGAGGTTCTTGATTTTACTCTAACTTTTATTATCAGCTATATATAGTTTGTAAGAAAATCCATCTTCAAATGGCTTATGTACAAAAAATAATTTTTACTCATATAAGATGAAATCAAAGCTTCAGATAAAACTAAATTCAACGATTCAAAAGATGTTATACAGCCTAGTTGGTCTGTCTTTATTCAGTCCCCAGCCATCAGCATTTAAGTCTCCGCAGGGTTAAGTGCTGTTTTGCAATGACTTGCATTTCAAGGACTCTGACTGAGTTGGGCTGTTCCTGAACCCCTCACTCCGGCTAGAGAAATGTAATCTTTTACGTCAGGTCACATTTTTCAACTTTGACTAGTTGGAGACCCCATAAAAAGGACACATGCCAGAAAGAGGGTCTTCCCCAGATAAACAACATTGTCTAGGTAGCCAAAATGGCCAAATGGCCACTCTATCATTTGTGCATCCTCATGAGAACCATCAGCATTGCTTCCGTGTTGTTCTCAGGAGTCATTGGGCTAGTCCTTGCTCATAGCAACACCAGATGCAACAGAGAAGCGCAAAGCATTGTCCAATCCTATGCCGCCCTCACAATGGTTTTGTTTGAAGAAAGATGTCACATTGACATCTGGTTGCGGTCATTGTGTTACCCATTTCCTTGGTACTTTTTCTCCTTTTCACTGATCTTTTAACCAAGTGAATGTCTTCTAGGGAAAGGTCTCTTCTATTAACATGCTCAAAGCACCTGAGACAAAGTCTCAATACCCTCATTTCTGAAAAGTATTCTGCCTGTGTTTTGTACCAGGCAGATTTATTTATTTTATTATTATTGTTATTTTATTAGGTGCTCATACAACTCGTATCACAAGCCAGACATCCATCCATTGTGTCAAGCACATCTGTACATTTGTTGCCATCATCATTCTCAAAACATTTTCTTTCTACTTGAGCCCTTGGTATCAGCTCCTCATTTTTTCCCCTCCCTCCTCCACCCTCCCTCCATTACAAACCCTTGATAATTTATAAATTATTATTTTTTCATGTCTTACACTGCCCAATGTATCCCTTCACCCACTTTTCTGTTGTCTGTCCCCCAGGGAGAGGGTTATATATAAATTATTGTGATCGGTTCCCCCTTTCTCCCCACCTTCACCTTACCTTCCTGGTATCGCTACTCTCAATATTGGTCCTGTGGTGTTTATCTGTCCTGGATTCCATGTATTTCCAGCTCTTATCTGTACCAGTGTACATGCTATGGTCTAGCCAGATTTTTAAGGCAGAATTGGGATCATGATGGTGGGGGGAGAGGAAACATTGAAGAACTAGATAAAAGTTGTATATTTCCTCAATGCTATACTACACCCTGAAAGGCTTGTCTCCTCCTTGTGACCCTTCTGTAAGGGGATGTACAGTTGCCTACAGATGCTTTGGATCTCCACTCTGCACTCCCCCTCATTCACAATGATATGATTTTTTGTTCTTTGATAGCTGATACCTGATCCTATTGACACTTCATGATCACACAGATTGGTGTGCTTCTTCCATATGGGCTTGTTGCTTCTCAGCTAGATGGTCACTTGTTTATCTTCAAGCTTTTAAAAACCCCAGATGCTATATCTTTTGATACTCAGGCACCAACAATTTTCTTCATCACATTTGCTTATGTACCCACTTTGTCTTCAGCGATCATGTTGGGAAGGTGAGCATCACAGATCCAAGTTTAATAGAACAAAGTGTTCTTGCATTGAGGGAGTACTTGAGTAGAGACCCAATGTCCAATAGACTTATTCTTTATTCTGCAAGTTAACACTTTTCATCAAGGCCATAATTCAAATGCATTAATTCTTCTCTAGTATTTATTTTTAACTAGACGTCCAAGACCCTAACTGTTTATGGGAGTAGAAAGCCCACTCTTTCTCCAGCAGAGCTGCTAGTGGTTTTGAAGACCATATGGATTCCAGCGCAATGCATAACCATTACACCATCTGGTTTTCAGTAATTCTGAGATTGTAAGAGTTTTCACATGCATGTGTGGCCACTTGGGTAGGAGAACCATACTCCTCAATGGGACATCTTTCCTCTTTAATAATTTAGACAGGTCTTTTGCAACAGATTTGCCCAACATAGTATATCATTTGATTTCTTAAGTGAAATCATTGACAATCATATTTCTCATGATGTGTATTGGAGAAGATGTGAGGATTGGGGTTTTCTTTCCCTTGTGGTGTTATCCTTACTGAAGGTTGTAAAGTTTGTTCTTCATTGAAAAAACAAAACAGTGCTTCAAGTGCTCTGCTTTCAGTAAGAAAGGCTGTGTCATCCGCACCTTGGATGAATGAATCATTCTCCAATCTTGATCCTCTTTTGTTTTTCATATAATCCAGTTTCTCTGAGAATGTGTTCAGTTTACAGATTGCATAATTAGGGTGCAAGGAAAGAACCCTAATGCATACATTTTAAACCATGTTGTATTCCCCAGTTCTGATTGAACAACTGTCTCTTAGATCATGCACAGGCTCAGCATGAACACAATTAAGTGTTCTGGAAATCCTATTATTTTCGATGTTATCTACAGTGAAATGCCTTTGCATAGTCAATAAAACACAAGTAAACATCTTTATGGTATTCTCTTAGTCAATATCCATTAGCAAAAACAGAATTTGTAATTTTACTCTTGAGGCATTTGCTTTTAAAAACATAGATGTATAATTAGCATATGGAGATTGAGCTGACTGTGGAACATGGCTTAGCTTGTTTGTCTTTAGCAAATATCTGTTGGTGGCATTTTGATTACCAGAGAACTACAGACCATTCATTTAATTTCTATTGTTTATTATCATATGTCCATCTCTTCCTCCTTCAATTAAAAGTATGTGTTGGGAATTCAGTTATTGGTATTGCATTTTTTTCTTCTTAATTAATAATCTAGTAGCTTTCCAGGTAGGACTTACAGCAATTTCCTCTGAAGTGATTAAATAATGCATAACGAGAATCATTTATAATACAAACTATCTAAATTGATTGGTCATTGAGGCATAGCATAGTTTTTTTAATCATTAAAAGTCTGGTTAATTACAAAGGAAGAGAACAAAATAGAAAATGAAACCAATGGCAGAGGTAAACATGAGAAATAATTTTTAAAATATTTTTAAAAATAATTAATAAGGACTTTGTGTATTCTGTGACCAAAGTGAACCCTTAGAAATAAGAGTCACTATTTCAGAAAAGAATAATGATATAATCTGCAGAGCAAGGTGAATTGTGTATGGAAATTTTAGAGAATTTTATATTTCACATAACCTATTATTTAATAAACCTGGCCAAAAATTATAAATACCTTTTAGTTTTTGAATACATTTTATTTTTGCATGAATGGACCTAGTTTTTGTATCACTAGTAATCCTATAGATTTATTATATATAAAATGCAAAATATTTAGCAGAATGATAGATGTTGTAACTGATAGATACTACTTTTCTTTCCCCAATTGGTAGAGAATGCGGAGCTTAAATTACCCACATCTTCATTTACAAACTATTGATCTATGTCTTGTAATTCCTCCTGTTTTTTTTAACATATTTGTATGATTTTGTGCTTTGTTTAATTTTTATGGTTGCCATTATCCTCTTTATACTCAGCTAAGGGAAATTAGCAAACAAAGGAACTAATAATCTTATTTATTAATCTTCAAGAAATGAAGAAGTTTGTGTATTTTCCCCCCAGAAATTGTTTGCTTTCTCAGGCTACTGATTCATTATTTCACCAGATGCCTAATGATTAACCCACTGAGTAGTGTGGGACTTCATGAAAATGCTGTGGGCTACTCACATGTCTTCCGACTGTGAAGTATGTTGAAACAATCAGGAGTTCATGTCAGTGAATGTGTTTGATGAATAACCAGTATATACTCTGGAGGCATTAGCATGGTTCAAAAAGTGAACTATTACAGACCCAAATTGGCCACTTGTTTCTGGTAGCAGCAAGTCATTTAATTTCTGTAAGTCCAAGCATTTATATTTGGAAAATGAGAATAATAAAGTGTACCTCGCAGAGATATTATGTACATGTGGTAACACATCATGTCACTCTATTTACAATAGAGTGGAATTAGATCTCAGCCATGCTATTATTATATTGAAGTGAGCTAGAGGTATTATGGCAGAAAAATACCGCTGATGCCTATCACTGAAACTCACAAGGTGACATAACAGTACTTTGGCTTCTTCAGGTTTATGAAAATAGAAATCGGTTTTGTTAATGTTACCATAACTTGTACTAGAATAAACATATGTATAAAGCTGGGGTTAGTTCACCATTCATGTAAAATAGTTATTTCCATTGATTATAATTATACTCATAAATATCTGAATCCAAATCAGGATTACAAAGTTTCCCTAGTGAAAGTATAGAAAATTTTGGGAGATATTTCCTTTAAGTAATGTGAAAACCACATCCTACACAATATCATCTACCTGTCAGTGGTACTGTTTCCATGTTTGGAGAATAATAAATGTTGAAGCATTCTTAGTCTCAGACTCGTAATTCTTTTTGAAGCCCCCTGCCAGTCTCCCCACTACAGAGCTGTGAGCTAAGTTTTGTACCGTTAGCCCCAACTCCAGTTTTTCAAATCTACCAGCTACTTCACTTAAGAAAGTTGAGGATCTCTGTTTTTGTAAAGTTTGGCAACCGGGGGAACCCTAAATAATATGGTGTTGAGGAGATAGGATCAAGGACATGGCACAATATTTTGGCTTTTCCAATAATCTTTCCCCCACTTTCAGACACCATCGAAAGATAAGTCAACAAATACTGCTACAGAATTGTAGAAACCTTTGTTAAATAAAATCATGCATCTAGGTCTGTATACTTCTAAAGGTGGTATTTTCTTGAGCTGAAATATGTGTGTTCAGCAGTTCGAAACTACCAGCAGCGCTGAGAGAGAAGGACTGGGCTTTCTCCTCCAGTCAACAGTTATAATCTCAGAAGCCCACAGGGGCTTGCTATGAGTCACCATTGACTCCACGACGGCATGGTTCTGGGTTTGGACCCCTTCCCTGAAGAACACTGTGGAGATCCATCTATACATGTCACAATTGTTAAGGTTATATATAAAATTGGGTGGGCCAGGAGTCTCAGTGGTTTGGCAATCAAGAATTTGTAATCTCTGATAATGGTATCTCTTCATGGGTGTGGCTTGCTTCCAATATAAGGAAAGAGTGTGTAAAAGCATCCTTAATTTTGCTGAGTCTGAATCTTGCACCTGGCTTTAAGACAAGGTTTTCATTAAGACTTCTGCTTCTGTGGTCTTAATAAAGACAGTAGTCTTTGGTATCACCCACTGGTCCTGGGAGTAGTCAGTGGCCTGGAAATTACCCTCAGAGCTTGGATTAATTTTCTCTGCAGTCAGAAACTTGTTGCCTTCCTGCATTGCTGGATTTATTAGTCTCTGTGGCTACATTAGCTATGAATCCCTCATACCTGGCAGCAGAACATTGTCAGAGGCAGTGCCAGAAGATGAGCCTCTCAGGTC
>NW_022103900.1:45079186-45085415 GCF_000313985.2 Echinops telfairi
GCTGATGTCAGATGCCTCTTGGCTGAAAGCAGGGAATAACAGAAAGGAGTTCACTTGTGTTTACTTGTTTTTCAGTGACTATACAAATGGAGGTGGACCATAACAAACTATGAATAGTTTTGAGAAGAATGGGAATTCCACAACACTTAATTGTGCTCTTGTGAAACCTGCACATGGATCTGCAAACAGAACAAAGGAATCCTCCATGGTTGAAATGAGGAAAGGTGTGCATCAGGATTGCATCTTCTCACCATACATATTCGATTTATATACTGAGTAAAATCATCAGAGAAGTTGGACAATCAGAAGAAGAATTAGGCATTGGGTTTGGAGGAAAGCTTATTAAAAACCATTGATATACAGATGTCAAAACCTTGTTTGCTGAGAGTGAGGAGGACTTGAAGCACTTGCTGATGAAGATAAAAGATTGCAGCCTTCAATATAAACTTCAACTTAATATAAAGTAAGCCACAATGACCACAACTGGACCTATGGTAACATCATGAGGAGTAGAGAGAAGCTTGAAGTTGTCAAGGGTTTCCTCTAGCTCGGGATCCACAATCAGTACACATGGAAGCAGCAGTGAAGAGATCAAGACAAATGGTATTGGGTACATCTGCTGCACAAGACCTCTTCAAGACATTGAACAGCCAGGGTCTTACCTTGAAGACTAAGGTGTGCCTGTATATGTCAAGAGTATTTTCAATTGCATCTTAAAATCGGCAATTAGAGAAGGAAGACAAAAGAGGATCTGTGCATTTGAATTATGGTGCTGGCTAAGCATACTGAAAGTACCAAGACAGATTTTTTCCCCCCACATCATTGGAGAAGTTTTTCAGGAGACCAGTCCCTGGGAAAAGATATCATGCTCAGCACAGTAGAAAGGCAAAGACAAAGAGGAAGGCTCTTGACAAGATGGACCGACGGTGACTGCAGCGATGAGTTCAAATATAAACACAGGGTGAAGGTGGCGACGACCCTGCAGTGCCCGTGTACACAGGGTCACTATGAGTCAGACTGAATGGATGGTCCCGAACAACCATACTACATGGATTAAGAGAAGTAAGGCTCTGGTCTCACCTCTGACTTGTGGATTTGGAATTTGCCAGCTTCTTCAACTGGTTTATTCCTCTCCACTGTCTTTGGCATCCTTGAGAATCAATTCATGTTCCTTTTAAGTGGTCTCAAATTGGGAAACAAAATGAAGTCTGAAAGGGCAAGATCAAGACTGTAGGGTGAATGTGGTAAAATGTTTCAAGAAAATTCTTTTAGGTCAATGCTTGCTACCCTCCAAGAATGTGATGGTGTATTGTGATGGAACACAGTTTTCTCAGCAAATAATGTCTGCCTTGAAACCTAACAGCAGTACCTGTTTGACTTACCTTTGTATAAAAACATAAATTAGTTTTCACACTTATAGCCCTATTTTAGAATGAACTTTCTGGATCTAAAGTTCCCAACAAAGAGAAGTGCTTTCATATATTCAAATCTGCCCGTAGGTGAAAATGACTAAAATTCAAGGGAATTTTAATAGAAATGAAAGGGTTCAAATGGCACGAAAATTAGCTTTTGAGCATCTGTGGGTTTGGGAAGGTGCTGAAAGCAGCAGTGTTGCCAACTGGGACTCCATGTGAGCTTTTGAAAAGATATCGAAACCGTGGGCCAAACAAATAATAATTCCGATGAAATTATAATAATAATACTAATTATTATTACTATTATTTGACTAATTAGACAATGTATGCAGGGATGCTAAACTTGGTTCACATTTTGTTGTTGTTGCTATGTGCTATCCAGTTGGTTCCCACCCATAGCAACCCTGTGCACAATAGAAGGACACCCTGCTGGTCCTGCACCATTCTCCCAATTGTTCCTATGCTTGAGCCCTCTGTTGCTGCCACTGTGTCAATCCATCTCCTTCAAGGCCTGATTGATATTACAATATGTTTTCTATATAAAGTCTAGAATGTTGCTTCTTAAGTAATCTTAAAAAATAGGATTTTTTCTATTCAGGGATATTTAAAAAATTTGATTCTATAATTGCTTAAATTGACGATTACTTTGATTACATGGAAATTTTACTATGATTATGGTGAAAACATTGCTGGGACCACATGTGACCACATCTGACTACATTAGAGAGGAAGAGAATGCATGTCCAGCTAGTCCAAGGTCAATTGCCAAAAAGCAGAGGTCAAACATGCCTTCACCCTACATTTTCCTTTACCCTGTCCTTATGGTCAGCAAAAGGTGGATCACAAACCTTGTCTGGCTCTTTTGGTACATAGCTGTGGCTCTAAAGTAAAATTTAAAAAAACAAAAGGATATCATTCAAGTAATGTGATTTCATTAATGCATTAATGGCTCTCAAATAATTTTTAAATTGTGGCGAGGGAAAGGATTATTTCTTCCATCCCAAAACTTTGTCAACTCCTCTCTTATTTGAACAGCAGCCATTCTTTCCACTTGACTTGTCTGGGTCGGATAGTCCATTTGCAAAGGCTACATAGAACTCACAGACAACACTCA
Organism: Echinops telfairi; assembly: GCF_000313985.2. Lineage (NCBI taxonomy): Eukaryota > Metazoa > Chordata > Mammalia > Afrosoricida > Tenrecidae > Echinops > Echinops telfairi. The sequence goes on from NW_022103900.1 coordinate 45,081,716, forward strand.
TAATTACGTGTGTTGATTGGGGAAGTCAACGGGTTACTAGCATGAGTCCACAGCAGCACCTCTCCTCAGCCAGCAGCCAGTCTCTGTAGTCCTCAGGCTGCCGGCCATGCAGCCCCCGGTCTGTGCCTCCAGGGGCCACCAGTCTGCCCACTGTACTGTCTCACTGTCTTAGAGTTTCAATGCTGCTTCTCCATTCTGTCTCTGGGTCTCCTTCCTCAGGCCCTGGTCTCAACATGGCATGGCTTCTGCTTCTTCAGACAGGGATTTCCAACATTGGCTCTTCTTCCATGATAGTCTGGGGAATTCTTCTGCTTCTGATCTATCTCATTCTTACAGGCAGAAGAATGACAAAACTGACCAGTTCCTGACCCTTGATCATTCATTCATTTGAGTGACCTCATCCAATAATTTAGTGGAAGTTATTGAAAAATGGATAGAAGATCCATAAATAATTTTGCTTAACCATACCCATGGAAGAATTTTCCTAATTCATAAAGCAAAGTCAAACTAAGATCATTTTACATTAAGTGTTCCTTGAGTCACATATTTAAAATAAATTATATTTCATTTCCTATCAGAGAACACCAAGATATTTTACAATTAAGACAAACTCATTTATTAACATTCATTAACATACATTTGCTATTACTGTCAAACTAGAATGGGTGAAATAGAAAGACGAGAAGTTCAAAGACTTTCCCAGAGTTAAAACATACATATGTCAAAAGGCACTATATACATCATTTAGACTTCTGAATACTACATCCCTTCATTTTTTTTCTCCAGTTTATTCAAGAACTATTCACACTTTGTTCATATTCTGTGACCAGCACTCCGAGGTACTGAAAATAGATTGATGAGCAAGGGACACTGGCCCTGGCTTTGGAAATTTTGTTAGGGAGTAACATTGAAATATAATCATGTAAGCCATAATGTAATTACAAATATTGATAAAATACATGAAGTCAAGTATCATTTTATAACGGGAAAGACAGACATAAAATTCAAGGCAGATATTATTGAGAAGGGAGCTAGCAATGTGCTGCATGTAATTGTGTAGGTCAAGAGCATATTCATTTGCATCAATTATAGACTTTTCAGGGTTTGCTTAAATGATCTTTGACTTTTAAAACTTTTCTTCACAAAAATAATTATCTCTCGTATTTCGATGGTATCAAGGATTTAAAAGTCCTTGACTAGCACATGCTGGTGATATTTTATGTTTAGCCATTTATTGCAAATCTAACAAAAATTATGTCCTAGACATTGAGAAGGCAAACAATATCTAACAAAGTAGAACAGCACCTACATTTTCATGTAGCTAATGTTCTAATGATGGAAATAAAACATTTTAATTCTAAAATGTTCTTATAGGATAGTTAGTTAGAATATGAACTTCTGAGATAGACTGTCTTTTAAAAATAATTTATTGTTTGTCTGAGATTATATACAGTAAAGCATGCACTAATTCAACAATTTTACATGTGCAACAGGGAAATTAATTATACTTATTCAATTTGCACATATTTTCATCCTGTGTTTCTTAATTGTTCCTCCCCCATTAACAAAAGTTCACCAGCCTCTAGATTTCCTATGTAATGTTTCAATTTGTAGTAAGTTTGATCTCATATAGATATTTTTAAAAAGACCTCAATGCAAATATTTCTTACTAATTAAATTAAATTACTGTTTGGTTTTAAGACTTCAAGGAATATTTCTGAACCAGGAAAGTATTGCCCTTAGGTAATCTTAAATCTTAAACCAATGCAATCTGAAAATAACTTTTATTTGTCTGAGCTACAAATGCCAATATATGTATGGTAATTATTATATTAGATACCCAAATATTTCAAAGAAGATATCTGATCTTTTAACAGTGCCTCAAGACAAGTTTACTACTCCTGGTCACAGATCATATGCAAGATCTGAGATTCGGAGTAAAGGCAATGACCTGATCGAGAGCACTTAAATATAGAGTAATGAAAGTAACAGATCCCTAAGTACAAAGTAAGAAGACGGAAGGAGTGCAGATGCGCAGGAGTAGATACGCAGCTTGTGTCATATAGACCTATGTATTCTCTCTCTGAAAGAGTCCCCTGTGAATTTACATGTTTCTATTTTTTAGACAAGTTTATTCATATGAGAAGACCCTTTAACTCCATTTGTTATATAACATTATCTTACCACTTACAACTGACTTTAGCTAACTTTTTTTTTTAATTTTGAATATATTCAGCAATTTTAGTATAGTTTTAGGTCCTTTAAAGTAATGCAGAACAGAAAAAAATGGGAAGTTAATACAGATTTGCAGTACCCTCGCTACCCAGCACCCATATTATCAACCTCTTATATTAGTAGGTTTATGGCATATATGTTATATTCCATATACCAATATTAATACATTATTGCTGACTAAAGTTTATACTTTATTAACATTCCTTTAGTTTTTCTCCTGCTTGTGCTTGTGTGTATGCACATGTTGAGGGTCTCATCCAGTATAATCCATTGCATTTAGCTCTCACTCCAATATGGGGTTCTTTTGATCCTTAGTAACTCAGTTTCTAAGATTTCTAGATGCCCTTGACAGTTTGAATATACTGGTCAAATGTTTCATAGAGTGTAGCATGACTGGAATTTGTCTAATGGCTTTCTCATGATTTGTCACATAACTTACATTATTGGGGAAAAGGCCATAGAAGTAAAATGCTATTTTTATTACATCATGTCAAAGGAGCATGATATCAATGTGATCATTGATTGTTGATGTTGACCTTGATCTTCTGCCTAAAATAGCTTTTGGTCAGGTTGGTTCACTGTAAAGTTACTCTTTTTCTTTCTTCTCATACTGATCTGTATAGAAGGAAGCCCCTATATGCAGCCATTATGTAAGGAGTACATTTAACACATGTCCTCATCTATGTGTGTGGGTATTCAGCATTTTCTTAACTTTCTGGAATGACAAGATACTACAGGATCATCTTAAGTGCTTGCTCTACCAATTCTGGAATCAACCATCTCTCCAAAGCTTCTTGGTGCTTTTTGGAGAATATTGCAAACCAATATCTGGGTGTTTAGGTATACTCCTTAATACTAGAATGCCATTTGAAAAGCTTTTCTTGATCTCTTTGGTAGAATTAGATAGCTCTTCTCTTTACTCTCCAAATCCTTTATTATTGCTTATTTTCAGGCATATTGATTTTCTTCTCTTTGTTCATTATACTGAACTATATGTGGATAAAGGAAGAGTTTTCCTTATCTCTGTACCCTAGACACTTATCACAGAGCCTACTGTACAGAGAACATTTCATTGAAGATTTTTTATGAAGGAATATTTCTACAACAAACTTAATTCTATAACTCAAAAATAAGTTTTAATGACTAAATCAGCCATATTGGGCATGTTTTTGAAATTGGCTTTATCATAAAATTAGGATATTTATGGATTCCATTTCATGTTTAATAGAATTCCTATTTCCCCAGAGTCATACTTCATACATTCCAAGTTCCATTTTTTAAATAATACTTTTATTGGGGGCTCTTACATTTCTTATCCCAATCCATACATTCATCCAGTGTGTCAGGCACATTTGCACATATGGCTGCCATCATCATTTTCAAAGCATTCTTTTCCCACTTGAGCCCCTGATATCAGCCCCCCATTTCTTCAACCTCCCTTCCCTTCCTGCCCTCTCTCATGAAC
>NW_022103900.1:45088404-45096416 GCF_000313985.2 Echinops telfairi
GTATGTTCAACAATCTCACGCATGTGCATGAAGGTTGGACATTGAATATGGAAGACTGAAGGAGAATTGAGGCTTTTTAACTATGGTGTTGGTGTAAAATATTGAAAGTAGCATGGACTTCCAAAAGAACAAGCATCTGTCTTGGAAGAAGCACAGCTAGAATGCTCCTTACAGACAAAGATGGAAAGACATAGTGTCACATATCTTGGGGATGTTTTTCATAGTGACTAGGTCCTGGACAAGGGCATCATGCTTGGTAAAGTGGACGGTCAAGCCCCACCCCCAAAAAAAAGGTGTTGGGGGCTGGGCTGGATGAGATGCATTGACAGTTTATATAGCAAAGAGCTCAAATGTAAGAACAATTGTTTAGCTGTTGCAGGACCGTGCTGTGCTCCGTTCTGTTGTACATACCGTCACCATGAGTTGGATTAACTGGACTGCATCTAAAAACAACTACAACACGCAATTAGGAAATCATCTTAAATATGTGTCATTAGGCTAATTCCTGAATACATTCAAACCTGGGGGTGTTGTTAAAAATCATGGATTGCTAGCTTTCATCATGAGATAATTTGTTCAAACATTACACAAAAGCTCAATTTATCAAATAGAAAAAAATCAAAGCAGTTTTAGTCTACGTGGGAGTGAAAGATTTCATTATGATAAGAGGTGGTAAGAAAAATATTAAAAATATATTTGTAAGAGCAAAAACCTCTTAATAGTCATATTGTTTAAAGCATTTTCTAAAAGTATGAAACGTTTTGTTGCATTAGTAAAATAAACTCTGAAATATCCATTCCCTGTTGGAACAGAAACTCTCCCAGGATTGGTAACTGACCTCTTCCAAAGAAAAATGAGGCCGTGTGGTCCTTGAAAGCTTTTCAGTCTGGGAAACCCTCTGGAGCAGTTACCCTCTGCCCTACTGGGTCACTCCAAGCAGGAATTGGCTCAACAGCAGTGGGTTAGATTGGGGGGGTTTGGAAGCATCGTATATTTCAAACTATGAGTTATGCAAATTCTACCAGAAGTTGTCTTACTCTCTGAATTTCAGGTTTTAATTATAAAATAAGACTTTGAAGATGAGCAGCTTGTCCCCAGACATGGACATCAGTTGTTTTTTAAAAGAGAAAATGCATATTTTATCTTTAGATTCAAATGACAAAAGTGGGAAGGTAAGCACAGATTTACTGGTGCTTGTTTACCAATCTGTAACTGTTCACTACAGATTAGTAAGTAATTCGAAGTAAGTCTGTGGTTACCTTGCAAGAGTAAGACATTGAGAAGCTACCAAGAGTTAAAAGCAACTGAAGCAAATACTATTATATACACAAGCCCTGCATTAATGGTGATGTACAAGTAGATGAGAGAGACAGACTGAAAGGTGTGGGAGGGAGAATGGGAGTACGCCGATGAGTATATGCAGGTTTGAATGAGAATATTTGCATATGTGTAGCTACTTTTACTGCACTTATATCCATGTCTATGGTAGAACATGAGAAAATTTATAAACATTATTAGATGTAACTAAACACTTTGAGGAAATGAGTCTCTGGGCTTGAGGGATCAGGATCACAGTAGCAGGAACACCAACGTCAAGTGGCGCAAAGACAATGCTCTATAGTCAATGGTTCTCAACCTCCCTTTCATACAGTTCCTCATGTGGTGGTGACACCCAACCATCAAATTATTTTTTTTGCTACCTCACAACTGTAAATTTGCTACTGTTATGAATCGGGCAACCCCTGTGAAAGGTTCATTCGATCCCCAAAGGGGTCGCGACCCACAGGTTGAGAACCACTGCTGTCCATCCTACTGGGTCATAAAAGCTTGCTACCAGCCATCTAAGGTGCAACAATTGGTCTCTCCCCATTTGGCTGAAAGAATAGGGATGCAAATCAAACGTCAAGTGGAAACAATTACCCCAGTGGATTGATGCACCAAGCAAACACCAGTCTTTATAACTCTGAAACCAGAAGAACTAGGTGACTGCCAGTCTCAACTGCTATGAAAAGGCTAACATTAGACCATCCTGGGCAGATGTGGAGAAAATCTACAACATAGAGGAGCATTAGTGGGCAGACAGAGGCATTTGTGACCCAAGGATTGTGTCCTCAGTCTTCCTTCAAGTCTAGAAGTAAACGCACCCTGGGGTGAAAAACGATAGCCCTATTTTGATATAAAAAAAGGGCAGCATTGACACCAGGACAAAGTTCGGAGTGTTGGGAAAGGTGATGGCATCCGAAGAGTAAACACAAGGAAGAGATGAGGAAGTGATGGACCAATATATGCAGGGACAGCGGATTATTTAATAACCCCTATTAAAGTCTCTAACTCCCACCCAACAACTATTTCCTGCATGAGTCCCATAAGAAGGTGGGAGAAGATACTGAGAGGATTCAATTGTGAGTAATCGTGAACAGCAGCCCTGGAATACCATGCTGCTGTGTATAAAATAACCTGCTAAGAAGCAGGAGGAGAACTCTCTTGACCAGCAAGAGCCAGGTATGTAACCCATCCTCTGGACCTGAGCTTCCTCTGCGGTGAACCTCTGGATCTGAAACACAGGTATACCATCGGAGGAGCAGTGGCAGAACCAGGAGCCAGACCATGGGACAGAATGATGGATTTCACAAACCATGGAGGGAGGACAGTTCAGGCCTTTTGTGTAGGAAACTGGCTTTTCTGCGGGCTCTAAATTCGGGGGATTAGGCTTGCTGACTCAAGGAAATGGAGCTCAGTGCCTTTGGCTTCAGGCTTACAATGGGCTTGTATGCCCCTTTGGACATTTATTAGGAGACCTGAGAGAATTTTGTGACATGCCCTGATAAACAACTCAACCCTGAGCATTTCTCATCCATATCACAACTCGTCAGGCTCCTTAATAAACCCTTTAATCTATGAGTTCTGTGTTGCCATCTCAATGGATATTAGGGCCTTAGACAGTTCAAATACATAGCATTAATTAAGACAATAATATGCACACACACAAAGGGGCCTGAAAAAGCTATGGAAAGTAGATTTAAAAGAAATGGAATTTTCAAAAGAACTGTTGTAGCTGTACTATATTTTTAGGAATTTTCATAACATAAGTCCTCTTTGTGCCTTCAGAAGATCCTCACCCAGTACAAAAAAAATCTTCAATTTCCAACTAGCCCATACTTCTACATCCTATATGTCTTTCCAATTTTTCCTTCATCTTCCAATCTCACTGCAAGGAGAATTCCAACTCACAGTGACTGTAGAACAGAGTAAACTTGTCCCTTTGGGTTCCTGAGACTGTGGAACTACATGGTAGTACCTAGTCTCATCTTTCTCCTGTGGTTTTGAACTGCTGACTTTGTGGTTAGCAGCCAGCACATAACCACTAAGCAACCAGGGCTTCTTCTTCTTCATCTTACTAATAGACAAATCTTCCAAAATTATTGCTTTCCTCAAGTTAATATAAAGATGTCCAAGGACACCTCTTTTTTCACAAGTCTAATGATGATTTTGTTTACTAAAAGCCATTACCTAATACAGTTTATGGCTTCCTTCTTCATTCAGCCATTTAGTTAGTCACTGAAACAAATGTGTTTTCCAAACTTGGATTCATCTGTGAACTTAATCCTAGCTCTTCTAGTGCAGTGTTAGAGAGAAAAATGAATCACAGAAATGTAGAAATTGGGGCCACTGTGAACTTTTAGTTGTCAACTTCAAAACTTTCTGGAAAACTTCATGTTTCCTAAGTCAGATGCTGTTTGGTCCACAGAGACTGTTTCTTACTTGTTTCAATCTTTGTAAACCACTAACTGTGCCACTGCCTCCTTAAATCTCATTATATGGCCTTGTCTACTCTTTCCAAGAATGAAACAGAAGCCAAATTCTGAGAACACTGTCAATTTAACAGGATTGAAAATAATAAAGGTGCCTGCAATCACCCTAGAACCTGCATTGTCCCCTTCCTTATTGTCAGAGCGATGCCATCACTCCTCAGCAAAGTGTCTCCCTTGGTCTGTGCTGTGACTTAGCGGTCTTTCAAGGACAAGGATGCACTGTTTTCTCTTTCCTCTAGGTATCTAATACATCATGCCACTTTTTTGCAAGAAATACTTCCATGAGGCCATGTTCCTCCTGGGATAACTTCTAAACCCCTTTATATAACCAAGACCTTCTCCTTGTCCTTTCATTCAGATTCCTGATTAGAACAATTATTTATTAATTATGTACTTTTTTCATTTTCCAGTCCTTTCTTTACTGAGCACTCTTTCCCTCCTGTCAGCCAGATAAATTTCATCATAGTCAAAAGTTATTATATTCTGAATTTCTCCAAATGACTAGTAGTCCTATTTGGTATTGTTTCACTCCCCACCCCCCACCCGCCACCCGCAAACCCTGTATTTTTCTATCATCTGTTGAGTCGGTGTGGATTTGGATTTACGGTGACGCTACATGTGTTACAGCAGATTTGTGTTCCATTCCAATTGTCAGTGAAAGGTTTTCAGGAAATGAATCACCAGGCCTTTGTTCCAAGGTACCACTTGGTGGACTTGAATCTCCAACTTTCTGTAAGCAGCTAGCATCTTAACAATTTACATCACTCTGAAACTTAAATGCTTAACATAGCACATAACATTTTATATTGAGACTACTTATGTACTTGTCTTTTTCCCTTGAATCTTCATATACCCTAAAAACAACAAAACAAAAGAAACAAACCAGAAAGCAGCAATGCCATCGGGTCGATAACAACTCATAGCAATCCTATTTATATCCCTTCAGAGTGGCTGGTGGGTTTGAACAGTCAACCTTATTGTTACCTGTCTGCTGCTTACCTGATGGTGCCTCAGGGCTTAGACAGGTAATTGGTGAACCAAATAAATAAATGAGTGAATAGTAGATATTCGAGAAGGCAGGTGCCATGTTGGCCATGTAAACAGCTGACTAAAAGGCTGAATCTCTGCTCTAAGGGACGTCTCATCTCACTGGATGGGACTCACCAAAGTCAAGGTTATTTCTCTATATATTCCAAATTGTAGTCCCCTCATTGGAGAGTGTGCAACTGCTCCTTAGGTTTTCCGAAGCTATAAACCTTTGTGGAAGCAGACTGCCCAACTTTCGCCTGCTGAGCAGCTAGGATTTTCTAAACTCAGATCTTCAGTTAGCACCAACCCCTTAATAATTGCACCACAAGGGTTTCCAAATAGATGAAAGTTTAAATAGACAATGTAGCATGTATATATTAAATACTATGCTATGTCCCTGACCCTACTTCCCGTCTGACATTTTGGACTATGGCTGTTTCCAAAGTAGAAAGCCTGGTCTTTGTCCCACAGAGCCGCTGATGGTTTCGAACTGCCGACTATGGAGATCACAGCCTAATGTGTTACCACTACACTACCAGAACTACTTTGATATCTGCACTGCCACTTATACGTCCCAATAATCCCTTGGCCAAGATATAACTTGGAACTTCATTCTATGTTAAAAATAAATGAAGTGTCATTTTGAGGTGTTACCTTTTCAAGGTTGCAAAGCTAATATTTAAAATCATAAATACAGATAGAGCCATTTGGCCCTAAAACCGTAAACACCATAGTCTACATGTCCAGCAGATACTTCCACTAATCCCTGCTCATAATTGTGACCTCTTGTCTTGAGATAACTCCACAGGGTCAGGAGAGGTTTACAGAACCTATGATATCATTTGAGCTGGCGGTTCCATAACTCCGAGTTGGGACACAATCTGCAGGATTAGCAGTTGGAAACCACACCACAGGAAAGATGGGGCTTTCTCCTCCTGGAAAGAGTTACAGTCTTGAACCATCATGAAGGCAGTTCTCCTTGGTCCTACTGGGTAGCTATGAGTTGAAATGGAGTTATGTTATCGTTCTAAAAGTGGATTTTATAAAAGTACTAAAATGTATTATTCAGAAAAGTAATGGCTCTCTACTGAGAACATCAGTGGGCCTGGCACTTAAGGGGTGCTATCTCAGCCTTTGTGGCCTAACATGTGGTGAGGTTAACATTCTTAGGGCCACTTTACAAATGAAAGAACTGAGACTGGGAAAAAATCAAGAGCCATCTTCAAGAAAGTTCATAGGACTAATAAATAGAGACTGAATAGGACCACAATGTTTGTCTTCAAAGAGTATGCTTATAATTACTATATAATTTGATCTTGTTTACTCCTGGCATCAATACGTTTCCTCTCAGATTATTTACTCTATTGTTATCATTGTTTACTAATGTAGCATATGAATGTGCCAACCTTTGTTACTTGAATTCACCGGTTATGTCAATGGTTTATTTACCTAGTGATTCCATGTTTAGTGTTTCTATGTATGTGATTTCCTGACATTTTTACAAGTCATACATTATTGACATAATTTAATCCTTTATTAGCATATGTGTGCATTCAATTACACACTGCTCTAGTTTATTTGTCTTGAAGAGAATTATCAGATATTTACACGAGATTCATATTTAGATGAGACACATTTTACACTTTTATATTTGTCTTCATCATAATTCACACTCAGAATTTTCTAAAATGTTTCTGATAAGTCTATCTTTTAGCAATTATGGGTCCCTGTGGGATTTCCAAAACCATTACTTTTTTTGTCACCTTCTTCCTCATGTAATAGGCACACTGATAAGAGACATACTCATGTAAAGAAAGCCCAGCTGCATTATTTCAACGCAGTGATTGAAATATATCAATCAAGATACCCTTTGCTGTCAGAAAGGAAAAAGAAGAGGTTATGTATGGATGGGAAAAATGCTTAAGATAAATTAAAGTTAAAATATTATTCTGTAAAAGAAAAGTATGTCTAAAGTGGAAGACCATGCAATAGGAAAAGCAAACATTAGTTGATAAGGCCTGTCTAGACATAGGTGTCATGAGTATAACTATTGAATAATAAAATGGAAATGAATAACGTAGTGATAAAATCAAATAAGTTCACGAAAATACCACACAGCAAGGGAAAAAAATGTGTGGTGTTATCATTTTTAAAGACTGAATACAAATGCAGGCTTTTATTTTAAAACCTCTCTGAAAAGCTGTATCAAGCCTACTATGGAAATCAGTTTTCTGTCTATTCAGAATTATTATAATTTTAGACACTTCCCACCCACTACTTTAAATTTGCTTTACTATGATTACAAAGTACAACAAACATATTATCAAAATTTAAAAATGTACAGAAGGACAACATGATTTATTCTGGTAACAGTGATTCTGAGAGTAAATCAGTGTTAACACATTTTCAAACCTAAGCTCTTAAAGAATCCCATGACAATTTTTTGCATTCCCAATTAAACTCTTATGAAAAATTCCTTCTGTCTTTTTATGTGCTGATTGTTTGGGGTAAGCTTTTCATTTAATTGTTTATTGTTTAATACAATCTATTCATACATTATTGAAGATAGTAATATTAAGCACATAAGAATGCATATTCAAAACCACAAAGTGGTGAGCATACTAATTTTCAATTTATATAAACTGTTTCCTATGCATTTACAGTCAATGAAATAACATACTGTATGGAAGCTAGAAAGTTATCGCTCACTTCATCATAGCTCTAATTCTTGGTCTATGTGGTTACTTGGGGAAAAGTCACTGTAGTTCAGAGCCCTTGTTATCTATCTCAATTAACATCCATTCTCAATTTGGAAAAGTAGCACTAGATGTTAAGTGTCTATGATTCCTACTATCTTTACTAGAATTGATCAGTTCTAGAATTGATCATAGTCAATTTTTTAAAATTCACTTTCTCACTTGTTTAATTGGGTTTTTGCTGCTGAACTTTCTAGAAGCACATGCGTGTCAGGAATGCCAGGGTTGGAGGGAGCGGGAGGGAGCGAGAGAACCCAAGGATGTGGCTTAAGAGGGTGGAGGGGTTGGCAGGAACCCAGTCTTGGGGTGCGTGTCAAGCTAGAGACTTTTCCTGACTCACATCACCACAGGGACTGATGATCCCCCAAAGAGAGAGTGCAATAGCACACTGCTGCCTCACAGGCTGCAGAGGCTA
>NW_022103900.1:45097704-45101602 GCF_000313985.2 Echinops telfairi
ATAGTACCACAGACTCTACGTGAAACAATAGTGCCAACTGTAGTTTTCAATTGGCACAGTTTCCAGTTTCCTGAAGCCATTAACTTTATCTTCAGTGAAAATTTTAAAACAATTTTGTCTACTGTTACTGCCCTCCAAAAACCAGTGCTCTCACAGAGGGCATGGTACTGTGATCTGCAGCATGAGCCGTCCTCACTCAGCGCCCTGCTGAGGAGTCATGTAACGCTCAGGCACCCTGTGGGTCAGTGGAAAACTGTCCCTGTGAGTTTCGGACACAGGAGCTCTTGACAGGAGAAAAAAGCCCCGTCTTTGTGCACTACAGACTTTTCAAATCACAGCCCAATTTGCAACCCCTAAGTCACTAGCATTTCTTTTAACATGGGCCTTACCGAGTAGCTTATTGGAAATGCAGAACCTCACACTTGGCACAGACTTTCTGAAGCAGAACTGTCATAGATAGTTATGTAGGTCATTTCTTCTATTCCATGCTAACCTTAAATAAATCAGATCTCAACTTGTGTTTCTTCCTTGAGGAAATCTTTAGTGACATCCCTGACTAAGTTCAATGCCCTTATTAATCGTCTTATAGCACTAAATTGCTTTTTTTCACAGCTTGTATAATTGCAATTTTATACTTATTGGTATAGAATTTGATTATCTCTGCAGTAAACTATCAGCATCGATATTAACTAAGTCTATTTATATTCACCATGGTATCCTATGTAGAGAGTATTACATATAATACACAATCAATAAGTAGTTATTAAATGAATGAAGCCTACTGAAAAGTCAACAAAAGTAACTGAATTATTACCATGTACATTTGAACTGAATTATTACCATGTACATTTGAACTGAGTTATTACCATGTACATTTGAACTGAGTTATTACCATGTACATTTGAACTGAGTTATTACCATGTACATTTGAACTGAGTTATCACCAGGTACAATTGAACTGAATTATTACCATGTACATTTGAACTGAGTTATTACCATGTACATTTGGTTCCAAGTTAAAAAAAAACTAACAAAAATTTTCTGGGCTTAATTGTCATCATGGTCCTTATTATAAAATGAAACACATGGTGTAAATGATGTAAGAAAAACATACTAGAAAATAAAGATAGGAGCAAATAGGATAAAAACCATATGTTTTTTATGATTCAAGGGTTTGCAGTCTGGTAGGAGTGTCACATGAAAATAAAGGATAACTCAGAATTTGAATACAGTCAGAATAATAAATGCTTAATGACCTCCTCATTGGAAAGACTATATTTTGCAGGCTTGAAGGCCAACAAAATAATGAACCATTCCCCAAAGTGCCAAAAGCGAGCTCTTCTACCTGTCAGGTGCTTAGGAGATAGTCACAGGTTGCTCTTGCAGTGTTTCATTCCATTGCTCTCTAGTTTTGTAAAAAAAAAAAATTTAAAGCACTTTGTATTGAAAGAAAGCATAGAATTGGACAATACTATATGGTAATTGGCTGTTTTAACTGGTATTGGACATTTTGCATCAGCTAATCCTATGGTTTATTACTCGGATTAATCCAGGAAGAATGAGGCCACATCCATCAACAAAAACTACATTTTAAGATCTATCTGGAAGTACAATACTGACTGTGATAGGGTAATAGCTATATGTTCAAAAGGAAGGTCAGTTAATACAGCTGTAATTCAAATTTACCCACTAACAACTAATATAAGGGTCAAAGAAATTAAAGAGTTCTGCCAATTTCTTCGCTCTGAAATTGCTCAAACATGCAATCTGGATATATCGATAATTATCATGAATTGGAATGAAAAAGTTGGAAACAAAGATATAGGGACAATAATCAGAAAATATGTCCTTGTTTATGTAAACAAAACTGGAGAATGTCTGATAGAATTTTGCAAGACCCATTACTTCCATATTGAAAATATCTTTTTTTTTCCCAACAAAAATAGGTGAATGTAAAAATGGACCTTACCAGAAAGAATATAAAGGAATCTAATTGATTATATCTTTGGGTGGAAATTTAGGAAAGCTCAATATTTACAATCAAAATGAGACCATGGAGAGCTGTAGAACATACCATCAATTGCTTATATGTAAGTTCAGCTTGAAGTTCCAGAAAATTAAAAGCATTCCATAAAATCCAGAATATAACTTCAAGTATATCCCACTTGAATTCTGAGAACATCTCAAGAACAGATAGGACACATTGAAAACAAATGACAAAGGACCTGATGAGCTGTGGGATGACATCAGGAATATCTTACAAGAAGAAAGCAAAAGGCCCCAAAAATTAAGAAAGAGAAAAAAGGTCGCTGTCAAAAGAGACTATGAATCTACTCTTTATGTAGCTAAAGCAAACAAAAGAAGTGATGAAGTAAACAAATTGAACAAAAAATTCAAAGTGCAGCTTAAGAAGACAGACTAAAGTATTACCTAGAGTTAAAAAGACACAAAGGTGCATATGCAGCACACCTCAAGCTGAAAGAACTCAAGACATTCCAAACTTCTAATTTAAGTTTTCAACATTTCTATGAGTTAAATGTTAAATGGTGCAGGAAGCATCAAAAAGCACTGGAAGAAACATACAGAATTTCTATAACTAAAGGATCCAGTGAATATTCAAACCTTTCAAAAATAACATATGGTCAAGAAACAATGATGATGAGAGAATCGCAAGCTGTATTGCAGACATCAATGGAAAACAAGGTTCTATGAATTTTCGGTGTTGCATTTGAAACATTCCAACAGGCTGAGGAAGCACTAGAGACACTCACTTCTCCAAGCCAAGATTTGGAAGACAGATTCATATTGGGCCTATTCTAAAGAAGGCGATCCAACCGAATGCAGAAACTACAGAACATTATTGTTAGCATCACATGCAAGTAAACAGTTGCTGAAGATAATTCAACAATTGTCAAAGAAGTATATCAACTGGGAGCTGCAGAACTCCAAGTGGGCTTTAGAAGAGGATGTGGCACTTAGGATCTTATTGCTGATGTCTGATGAACTTGGTTAAAACAGAGAATACCAGAAAGATGTTAACTTTCTGATGTGAATAAGCAAATTGTGTTTTACGACTATGCAAGGGCAATTGTGTGGATCATAATAAACTAAGCATAGAATTGGGAATGGGAATTCGAGCACACTTCCTTTTACTCATAAGGAAAATGTAGTTAGAACAAGTGGCAGTAAATCGAGCAGGTCAGGTTTGAATAGGGAAGAGTGGATGATTTAAAAATAGGAAAAGTGTGCTCCATGGTTGTTTCCAATATTAATTTAGTTGTTTGCAGAGAAAACAATCCAAGAAACTGGACTATGTAAAGAAAAATCCTGCCATCAGGATTGGAGAAAAACGTATTAACATAACATATCTGATAACACAACACTGCTTGGTGAAAGCAAACAGGAATTGAAGCATTTGCTGATGAAGATAGAGGATTGTAGCTTTCCATATGAACTACAACTCACTGTAAAGAAAACCCAAATCCTCACAAATGAACCAACAGACAGCGTGGTAAACAGAGAAAAGATTATCTAGGATTTCATTTTGCTTGGATCCACAATTAATGTTCATGGAAACAGCTGTCAATAAATCAAATAACACATTGCATTGGGGAAATAGTAGACCTCTTTAAAGGATTAAAGGGCAAGAATGTCAAGTTGAATACTTAAGTTCCCTTGATCCAAGCCATGTATATTCAACTTCCTTCTATGGCTGTGAAACTTGAACAATCAACAAAGAAGAATGCTGAAGAAGCAATGAATTTGAATTCTAGTGTTGGTCAAGAATATTGAAAATTCAGTGGACTGGTTTGCTGTCTTGTTTTTGTGCATGTTATTATCTCTGCAGGCCTGTCTAAATAAAATAAGCCGGATGAACAATCTGGTGGAGAAAACAAGT
>NW_022103900.1:45103268-45105495 GCF_000313985.2 Echinops telfairi
CAGTAAAGAAGATCAAGCTGAAGGTCAGAAAATCAAGAGGAGCACTGTGTGGAGGATGGACTAACACAGTGGTGGCAACATGGATTCAAAGATAACGTGATGGAGAGATCTCACAGGCCAAGGAAATGATTGGTCTTTGGTGTACAGGTTTGCTATGAGTTGGAACTGATTAGACAGCACAGAACAACAACAACAGAAAGCAGGTGTGTTTTTAAGAGAGTATCATACATGATACTTATCTTTTGATATTTGTACAAGGTGACATTGAAAAAAGGTTTGCCTTGAAACTTAATGTTAGTGTATGCATCAAGGATTATTAATGCAGTCATACCTCAGGCACATTGTTGGTTCAGCTACAGAGCCCAAATAGTGGGAAATACAAGGAATTGTTTGATTTCTCAGTGCATATGAAAATAATATTTATTCTATGCTATAGTCTATTGCATTTGCCATAGCATGATGAAAACAATAGAAATACTGTTAGCGTTACTGAATTGTGACACAGAGACCAACGGGAATGCATGCTGTTGGGAAAATAGCACCGACGGACTTTCTCATCACAAGGTTGCCAAAAACCTTCCATTTGTAAACTCACCAAAGTTCCAAAGCACTACAAAGTGAAACACTAATCAATGAGCTTTGCCCGTAAGCATTTCTGTGACTCTACCTTGAACCCCGACGTTCTGCCACCATCATGTCAATTAGGATTCATAGCAAATTCACACAGAGTTTCTGACTGCAAATCTTTTGGGAGCAGAAAGTTTATTTCTCCCTCAGAGAAGCTGGAGGGTTTTGAACTACCAACCTTGCTGTGTTCAATATAATGCTTACCCAAATCTTTGATTCCATTTAAATGCACAATAAATTTATATACATGATTAATTAATCTGATCACCTTTTTTATGTGGTTCTGGCAAGCACATTATATACAAAAAACCTGTTCTTGAAAAAGCTATTAATTTTGTGTTCTCTTTGCATTTTCAAAATGAAGATGCTGTACAATATATTTTTAAAAATCTCAACATTAAATTAACTAGAACCCTTAAATTACTTATCAGTGTCATTGAAAATAACAAAAGGTGTTCAATGTTTTGTTCTGGTTTTTTGGTTTTGTTTTATTTTATAACTTTATTTTGTTTTCCTCCCCAAATGCAAATATATGTAATCTATTCCCGTGGGCAGTACTTGTGGTTAATATACTAATTCTTCCTTAATTGCCTCTCTATCTGCACCACTTATAAATAATAATTGGATTGTGTTTTAGTGTGATCTTCCTTTCCTTGCATGAGAACACTCAACCTACATTTCTTTTTTGTTTGCTTTGGTTTTAAGGGTAGTTCTTTCCGAAGAAATGTATACATATACCAAGTAAAGAAAAAGCATGAATAAAATTGAATGTATCTTCCCACTGATATAGTTCCTTATTTTATAGTCCATTATCTTTAATTCCCCAAAGTTAAAGATTTAGCTGCAGTTTGGCTGTCCACTTAATCACACGCTAGAGTTATATTACTAAATGTTGTCACCACAGTGCTCAGAATTATACTTAAACAAGCCAGGAATAAAAGAATTAAAACAACATGCCACACAAGGGGTAAGAAGGACAAAGGGCATCTTTAAAATAATTAGACAATTAAAATTAAAGGTAAAGTTTTTAAACAAGTAAAAAAAAATAATAAGGCAGTTAAACCAGACAATTAAAATTAAAGGTAAAGTTTTTAAACAGTTAAAAAAATAATAAGACAGTTAAACCGGACAATGTTGTTTTATAAGGTACTTCAAAAAACACTCTGAAGACATGATCAGGAGGCCCTCTGATTTCCTACTGTTTAAATTAAATTTGAAACTAAAGTAACATATTCACATGGATTAAAAGTCACATTGTTCTTCACATTTTTATATAAAAGTTAGTCGCCTGCCTCTTTTCACCCATCGTGTATCCCCTTTAGACTATTTTATTTATTTTTGTAATTAGTTTTAATCTGTATATTTAAAAATAGCATGGCTACACTATTCGGGGGTTTTTGTTTTGTTTTGTTTTAGATATTATGGACAAGTTTCCATTTAAGATAAAAATTATTTCATGAATGCTTCTCTAACCCTGCTGGTCCAGTGTTATACGTTGGGCTGCAATGTGCACAGTCAGCAGTTAAAAGCCAGGAGCTGCTCTGCAGGAGAAAACACTGGGCTTCTATTCCAGTACAGCGTGATGGTCTAGAAAACCCAC
>NW_022103900.1:45106652-45119393 GCF_000313985.2 Echinops telfairi
TTTTTCCCATTCTGTGGGCAGTCTTTTTCCTCTTTTGATGAAGTGCATATAGGTCCCAGTTATCTATTTTGTCTACTACTGGTGGACATCTGTCTTTCTCTCCTCTGTATAAATAAAGTAACTTTTTCTATTTTTAAAGAATGGAGTTGGGGTCTCTATCAGAATTGCTTTGTCTGAGAATTTGCTTTGGGTCATATGGAGCCCTCAGCAAAGTGGTTATGTATTGGACTGCTAACTGCAAGGTTTAGCGGTTCAAAATCACCAGCCTGAAACCACCAGCCATTCCTAAAGAGAAAGAGGGACTACCAAACTCCTCAAAAAAGTTACAGTCTCAGGAACCCACAGGGGAAGTTCTGTCCAGTCCTACAGGGTCATTATGAGTCAGCATTGACTCTATGGCTGAAGTTGGGTATTATTGGCATTTTCACAATGTCAAGCCTTCCTATCCATGAGCATGGAATATTCTCCCATTTAAAAAGGTCTGTGTTGGTTTCTTGTAACACTGTACGGTCTTTTAAGTTTATTCTTTTGTTTGTAGAACCTATTTAAATGTATTTAAACATGTTAAATTTATTTATATTTGTTTCATGGCCTAGCATGTGGTCTATATGGAGAAAATTCCATAAACACTGAGAAAAAGTGTGTATATTTGTTTTATTTGTTATTGGGCAGAGTGTTCTGTAAATGTCAACTCGGTCAGAAGTCCGATTGGAATGTTTTTAAGATCACTTTACCAATTTCTTAGTGGTTCTACTCACCATTAAAGTGAGATATTGGAGTCTCCAAATATTACTGTTAAATGGTAAATCTTCCCTACATTTTTGCCCATTATTTTCTTCCTATATTGTGTGGCTCTGCTGTTGTTGCATAATTCTTAAAGATAAATTGTCACTTTTGGCATTTCATAATGTTCTTCTTTGGAAATATTTTTATCTTAAAATCTATGTAGTCTTATGAGAATAAAGCCACTTTTGACTTACCATAGTTGCTGTTACATGACAGAAAACATCACAAATAATACTGTTGATCTTATTTTAGGTAAGAATTTCTCAAACATAATACCAATTACATAGTTTATTTGGAATAGGAAAAAATGTATTACATCAAAATTAAGAACTTTTGGTCTTTGAAAGTGCTGGTAAGAAAATTTAAAAAAAACCAGAAACTGTAAACTGGGACAACATATTATCAACTCATATTATCTATGTCATATGGCACTTATAGCCATACTATATTTTGAAATTCCAAAACTCAAGCATAAGAAAATAAACTGTCCACTTTAAAACTGGACATAATATTGGGCATATACTTTATTAAAGAAGCTATATGATGGGACATAAGTATATAAAAAAAAGTTCAATAGTCCTCAGGAAATGCAAATGAGGGCTCCCAAGTGATCCCATTACAGACCTGTTAGCATGGCTAAGAATGAAATTTAAAGCAAAAACAATAATCACAACAAAAACAAACATAAAATACCAAGGGGAATGCAGAACGATTGGGACATCTGTGTGTTGGCAATGGGAATGAAAAATGGTACAACTTTGGGAGAAAAGGCTATTGCTTATAAAATGAAACATACACTTCATTTTTAACCCAGAAATTTTACATTCACCCTAGTCAAATGTAACCTGTGTTTCTACAATGCCTGTATACAAAGGGGTATAGTAGATTTGCACAAAATTTACATTAAAAAAGGAAACCAGAGAAATGCCCTTCACCTGTGAACTGGGTAGATGCTATTGATAGCAGGAAGTGGTAGTACAATGAATTACTTCTAAGATACACATAGCCATGGAATTGATGCTCTGAGACAAAGTGGACTTTCTCCAAAGGATTCCCAGGGTTGCCAAACTGCTCAAAAGTAGACTCGCACGTATGGTGCCCCAGTAACTCATGGGTTAGGACCAGTGACCATTCAGCCAGCAGGTAAATGTTTAAGCATCACCACACCAAGGCTTGTATAATCACAATAATGGATGAGTCACAAAGGCAGCATCCTACATCCGTGAAGCCAAACTCAAAATGCTACAGAGTGGACCATTTCATTTATCTGACAGGCCACTTTTTGTGACATTTATATGACAAAGGCAAAAAGAAAAAGAAAAGTCTGGATTTGAATGGAGAGGAGCTTCAGTGAATTGTGGGCAGCACTTTGTCCTACTGGATGTCTTGGTGACAGTGTTGACTCCATACTGCACTTGCGACAACTTTGATTTGCACAGCAAAGTGAATGAATTTTACTTCATAACCAAAATGAAACAAAAAGGTCTAAAAATATGAATAGACTAATGCTGCATTTTTCTATGTTAAAAAAAAAATCTGAAAATTTGAAGCCAGTGCCATAACCCTGCACTGACTAAAGAATTCATAAGAAATCCACAACAGCAGTCAAAAAACCTTCAAATCAAATCACTGCACGCCAGTTTGCACGTCATTTCTGTAGGACAAGAAAACGGTGGGCGATCTGATACAAAGTCACTCTTTCTAAACGTGTGGCGCAGCCATCCTGCTGACGCGGAGACAAGCACAGGACATAGTGGCATCCGCTATTCAAGCTCCTGTACAAAAAGGGAGTGACACACCTATTTCTTTTGATCTGTTCCATAAGCAAAGAATATTTTCCCTAAGTATTATGAGTTAATGGTTGGTTAAAATAATTTTTGTTTCCGGGAACGATGTAAGAAAAGATGCCAAAAAAAAAAATGTTTTTCAGAAGATACATAGAGTTCAAGAGGAAATTTTATTTCTAAAATTGAGAATGAATAATGATCCCATTTGGTGAATTAATATGTCAGATAGCAGATGTATTTGGAAGGGTGCCTATACCCTCTTGTATTTCCAAAGATTTTCTGAAAGTTCTAATTTCCACTCGAGAAGAAATATATAACCTCAGAGTACACAAATCAAACAGCTCAGTTGTGTTCTCATTGTCCTGCTAAATCCAATACACAATCAGAGTGGGTTATTCGATTATAGGTAATAAAGGCAGCCAGCATAATGTTATTGACCACACTATGGTTCATCTGATGTCTAAACATCCAATATTGTAAACAAGGTCTCTCAAGGGATTTTTATATAAACAAAACTAATGAGAAAAGAAACCTTCTAACAGTAATAACTTGTGATTGCTAGAGTCCATTTGCCAACTTTTTAATCACCTCTTTCTACCATCCTATTTTTGCTCTGAGGCAGGTCAGCACAATCTGTGTGTACTTCCACAAATACATCCTTGCATGTATTTGTGGAAATGCTTCATAAATCCCAAAACTCTTAGAGGGCACTACAATTCCTAAAAAAGTGAGCTTGCTGAAAATTACTTGTCTAAACTGTTAATTGGTTCATTCTTAAGTAGCATATTAACTGATGCTATGTATTTTCTCCAGAAAATAATATTCATATTTTATAGAAACAAGGATGTCACTAGGAAAAGGTTCTCATTTCCTGTGGCAAGCATTTCCCTGTTGATAAAGGACTTTGCATTCTGGGAAAGATTTCAGAAGCTATGCCAACAACAAAAACTCTACATTGATCTCTAGAAGACATAAAAAGACACAAATGATTAAAGGTAAAATGAGAATCCTACCCTGTAACACGCAATCAGAATGGTGAAAATCCAATTGAAAAAAGAAGTACAGCGAAAATCAATTGAAGTATATGTAAATCATAACTTGAATATTGGTGACACAATTTAATGGGCTGTCTGGATGGTTAAGTTTACATGATGAAATGGAGATTAAAAACAAAGTCAACAATAGTTATGTGTCAGGCAATATTTGAAAAACGTTTCATACTTTATCTCATTTAGGGATCACAGAGGTCTTAAGAAGTACTAAGTTCTAGTACTATCTCTATTTTAAAGAAAAAGAAAGGTAAAGAGAACACTTCTCATTATCATGGTGTTTGTTACATAGCAAGCTATCTTCATATATTAAGAGATAAGTACTTAACCTTCCAATTTCCTACTTGAACCACAGCTCCGTATTCAGTAGATGACTCTCCATACATTGGGCCTCTCCCATACTGAGGTTCTAAGAGCCCTCCACAGGATACCCTGCATCCAGATAATGGACAAATGGAGAGGGTTTGGCAGACTGCCAGGATGCTATAGAGGCCAGAGCAGACAATAACCCACTTTACACCCAAAGCCACTGCCCTCAGGTCACTTCCATCTCACATCAAATCTCTGAGGGGGTTCAGAAGCCTGTATAAATCATTACAGAGAACTGAGACTCAGCTTTTTCCTGTGGAAGGGCTGTTGGGTTTGAACAACTGACCTTGTGGTTAGCAGTTCAAGCCTCACCCCGCCGAGCCACTGGAGACAGACAATGACAGCCATCAGTTCTGCAATCATCATTATCAGTTAGAAGCAAGCTGTTTGGCAGTTTATTATAAACTTAGTGTTATAAGTAAACCAGGAGTTGTTTTTGCAGTAAAAGGTAATGGGGTGGACATATCTGACCTCCTCCTATTGCCATAGGCAGGGGGTCAGACAAATGTCCATGGTCCCTCCTTCTTTACCTATTCTGGCACCAACTGTTCTCCCACGCCACTCTACAACTATGCTGGTTTCCGTACTGCACTAAAATGGTCACGCAGTACTCACAGACAATACTCCCAATTAAAGGGGTTTATTAGGGAAATTAATAGGTTACCCCAAGTCAAGGTCAGCAAACAGCAAGGGCACAGTCATTGATCTCCCCAGTCAGCAGCCAAGTCTCTCTGATTCTCAGCCTCGTAGGCATGTAGCAGGCAAACCTCTCTCCAATTCTTAGTCTCTCAGCCTTGTGTTGTCTTGGCCTTTGACCCCATGGGCCTGGAAGCCAGCCATCTGTAATTCTCTCACAGTTCCATAACCTTGTGCTAGATAAGGGGAAAGTCCCCCACAGTGTGGGCGCTGCTCCTCTGAAGTTCTCTGCCATGGCCTGTGAGGAATCGAGTCTGTCTGGTAGCCACCACTTCACACAGTGATACAGACCACACTCTTCCAAGGTCCTCTGAGTTCCTCTCTACTCTCCAGCTTCAAGGAGGGCTCCTTCTGATACTCCAGGGACGGGTAATGAGAACCAGCCGATCCCCTCTCTTAATTTTATACATGCCCTCCTGTATCATCCAACCCAGGCATTTGGAGAGAGCTACAGAGACTTTTGTAGAAGAGCCATATTAAGAAATTTCACTCTGACAATCATTTATTTATTTATTTATTATCACGAAGAAAAAGTAAGGTTGGTAAACATCTAGCAATTCATTGTTATAATCATACCCCAGAGCCCTTGGCCTTAACCATAAAATACTATCACCACACAAAAAGAAAGAAAAACTAATGACAAAAGCCTCAGACTTAATATAAATTAGTCTTTACAACTCTCTAGACTTCTGCCTACTATTGATTAATAATATAAATTCAGAAACATATGTCTGATTTTATTTCTAAGTCAAAGAATGGCTTAGAAGCTTTAATGCCTCAAAGCTAACCAGGGCTTCTAAAATGATAACATGCATTTGATAGCATGTTTTGATAATATTCTCCTCTACAATTTGCTCTTTCATGACGTTGAAATAGGAAAGAATGAAAACGGCCTCCCAATCAGAGAAGTGTGTGGTTTTAACAATTGAATTAGATTTGATCCATGAGCTAATCGTGTCTGTGTGATACATCCTTTCTGTTTCAGTCAAAAAGACAATTTTGTTTTAGAATAACATGGGAACAGAGATTACATACTCCGCTTACATGTTGGTACCAAACGTGCCTACTTCATTCCCTCTAGAGAATAGTGTTCATCCTTGCTTCTTCTGTCTTATATCTAGACCAATAATCATGTTGAATGATCAATAACTGTGCTCATGAAAGACACTTTATGAGAACTGATGGTTAAAGATTTTCCATTATACTCAAATAGGCTTTCTAACAAAATTAATCTGACTCACTTTTCGTTATCTATATAGGCATTGTCGCATGGCATGCAATTAAGCATAAATGATAAGCATTCAAATAGATAACATTACAATAATTAGTATTACTTTCACAGAGTCAACCTACATTTTACATTTTTAGTGTTTTATATTGTCATATCTTCATAAAGTTTCTTTGTGCATTAAAAAACTCAATAACTACAATGTCACTGGTAACATGGACTGTTTAATCATCTTCCTATCATAGCCACATACATATACAAATCTTCACACAGGATAAATAAAATAAACCAAAACTGAAATTTCCTTGTCTCCCACTATTTTCTTCAACCAAATCCCCACTTACTCCCTGAAACCATGGTTGTGGTCTCATGGTTCCTCTCTGTTTCTTCCTATGTTCTATGATGTGTTTCCCTCTCTTGCATTAACACACACAGGTTATAATGGTTTTCAGAGTGGATTGCAGATATTTTAACGAGGAAAGTGGAGGAAGCAGGCACACGTCGTCTGCAAAGCCTCTACATTGATTTGAGATAGAAGAGAGCAATAATTTTGCTTTGGGCATTAAGTGGAGAAAGTAGACGTTTAGCACAGAATTAGTATGTTTGTGTTATAGTCACAGACTTAATACATTGCTTCATACCCCTAACATCATTCTCTTGCCTTATAAACATATGTATGTGTTTTCTATTGAAAAACCACACCTGCTTCCTTTGCTCAATTCTTCCTTACATTTACATCTAACCTCCCTGTTCCCCTGAAACCCCTTTCAAAGGTGCTCAATGGTCCCATTAAGGAAATTCAGTGCAGTTTGCGGTTTTCCTGAGGTGAACGTCTCAAAACATGTGCCTCTGTTTTTTTCAGCTTCTGTCATAACCTTTTTTATTCCTTGGGTTTTGTTGCCCACTTACACATCCAACCACTCATCTTTCTGTTGTCATTATTTAAGCCTCTTTTGATTGCCCTTTAATTGTAGACATTCTATTCTGAGCAGTTTGTCGGCATCTTAAATATTCTTTCAAAGGCATAATTGCTCACACTGTGTCTGACTCCCAAACCTACATCTTCAGTAGAGATTTTTTTAATAATAATTTTATTGGGGACTCATACAGCTCTTATCACAATACATACATACATACACCCATTGTGTCAAGCACAATGTACAGTTGTACATTTGTTTCCATCATCATTTTCAAAATATTTTCTTTCTACTTGAGCCCTTGGTAACAGCTCCTCATTTTTCTACCCTCCCTCCCCCCACCTTCCCTCAGGAACCATTGATAATTTATAAATTATTATTATTTTGTCATGTCTTGCACTGGCCAATGTCTCCCTTCACACACTTTTCTGTTGTCCATTCCCCATGGAGGGGGTTAAATGTAGATCATTGTGATTGGTTCCTCCTTTCTTTGCTCAACTTCTCCTTAGCCACCTGGTATCAATAGTCTTAATATTGGTCTTGAGGGGTTTCTCTGTCCTGAATTCCAGGTATTTCCAGCTCTTATCTGTACCCAGGTACGTGCTATGGTCCAGCCAGATTTCTAAAGTAGACTTGGGATCATGATCCTGGGGGTGGGGGTGGGGGTGGAGGAAGCATTAAATAACTAGAGGGAGGATGTATGTTTCATTGGTGCTATACTACACGATATATTCAGTATAGATTTCTACGATAGACCATTTTGTGAACTTCTTGCTTGCCATTATGTTGCCAACATTCTAAGCAAAAACATGTCAAAGGCAACATGGGAGCGTCCTCTTGACACTCCAGACCCCCTGCTGTGCCTAATCCATTTGATTGTTGGTGCGGTCAATGCCTTTTCATTTTGTTATCACCATGTTCTTGGCCAGCTCTCCTTTCAAAGATCTATAATTCTACTTTGCAATTTTGCCATTTCTAAATTCATAGATATCCACCCTCTGTTATTACATAGTTTCAAACAGTACATGTCTGAGGATATAACATCTTTGTTCAATAACAAAAAATGCGTCCCGTTGTCCAAACAGGAAAGGCACTTACCTAAGAGTTAACCCACCTTGCTCTGACCCCAATCATCCCTAGCCCCATTCCTTCCGTCATCAGACATTATGGTTAAGCAGCACACCCTTGCTTATATATTTTCTATGCTTTCATATCCATATTCTTAATGTGCTCACATTTTCACCTTTGTCTGGAATTTAGTCTCAGAAAGTTTACCTATTGACAACCTCCTTAATTTTTAAGTTCCCGCACAGATTAAAATCCTTACTTAACGATTTCTCAAATATCCCCCTCCATTTTCATCCCCTGGTTGAATTATCCTCTTTCTAAATCATAATGGTATTTTTATTTAAGATGAGTGTTTTCCTGCCGTGAATTATATATACACATATATAAGTGTGTGTGTGACATATGTGTTGTTATTTTTATCTAACCCCATCTATTTCTACACTTATGTTTAAGTCATCCATTTGTATAACATTTTTCAACTTGGGAATCCAAGTAGATAACTCAGCATTGACCACGTGCTCAATAAATGTAAAAGTATGTAGTAATTCAAGCTAATTTTGGACTGACTCCACCATAATTAAGTATAATTTGACAACTCAATTACCTTACTTTATCAGGTGAATTAACCATCTTTAGGACCTAGTTTAATTTAATAGACTAGAAGTGACACCCGAGAGCAGTAAACTTCATCCTAAAGTTAAGATATTTTATTGGTTTGTTGATTCATTGTTTTACCAAAATTCTAAGACAATTCCTATAGCTCTAACATATTCCTAAGCCTAAAATGAAAAGAAGAAAGAAAATAAAAAACAAGAC
This sequence comes from Echinops telfairi, assembly GCF_000313985.2. Taxonomy (NCBI): domain Eukaryota; kingdom Metazoa; phylum Chordata; class Mammalia; order Afrosoricida; family Tenrecidae; genus Echinops; species Echinops telfairi. The sequence continues at coordinate 45,115,369 of NW_022103900.1, forward strand.
ATACCATAGTTAAACCTTACCAATTCTTGGTTGTAAAGCAAAAATTGGAAAGCTGACGGAGACCATATTCTTTGGGGCTCACCTGACCTCCTTTTGAACATTAGCTCTGTAATATATTTGCTGTACCATCATACACCAGTAATCAACCATAATTTTTCTATTCTGCAAAGTGTACAAGTATGTGCATGTAGACTGATACAAGGTTCCAGAGATCGTTCAGGTCGGTTGATGTTGTCACTAAACCAAAAACAAACAAACACAGTGCCACCCAGCCAATGCTAACTCACAGTGACCCCTGTAGGTTTCTGAGACGGTAACAATTTACAGGGCTAGACAACCCAGTCTATCTCCCTCAGAGCTGCTGGTGGTTTTGAACTGTTGACCTTGTCGATCTCAGTCCAACTCATAACCTCTGCACCACCAGGGCTCTTATTGTCATTTGTTTCCACTAAAACCTCACATGAAAGGGGACTTTGAATGTTTGTTGGAAAATTCCATTATCTTTTAATGTCATTTGTTTACAAACTTCATGTAATTGTTTCTCAACTTGTATCCACACCTAAATTTTTCATGATTTGTGCATATTAAAGCGGGGAAGTCAAAATTATTACTATTAAGGTTCGAGTTCATACATGCGGGGGTTTATTTTAAAAAAAGTTTAACCATGTCTCTGTGATCAGTGGAGGGCTACAGATAAGTTCTTTCAGCAATACATCTGTGTTAGTCTTTTTAAGGATCTGAAAAAAGGCACAATTGAAACAGTGACTTCCAGGGGGATGTTCTGCATCAGATAAATTCAAGGGGGAGATATCATCTCAGAAGGTTTTGGGTGACTATTTGGGGAATTCCAGTTGGGTAATATTAATAGATTTTCTTAAAAGACATAGGATGGCTGCTTGTTTATCTTCAAGCCTTTAAGACCCCAGACATTATATCTTTTGATAGCCGGGCACCATTAGCTCTCTTCACCACATTTGCTTATGCACACATTTGTCTTCAGTGATTGTGTCAGTAGAGCGGGCACCCACTGATATGATTTTAAGTTCTTTGATGTCTGATAACTGATCCCTTCTACACCTCATGGTCAGACAGGCTGGTGTGCTTCTTCCATATGGGCTTTAATGCTTCCCAGCTAGATGGCCGCTTGTATGTCTTCAAGCCTTTAAGAACCAGGACGCTATAGCTTATCTATATCTTATGGTAGCCGGGCATCATCAGCTTTCTTCACCATCTTTGCTTATGTTCACATTTTTCTTCAGCAATCGATTCGGGAATGTGTGCATCCTGGAATGCCAATTTAAAAAAACAATGTGTTCTTGCAATGAGTTAAGTGCTTGAGTGGAGGCCCAATGTTCATCTGCTGCCTTAATACTAAACCTATAATATATGCACGTAGATCTGTTTCCCCACACTCAGATCAGTGGGTGCCCACCATCCTGAAACTATCACTGAAAACAAAGGTGTGCATAAGCAAAGGTGGTGAAGAAAACTGATGGTGCCTGGCTATCAAAAGATATAGCATCTGAGGTCTTAAAGGCTGGAAGATAAACAAGCGGCCAACTAGCTCAGAAGCAACAAAGCCCACAAGGAAGAAGCACATCAGTATGTGTGACCACGAGCCGTCAAAGGGATCAGGTGTCAGGCATCAAGGAACAAGAAATCATGTCATTGTAAAGGTGGGTGAGTGCAGAGTGGAGACTCAGAGTCCATCGGTTGGCAACTGCACATCGCCCTGCTGAGGGGTTTTGGGGTGGAGATGAGCTAATCAGGGTGCAGGGTAGCAACGATGAAACATATAACTTTCCTCTAGTTCTTTAATGCTTCCTCCCCCCCAATATCATGATCCCAATTCTGCCTTGCAAATCTGGCTAGACCAGAGGATGTACATTGGTACAGATAGCAACTTGAAACACAGGGAATCCAGGATAGATGACTACTTCAGGACCAGTGGTGAGAGGGGTGAGGCCTGGAGGGTGAAGGGAATGTGGGGTAGAAGGGGAGAACCAATTACAAGAATCTCAGTATAGCCTCCTCCCTGGGGAATGGACAGCAGTGAAGAGGGCAAAGGGAGACATCACAGTGTAACTTATGACAAAACTATAATAATTTATGAATTATGAAGGGTTCAGGAGGGAGGGGGTTAGGGGAGGAAGGGGGAAAATGAGCAAATGATATCGAGGGCTAAAGTATAGGGCAAATGTTTTGAGATTGATGAGGGCAACAGGTGTACATATGTGCTTGACTCAATGGATGTATGTATGGACTGTGATAAGAATTGTACGAGCCCTCAATAAAATAATTTTAAAAAAAAGAATAATGAGGGTAACAAATGTACAAATGTGCTATATACAATTGATGTATGTATGGATTGTGATGCGTTGTATGAGCCCCCAATAAAATGACTTTTAAAAAAAGACATAGGATGATCACTAGGTCTTATTATAGGGAAGTTTTATGAAAATTGAAAACGGCATTAGTAAGGGAAAAAGTCAAGAAAGTTGTGCCAAGAAATTTTTTCCCATCCCAACAATACATCTGCTCATTCTTTGAGGGTAGCCAAGGTTGTCATAAAATGATTTCAAATGGAAAATCTATAGTCCTGATATTTCTTCTTCAGACTCAGAATTTTCCCTCAAACTCAAAGAGTATTCTGAAGGAACATGATCTGATTCCTTTGAAAATGACAGGATATATAGGCAAAGCAAATCATATAAAAATTGATTCATATATATCACTAGGGGAAAACAAAATATAAAGAATGTGGCAAGTGTATATTGAAAAAATAATGTGCTCTTAGCTGTGGTACCTACACCTGATAGACAATAAACGAGCATCGAGAAAAGACCATGTGTTGTCATGAAGTAGATTGAATTCCTTTGCATCAGGAGTTTCTATGAAGTGGTATAGGTGAACAGCTGATGGGATTTAAAAAGAGAAGAGGGACAGTGGGGATGGACACGTGTTTGTGTTTTCTCTTTTTCTTTTTTTTTTGTGTGTGTTCATTTCTTGTTTTGCTTCACTCAAAAAGGAACAGGACAATACTAAAATATTGGGGTAAATGAAGTCAGAGTGTTTTCTTTTTTTCTTGTTGTTTAAAATAAAATCATGTTCCCATACAGAGGAAGAGCTAATGCAAGCATCAATACAGTTTGAAAAGGGTCAGAGAGTACATGTTTTAGGCAGCAAAGGTCATGTATATGTATCCCTGGGGCAGGGAACAAGAGGAAATTCCTCAAGGAGATGGATTGACACAGTGGCTGCAAGCAGGGGCTCTAATAGAACCACAATTGTGAGGACGGTGACATGCAGGCAGTTTGTTCTGCTGTAAATACGAGAGCCATGAGTCAGAAGTGACTCAGCGGCACCTATCAACAACAACGACGACGACGACAATCTGATGTACGGTGAACACGATAGTTAAGACAAGGCATGGAGAACGGCTGTTATATTCTTACCCCGGTGAGAAGAGGCAGTAGGATTCTGCGCGCCAAGGGCAGCATCTGGATGATGAGTTTGACCATCATTTGGACAGACTGTGTGTATATATTTAAAGATAAATTGCTGAGCAGTTGTTTCTGACTCATGACGACACACACACATACTAGATGTATTTAGATTTGCCACAGATATGCTCCACATGAAATTCAAGTGCACCCATAGTGCCTTGTTCAAAAGGCCTGGTGATCTATAGCTGAAAAAATAGTCAATGAAAAAACCTGTGGGACACAGTTCTACTCTGAACACATTTGTTTTGACATATATCAGACACAACTGCAAATAACACGATTTTTTTTATAGGCCATGGAATTTACTAAGGCTAAAAAATCGGGATCCAAATTGACTCAGAAATATCATCCTATTTTAAATCATTTACCTTTAATCTTCAAAATCTGTCTTATTTTTCCTCCTGAAAGAAAAAGAGAAAACAACAGTGTTGTCACAACCCATTAGTGTCCCCTAGTTTTAGACACAGAATCAGTCACCCATTCTATCCAGATAGCTTTTTAGTTTAGCAAATCTTATTC
>NW_022103900.1:45120530-45128130 GCF_000313985.2 Echinops telfairi
CAGCGGTGCAGTACAGGAAGTTGGCACCCTCTCCCAGTGCAGTAACTGAACACAACACCTACCTTCACACACCCCACCACTAGTCAGTCAGGGTTTGGGTGGGCAAGCAGAGATAAGGTCTGCATCTTGGCCAATGGAAGAGGGAAGGAGTTGGAGGAAGCCGCAAGGAGCAGAGCAAGGAGGAGCAGAGCGACTGGTACAGCCTTCTATTGAACTGACATTTAGACTCCTCTTTGTCTTAGTTCACTGCTCCAGGACCCTCAGTCATTCTGTTTAACTCTAGGAAGGATGGAAGGCCATCAATGGAAGATGAGTTCTTTTCTCTTTGTCCATCTTGATTGTCAGTTCAGAGCATGACTTAGCCCTCCCTGAAGTCATAATCGGTTGCATCCAGTCAATTCTGACTTATAAGGTACTCTGCAATGACTTATCCAAGGAGCCCTGGTCTGGTAGTGTGGATGAGTTGGACTGTCAACTGAGAGGTTCAAAACCACCAGCTGTTCCTCGGGAGAAAAACGGGGCTTTCTATAAAGAGTTAGTCTTGGAAACTCACCAGGGCAGTTCTACCCTGTCCTATAGGGCCACTGTGAGTCAACACGACTTGGTAGCAGGGAGTGTAGAGCCTGATAGGACCTCCGAGGTTGTCATTTTTATGCAGGCAGGCGACCGCAGCTTTCTCTCCGAGCGGCTGCTGAGCTAGCAGCTGCGTACATTTGCACCCTCGCTCCTCCCTCCTTAGACAGAGCTTTTCTAAGACACTCTGTCCTTCAAGGGAGAAGGAAAGGCAGTAGGAGATATAATGGCACGCCTATCCCTTCGTGTCCAATTCTGAGGATTTATTTAAATGTGACAGCAGTGTCAGCTTGCTACGCATAAAGAACAAACAAAATCATTCATTATACTGCTCTCCCAGATAGCATAATCATATCACAGGACTAACACAGAGAACTGTAGCTTTCAAGTTGAAAACTCTGTGAAGAACCATTGCCCTCCTCTGTGGCTGGACTTCATCAAATTCAAAACTTCATTTATTTCATCATCACTTTGGACTGAGCGGCAACCATTGCTTCCTATGTCCAAAAGTGCTTAATTCATACAAAACAGGTATGGGCCCGCATTCTGACAGGAAGCTAAAGGAACCTGAAAAGAGTGCAAAGCAATATGAGGCAAAAGCACGCTTTCCCAATTTAAAAAGCACATTGATCTAAACAATCTTTTTGCTTTTCTTACTACATTCTCTTTCAAACCTGGATTCTCCCAGAAACAGACTTTGAGAAAAGAATTCATGTGTAAATTTTTTTGGATGGGTTTTGAGTTTGCTTTATTTTTTTTCCCTCTCTTGGTGGTAGGGTGGGAGATGACACCGGAAAGAAAAGGCAAAAAATTAAGCTATTAAGGCACTTATCACAATGGTTGATTAATATTGGCATGTGTGCCAAGACTCTGATCAGAGGGAAGAGAACTGAGTCATTACATGTATGCATCAATTACCAAAGAGTGATTGATTATGTGCTTAGGTTGCTGCCATCTTCCCTGCCACTTTGACCTGCCGTGGTACTGGCGCAGCTTCTCAGGACAGCTGTTGGGGCAGCGGCCGATGGGTACAAATGAACCTCCCTGCTGGCACAGGAGCCCACAGAGTGGCCTGAGGATTGAGAGAAAACATCTGCCTTAGTCCACTTGAACTTTGCCTTCAAATTTTATTCCAAGTCATTCATTCTGAGTTCTTTCCTCTCTCAAATAACAGATCTTTGTTTTGTTATGTATCCCTTTCACTCAAGTCAATGCCTGTTTTTCTAAAACAGATTTTCTAAGTGCTATTGATAGCAATATCCTTGATTTACCCTCTAATTTTTCATTATTTTCATTTGTACTGACTTATGCTCTGGTGGAGCGGTGCTGTTAACCCTGAGGTCATCAGAACACAGCCACCAGCCGCTGTAATAGAATGCTCAACGTATAGAACAGTACACGCAAGTAAAATTGTACTAAAGAACATCCACCAAGGTGGCAGAAGTACATGGACACGGAGCGGCAGGCCAGGTTCAGGAGAGGACATGACTCAAGAGCTCTCTTATTGACCAGAGCTGGAGGTTGGCTCAGAGCAGAGAATACCAGAAAGATGTTTCCTTGTGTTTTATTGAGCATGACCAGACATTCAGATATGTGGAGCCTAAGAAGTATGGCTAGCCTTAAGAAGAGTTGGAATTCCAGAACACATCATTGTGCTCTTGAGGAACTTGTACAAGGATCAAGAAACAGTGGTGACAACAGAACAAAGGAATCCTGCCCGGTTTAAAATCAGGAAAGGTGTGCATCAGGGTTGGATCCTCTCACCATGCTTACTTGTCAGTGTGCAGAGCAACCCATCAGATGAGAATGCAGAGGAAATGATCAGAGAAGCCGGATTGTATGAAGACGCATGCGGCATCAGGATTGGACAAAGGCTTATTGACCACCTACGATACGCAGACGGGAAAATCTTGCTAGCTGAAAGCCGGGAGACTTGAGACATCTGCTGATGAAGACCAAGGATTGTAGCCATCAGTGTGAATTACAATTCAATGGAAAGTAGACCAGTCAGTGACATGAGAAATAGAGAAAAGATTGAAGTTGAGAAGAACTTTGTCTCTCTTGGATCCATAATTCATGCTCATGGTAGCAGCAGTCTAATGCCGGGGGCTTAAGTGGAGAGGAAATGTTTTGAGAATGATGAGGTCAATGAATATACAAATGTGCTTTACACAATTGATGTATGTATGCATTGTGATAAGAGGTGTATGAGCCCCTAATAAAATGATTAGGAAAAAAAAGAAATCAAAAGGCACATTGCATTGGGTAAATCTGCTTCACAAGACCTTTTTACAGTGTCAAAAAGCAGTGAGGTTACTTTAAGAACGGAGACCCACACCATAGTATTGTTCATTACCTCATAGGCTTATGAACTTGGACATGGAATAAGGAAGACCTAAGAAGAACCAGTGCATCTGTATTAGTGTGCTGGCACCAAATATGGAAAGTCCAATGACCTGCCCAAGAGCAAACTATTTTGTCTTGGAAAAAATACAGGTGACCCAGCAGAATGCTCAAAACATAGGACAATATCATTAAGATTTTGAAAAGGACAGCTGGATATCACAACATTTTTGAAAAGAATCAGTTTGTCTCACAACACACAAACAATTTCAAATGGAATTGGAGATATCTCTGCAATAGAAACATGTAAGCCATCTCTCAACTGAGGAGTTTTTAACAGGTGAACTTAGGCCGCTGAACAGAAATCCAGGGGCCTCTCTGCTCAGCTGCTCTCTCTCCTCCCTGTCACCATCTCTCTCCGCATCCTCTCTTTCCAGATGGGTGTCCAGACACCCAACTGCTCTTCAAGTTCATCATCAAGAGGCGATGGGAGCCAAACTCTTTGAAACAGTCCACATTATTATATCACAGCCCATGTATGGACCCCGTCAAGCAAAACCGCTTTCTAGTTAATAAAACCTACCTTTCATTTATGGAAATAATCCTTCTGCAAAACCTTTTATATCAAAGTCACTACACAAATGTCCTACCAGCTGGATTGAAGGGTCATTTTCAATCTTTCTCTTTCCATATTTCTTCATTGTGTATAACTCTTTTGAACAATCTATATTCTCAAAAATATCTCCTTTCTTAACTCTGTCTTCTTAGACTCCTCTTGGCATCTTTTTTCACAGGAGACTCTTAATGGTCTGTTTCATGCCTGCTCCTTCCTATTGGCTTTCCATTGTTTTTTACCTTAGCCAAGCATTTCTCATGTCCCCTTGCATTCTCTGTGAGATGGAATGCTCTCCTCTTTGTGCATTTGAATACATTCATATTTTAAATCTATTAACTATATTAATTGACTCCCAAATACCACAAGACTAATGTAAGCCTCATGCCGCGAGTCTGCATTGGGCTGCTAACGACAAGGTTAGCAGTCTGACCCCACCAGCTAGTTTGAGAGAGAAAGTTGAAGCTTTCTTCTGTAAAAAGTTACAATCTCTGGGGGCAAAAAGACTGTCTCTAGGCTGTGATCCTCAAGGTCAGCAGTTCAAACTATTAACCAGTTCCACGGGAGAAAGACGGGCTTTCTACTCCCTAAAAAGTTACAGTCTCAGAAACCCACAAGGGCAGTTCTGTCCAGACCTAGAGGGTGACTCTGAGTGCAGGCATCAACTAGAGGGCATGGGCTCTCTCCCGTCTCTCAAGGCCATTCTCCAAACACTTCAAAAGCAATGATCTATCGCGAGCTCACTTTCTGCTTTCACCCTGCCTCTGCTCAAATCTTACGTGGTCTACTTCTAAGTTGGACCTCTGTCTGCTTCCATCCCCCACAATTAATCATCACATGTTGTCTATTCAATTCTTACATGTTTGAGGCCACTCCCTCTTCTCCAAACGCACCACCCCTGATTTATTTCAAAGTATAATTACTTAGAAATAAAATCTGTTGCCGATAGTTAACACAGTACTAATTTTCTTGGATAGCTATTCCGCATTGACCAACCCACTTTTATGTAGATTCGTTCGGGTTCTAAAACACAAAGAAGACTGCATGGTGGGTGGTTCACCTCATTAGAAACATGTACTGCTGTCCTATGGCCTGTACTTCACTGTGTGATTTGGGGGAAGGTCACAAGTTGCTTCATTATCTAGGCCCGACATTCTTTCCCGTTCTCATCTTCCACTTTCCTATATTTGCATGATCCACTTCACTTCTGATAGTTCACTGAAACATACACAACACACACACACACACACACTTTTACACACATACATTCACACATGAAATCCCATTCAAGTGCTTTAACACACATTCTTTACCTGAAATGCTCTTGTCCATCTACCATGTTTTAGAATATTATTTAGCCATGTAGTTGATGCCTCTTTTAAACTCAGATTAGCATATGTACTCTTCATTTAATGTTCTTCCTCCAATCTTAAACAAATCTGCTCATTTTCCATGTTCCTGTTACAGCTAGAATTGACTCCTCTTGCCTCATTTAGAGGTAGAGGTCATGCTGTTTCTGCTCTGGTTTCTACGGGGCTTAGAATAGTGCTTAGTATAAAAACAGACAGAAGATACACTTTCCTAGTTGCTAATGACTGATCTGTTCCTGGTTGCCATCAAGTTGATTGTGATTAATATTAATGCTATAGTCGATGGTAGAACTTTTTAAGACTATCATCTGTGTACAGAAACAGATGGCAACATTTTTCTCTTGTGGGACAGCTGGTGGGTTCTCATCACCTGATCTGTCTACTCGACAGCATTGTTCCCCAGTGCTTTGCTTGTCTACCTACATGGTGAGGAAGCACTGTGCCCCCGTTGGAATTAACTTGAAAGCAATGGGTTGGGTTGGATTGGGTTCATGCTTATAGAGTAGGGGATGTGCTGCTGATGACAATGCCTATCGCTAAAAGCCACCAAGTACTCCACGACGGAAAGATGAAGTCTATTAGTCCAGTGGAGATTTCATTTCAGCAACCCTATATGAGGCCTCGTGAGTAGGAATCAACTTCTTAGAATTGGGTTTATGTGTAAAGAAATGTCCACAAGTTCCTGGAAGAATGAAATCCAGGGGCAGGAAGGAGGGAAACAGCAAAAGATAGACCAAGGTATTAAAATAAAATTTAATTAAGTTGAAATTTCCTCTGTCAAGAATGAGTAATAATGTCCTCTTTTTAATTAGGTAAGGGTGCTTTGCACTCTGATTCAATCTGATTGGAAACACTGTTACTGGCCTGCTTCTTTGTGACGATAGTGAGACAGTTAATTCATGAGCAATGGAATGAACTGATATTATTTGGGGTACCTCCACAAAATCTTTGAGGATGTTTGTTCTGTCCCCCCACAAATGTAATAAACTGTTTGATATTAAGGTTGTGCTTGTGTCTGTGTCAATAAAACTGTTTGATATTAAATTTGCTCTTGTGTCTGTGTAAATAGTAAGGCCACAATGAATTTGACTTTCAGGTAGGTTTGTTTTTGAAAAGCTCCATGGAGCTGGCTCTTAATGTTTTAAACAATAGATCTTTGCCAAAGTTTGTCAAAGATATTTTATTCAAGGAGATAAGAAAATGTCCAAGAATAATGACTTGGAATTGATGCCAATTTTTTATTTTAGATCAAGATGAATGTGCTACCTATGGTGCATGTAGCCAGAGCTGCACAAATACACCCGGATCGTATGCTTGCAGTTGTGTGGAAGGCTACATACTGCAGCCAGACAACAAGTCTTGCAAGGCTAAAAATGGTAAGGCATGATCTTGAATGTCCTTCTGGGGTTTGTTTCACTGTTTTGTAAACTTCCCTTTAGTTACAATGGTGGTGGGGCAATGCGGGCCTCAAAGGCATAGGTTTTCCTTCATTTTAATACCCTGATCCATCCTCACAAATCCAGAGTAGCTCTTTCAGTTCATCCTTATAAAATTCCCTCCCTTACCGGAAGTGTCCAATTAGCAAGAACCTGTTCAGTAGAAATGGATTAATTGAACAGGTCCCTCTCCTGAAGTAGTCCAATAGATTCTTAACCAAATTCTATGTGCTCTGCTCTTGCTTCTCAAACTCATGTTCTACATACCAAAGTGATGTACTAAGATATTACTACATCATGGCATTCTCTTGCTGAATAACCTAAATGACTTTCATTCATTTGAGAATAAAATCTAAATTCCTCATAGGAATGATAAGGGCTTGGTATCATTCAGTTGTCAGATCACATTTCACGTCTCTCTCTTGTCATCATAACACACTGAGTGCAATGGGTTCCTTGCCCTTCACATTGACTGGGTCATGATGTCATTCACTGCTGTCTTACATTTCCTACATCGCTTTTCTCTGCGATAGTCACACGATTAGCTACTTCTTTTGGTTCTTTAGCTCAAGCAACCGCAATAAAACACCACTAAGAATGTGACTGTAAAGAACCCTAAAGTGTGACCCCCCAGTTCTGGAGCCTACATATCCAAAGACAGGGTATTGTGAAGATGCTGCTCTCCCAGCCTCCTTGCATTTCTTCCATCTCTGGCAGTTCCCAGCTTTTAGATCCGTCTTTGAAGGCTGTCTGTTTTTCTGTTCTGTATCTCTGCGTACCTTCCAGAAGACATGACTCAGGAGGAATTAGGCCTTGCCTTACTTTGGTACGACCTAATATTAACTGGAATATCTGAAAAGGTTACATTTTGAAACAAGGTTATTTCAAAGATACAGGGATTGAGAAGAACAAAATCCAATCCACAACACTCATCAGGACTCAGATAAAATACCACCATTATGAAGCAACTTACCTGCCTATTCTCTTTCATGACATGTGTACACTGCGTGGGTTACTATCTTATTTCCCAGTTGTATTAATTTATGCAAACCTCTTCCTCCGCATCTCATTCCACTGCCTTGTTTTCTGTACAGAAATACGATCTGAAATAAACTAATTTGTCTGGAAGGAGGGAAGGCAGGAAGGAAGGAAGGAAGGAAGGAAGGAAGGAAGGAAGGAAGGAAGGAAGGAAGGAAGGAAGGAAGGAAGGATGGATGGCAGGCAGGAAGTTGGTGATGTGATAGCTTGAATAAATGTCTTGGAGG
>NW_022103900.1:45128230-45130243 GCF_000313985.2 Echinops telfairi
AGGAAGGAAGGAAGGAAGGAAGGAAGGAAGGAAGGAAGGAAGGAAGGAGGAAAAAGAGGGTGGGAAAGAAGGAAGGAAGAAAGGCTGAAGGGAAGAAAGATAAGTTGGAGGGAAGAAAAGAAGGAAATACTTATTATCATTTCCTAATTAAAACTACGAAAGTGAGCACGTCGCCATTTAGTGTCTGAATTTTACATTTCAAAATTGCTTTTATTTTACCTTTATCTACAAATAAAGTATTTTGTGTGCTGTGTTCAGCCTACAGGACACACTAAGGAACTATTGATGATTTACAAATTAAATAGACTCAGGATGCTGGTAATGCTAATTTTTTTGTTGGCTGCATTAGCTTGGGAATAATTTAGAGTGATATTATATATGATAATCCCTCTGGCTTCTATTAACTTCCCCAGTATTTGGTTCCATTTCATGCATTTTCAAATTATAATACATTGATAAATTAAAGATTCCCCTCCCACTTCATTACCAATTAGTAAAGTAGCATGGATGAGATTCACTTTCCTGAAGCCAGATTAGTAGAGTAATGGATAAATGCAGCAAATTGCTACTGGTTTCCTTTACATAAAACTTGTTACTATACATTTTAGTGATTTTCTAGAGATCATGTATTTAATTATTCATGACTATTATAAAAATTCACAAAGAAAGATGAACTTTTCTACTTCGTAGTTTGTTTCTTTGAGTTACTGATTTGGTTTATGAAGCACTATTTATTTTCAGAGGGTAATAGTAAAAAAAATTAGGTCAGGCTATATGTTTTGCTCTTCCCACCACTGAGAGTTCTGATTTAAAATATTGATGGGTTAAAGAAGTAGAAAACTCACGCTTTGTTGTTCACATTGATCTACACAACATCACCACAGGTAGACAGGGCAAATGTAATGTAATAAACCTTAGGCAGGGAGGCACTTCCCCTCTAACCACACAGCCAGGGCATCAGATAATAATAGAATGTCACCAAAGAGGGAAGAAGCATGCCGTGGTAATTGAATATACAAATACCTTCACCTCTAGATCACTAGTATGATTACATTATTGGCCTACACAGTTTGTAAAATGCACAGTTGCCATGGGAATACTGCTTAAGGAAGAGGAGTGGCTATAATAGTGTTAATGTACTCAAGCTACAGCATGTTGACAGGGTTGAAGGTTACATGGTGTTTTTTTAAACCAATGTGTTTGTGTAAATCAAGAGGATGCAGATTAGTTTTGTGAAGTATAATTATATTTATAATACATGAACCTCAGAGGTTAATTTCTACTTTTGTTACATGTGAACATTTGGTTAACATATTGGGAAGTAGTATCATAACCAGAGAGTAATTTTGAGCCCTTGCGGCCTAGGGTTTTGTTTATCGTGTTGCTATCAGTCAGAATTGACTCGATGACCCTGAGTTTGGAGGGTTTTTGGTAGAGTTATTGTATCTGAGTGGGACAAGGAAAAAATAAGAATTAGACCATTTATTCTTCAGGCTTTCTTATCCCACCTACTGAGATTGGCTGGTCTTTTCCTAAAAATTCTACTCCTCTGGGCATTGGATTTTGACTTTTCTGCCAAGGCAAGCCAGACTTCCAGAGCTATAAATCTGGGAGTGTGTACACACACGCGCACACACACACACACACCACATCAAATGCAAAGTTAAAATGGAAAGCAAGTGCTAGATCCAAGCAGGGGTTTTGAAAAAGCCATTTTAAATGACTAACCTTGGCATTGTTATCAAATATGTCTGCAGGTGATCTCCTCTGGCCATAGTCTGTGCACTCAAACAGCTTTGCTACCAGATAGAGATTATTTTAAACTTGATTATGAATGAGGGAACTCTGGTATATGGTGCAAGATGCTATCTAGTCAGTTGAACTTCTTGATCCAATTTGAATTTGCTTCAGGTTTAAATATTTCTCTCTTGTTCTATGAAAGAATTTTTCTCTCTGGCTTATTTTAGTATGGCTGGAAGTCTTTTCTTTCTTCCTCTTTATTTTTATTCTATT
>NW_022103900.1:45131071-45132689 GCF_000313985.2 Echinops telfairi
ATCTCCACTCCGCACTCCCCTCATCATTCACTATGGTAAGATTTTTTGTTCTGATGATGCCTTACACCTGATCCCTTCGACACCTCGTGATTGCATAGGCTGGTGTGCTTCTTCCATGTGGGCTTTGTTGCTTCTGCATACACAATTCTTAAAAAGTGACTTAACAATGCAAATGTATGTTATGGGAATTTTATATCAATAAAACTGTATGTTATAAATAGTTTTATTGTACACAGATAGTGTCTCATTCTGCCCCCACATAAAAGGCTATTTTTTTTGGAGTATTTATCTTTCCATCAGCCATCTTCTATGTAAAGCTGGCCTACAGGTTTTTTTTTTAATATGGAGATTATTTGTAATTAGTTAAATTATTCTAAGGTAGTTGATTAGCCTTTTTATAGTATAGTGCATTAACCAAAGTAAAATAAAGCTTTAGAGCACCTCTAAAATGTAACTATAATGAGGAGGCAAATTTTAGTTTTGTAGCAGTTAGAGGGAGCATTCAACGCTGGCCAAAAGTCTTTTTTATTCGTATTAATCAATACAATGTAGACCAGAGCCCTTTGTCTATTGCAGCAAGCCTGTCTGACATCTGAGACTCACATTTCTGTCAGATTTTGGAAGACTTCAAAGATAGGGTTGTCCAACTGTCCACTTGACACTGTTTCTTGACTCAAAATGATTTCCTAAAGGAGCAAAGCTTGCTCTGTAACATTAAAAGTAACCTTAATATAAATATGCATACTTAAATATTATTATGTGCCAAACATTTAAAAGAATGTATATGTCATTAGGAAATATCCATTGATTTCAAATTGAGGCACAATTTGAAGCCTGGAATATTTTTAATTGCCATTCGTAGAGGATGCTGAGTTGATTCCAACTCATAAAAACCACATATACAACTGAAAGAATTTGCCCAACTTGGCACCATCGTCACCTTTATTTCTATGTCGGAGCCGATTATTGCAACCACTCTCTGAGTCCATCTCATTAAGGATCTTTCTCTTTTTACCTGATTCTCTGCTTTAACAAGTGAGATGTCTTTCTTCTACTACTGGCACCTCCCGATAGCACATCCGACATGCATGAGATGACGTCTCTAAAGACTTGCTTCTGAGCAGTGTGGACGGCACTTCTTCCAGGAGACATGTGGCCATCCCCCTGACAGTTCATTGTCCATTTATGATTCTTCCCAACTCCATAATTCAAAGCTCCAATTCTCCTTCTCTCTCCACTAATCATTTTCATGTTTTCATACTTACATGAGACAACTAAAATTAACATGGCTGGGATTCCTTGTACCTTAGTTTTCCAAATGTCATCTTTGCTTTCTTCTATTTGAAAGAGGTATTCTGAAACCGATTTGCCCGACACAATCTGTTGTTTCCCTTCTTGCTGTGCTGATTCCACGGGTATTGACTTTGACCCAAGTATAACAAAATCTTGACAAATTCAGTACTTTCTCCACTTCCCGCCATTTTGCTGATGAGTTCGGTTGTAAGGATTTTTCTTTTCTTCGGGATGAGGGATACTCCATACTGAAAAGCATGGTTGCATCGTTGGCAGTAAGTGCTTCAAGGCATCTTCACTCTCAGCAAGCAAAATCGCATTATCC
>NW_022103900.1:45134064-45134916 GCF_000313985.2 Echinops telfairi
TCCCAGGCCACTTCAAAAAGAGTTTTCTCTCTGGTCTCAGTTTTAGTATACAATTTCTTATAGCCATTGTAATAGTTTCTAAGCTGACTATCAAACACATAGCATGGCCTGATTCACACCCTCTACTAAGGTCAGAATCGCATTCCTTTCCTCTTTGTTAGCAGACAAGGCCTTCCAAAGGGGGAGCGCAGCCACAGATGTATGGAACACACAATCATGAGATGTCCCATAGGGACTATGGCTTGAAAGGGACATATTAATTAGTATAACAGTACTGTGGCGGGCATCGTATTGATTGATTTGGGCGAAGGTTTCATTTTCACTACCCTCTGCCATTCTGTACCTAACACGGTAGATCAGCTTCTCTAACAGCCGATCTTTCCCGGAGACTCCAAAGTAAGTGACTGAGCTTCCAAGTTCATGTTCTTCTCAGACCCACTGGTTCTTTTGCTTCTGGAAATCTGTGCTATAATCAATCTTTTCCCTCCCATACCACAATTTAAAAGAACATTCAATAGTTTTGTGCTCATTGCTGGAGAAGCAATGTGCTAAATGGTGCCCTGAGAGGTTGCACCTTGTTGCCCTCGGACAAGCAGACTAATGAAAGAAGAGAGCCTGTTAAATAACTAACTTCTGGAGACTATCACAACTTACATTTTGCTGTTCACGGATCTTAGCAAGGAAAACCACAACACACAAACAAACAAACAAAATCACAACTGTTTCAGCATGATAAAAATGGTAGATGTCAGTAATATGAATCTTAATCCCGTATAAGTTATGGTGGTACATCTCCTCATTATAAAAGACAGTGTTAGGGAATGTTTTCGTATTAGTTCTTACTTGCTTGGT
>NW_022103900.1:45138946-45140664 GCF_000313985.2 Echinops telfairi
CATCTTCCAGCTTTTCTTTTCTGAATGCTTCCTTTCTTCTGAGCTTTATTCTTGGGTCACTCCCGCTCTTTTGATCTTATGGGGTTGAATGTCTTAAGGAGGCCTACCTCCCTGGTGCTGCTATTCAATGTTCAGGCTGGAATTCTGGTGGCGTGGTCGGTCACCTGTTGGGTTTCTAACAGCAGGGTGAGCAGTTTGAAACCACAAGTTACTCCATGAAGAAAGATGAGGTTTCCTATTTCCATGAAGATTCATCTCAGAAACCCACAGTTCTACTCTGTCTTGAAGCATCATTGTGTGTTGGCATCGGCTTGATGGCAGTGAGTTGAGATGGTTCAAGTAAAAGTTGAGCAAATGTGGATAAGCTCAGTTCCAGGCTTGAACTCTATATCCAGATGCTGCACATTGTACCAGTGTCTAGGAATCCTGCTCTTTTTTATATGGTGTTGAGTTTTGTTCCTTGTTTTTCTCCCACTATATCCAGCAGCTACTATTTTGAACTTGATGTTCAGAGCAGGTAATATTGGTCATTGGACACCAATTAATTATTCTGATCTCTGGGTAACTGTTGTTATTTGCCGGAGAGTCACCTCTGCCTCCTAGCAGTCCTGTGTAGGACACTGGGCTGCCCTGCGGCTCCCTCACAATTGTCCTTTTATGTGAGCCTATTATGACAGCCACTGTGCCAATCCATCTTGTCTTATGGGACAAAGAGGAGGCTTTCTAATCCTATAAAGAGTTATAGTCTCAGAGACCAACAGAAGCAGCTTTCCACTGTTCTATAGGGTTTCTGTGAGTTGGGATAGACTCAAGGGTAGTGGAATATACACAATTAATGTATAAGGTGTGTGTATTTGCACATAGATAAGAATACTCATATATTCATATCCATTTCTATATTTATATCTCTTCTGAGTACGTGAGTCTACAACAACAATTACTTGAAAGGAAAGTTATATCCTTAGAATGGAATTCATAGAAGGTTTTGGTGAAATCTTAAAAATGACAATTTTTCATCCATTTTGAAAACATTGATTTAGCACTCAAATGTGTTAAAATTATATTATACATTTAGTGTGTTCTTGAGTGTCAACACATAGGGAGATGTCTGCTATGGCATGGATTTAGTGACATGGAATTTAAGTAGACATGTTTATTAATCCATTCAAATGAGTTCTTCTGCACTTCCAAGTTTCTCTTCCCAATTCACACATTTCTTAGTGAATCTTCACAATTTTCATCGTGATTGGTATAACATGTAGTATGATAAAACTTTACCCTCAGATCATCTAGAGCACAGATCATGTTTTCGAGATTGGTGCGGCAATGATCATATGAACAGCAAAAATACTGTTGTTGTTTCCTGGTATTTTGTTTGGCTGTTTTGATTTTACATTGCTGACAAGTGGGTGGGAGGGGGGCGGAGGGGGAGGACACTTGTCCTCCTCCAGCATCCATCAGTTGACAGCCTGTCATAGATGTGTACTGAACCTAAATCTGGCTCTCTAGCGTAGATTATTTACTGAGTGTTTTCATGTGATTCAATCTTCTCCATGTGGAAGGTTGGTGTTTATTACCTCTCCCTTTGATGCCGGCAACCTTTTGCTGACGTCATAGGCTGTGTTACTCATCCTCAACTCTTCCTTTGGGGAAGCTGTCCGCTGACTTCAAGAATGAACTCTGATAAGAGTTTAATTTTAGCGTCATGTTTACCGTAG
>NW_022103900.1:45141993-45143297 GCF_000313985.2 Echinops telfairi
TTCTTCATTCTTCTTTGCTCTGGAGGAGACCAGTAGTTCCAGCCTAGATGACCATGCCCAAGCTTTTGAGACCCTAGTCCTTACTCATCAAAATGTTCAATAGAACCGTATGCTTATGCTTTTTCTCATGCCACTGGACCGTGGTGTCCACTTCCAATTTGGTCTCAAGCTCTCAAGCCCAGTGACATATTCCCATGAGATTTTTCATTATGGTTAAAGTGTTTCCATAACTTTACTCCTTATTTGCTGTGCTGTAAGCATGGATATAACTACAGCACATACAAATATTTTTGTGAAATGTCAAATAAATGTGAAAATGCTTTAAGCTTGCCTGTCTGCCCATGTATGCATTTGTAGTGAATATCTAATAATGCTGATAATATGTTATTGCATAGGGAATACGATTTAACCTGTGCCTTCCTTTTGCTTGTGCTTGTTCTGATCACCCATTATTGTGTGTTGCCTTTCCTTTTCACACAAGTAAATCTGTGTCGATGATCTAGTTTGTGATTTTCTATCTACTATCCACCCATTCTTTGTAATCTGCAAAATAACCCCATTAATATTAATAATAAATTATTTTTCCCTTTCCTTACTTTTTTATAATACTGGATTTATAATGTGTTTACATTTAACAATTGACTTATTTCACTCAGTATAATACCTCCCAGGTTCTTCCACATTATGGGTGCTTTGAGAAGTCCTCATTATTATACCTATAGAATCTTTCAAAATTTCAATGTAAGTCTTAATTTTTTTTCTTGAGTTCTTTCAGTTTCAGATATGCTGAGCGTGAACACTGAAATAACTCAAGAAAAAGAATACATGGCTCAAATTGCAATTTTGAAAGCTTCTATAGACACAATATTGACTGATGCAGGAAGCATCAAGAGAAGATGGAAAGAATACACAGAGTCACTGTACCACAAAGAACTAGTTGACAGTTCACCATTTCAGGGGACACAATGTGAGCAAGAATGAACGGTGCTGAAGGAGGAAGTTCAAATGGTACTGACTGCATTAGCCAGAAACAAGGTTCCAGGAATTGACAGAATACCTATTTAAGTGTTTCAGAAAGCTGAAAAGCTATGCCAGGAAATTTGTAAGACATATACCTAACCAACTGTCTGGAAGAGAGCCATAGGTGTGCCCATTCCAAAGAAAGGTGACCCAATAGAAAGCTTGGACTACAGACAGATGTCACTGATAGCACACAGATGTTTTAAAATCAGGAAAGGTGTGCATCTGGGTTTTATCCTGTGGCCATATTTCTTCAATGTGTATGCAGAGAAAATCATCAGAGA
>NW_022103900.1:45149471-45151371 GCF_000313985.2 Echinops telfairi
GTGTTGCAAGCATCTCAGCACTGGCTCTACATGGCTTCTTCAGGTTCACAGTTCTGGCTGCATCAGGGTAGGTCCTTGTGGCTTCTCCAGCTCAAGGTACTAGGGTAGTTCCATGTGTCTTATCAGCTGCATTGTTTTCCAGGGAGTGAACCAAAGGAGAAACTGTCTCCTGTCTTCAAGGAGATAATTTCAGAGTTTTCCCAGAATCCTCAGCGGAAGGACATGCCCACAGAGGCCTCATTGATTATGATCTGATTGACTGACTAGACTCCACCCCTTCACTCTTAATCCTTTCAAGCCCCAAATTGACACCAGATTATGTAACTACCACAGTAGTTTATATATTGGGCTGCCAACTGGAAGGTCAGTGGTTTGAAACCACCAATCACTCCATGGGAGGAAGAGGAGGCTTTTTACTCACATAAAGATTTATAACCTTAAAAATCTAGGCACTATTCTATACCCAGTAGGGTCACTGAAAGTTGCAGTCAACACAATGGGTAGGAGTTTGGTTTTTATCTTTTATGTTAGTTTTTGCCTTAACTCCTATCATAAATGCCTATTGCTACTAGTTTTGATGGTTGTGGTTTGCTTGATGTATACCTTTTTCCAGCCTCTATTATTTACTTCGTTTTTATCTTTGTATCTAAGCTGGGTCTTTTGTAGACATTCTGCCACTTTCAGAATCTTCATTTGGGCTTTAATCCATTTTTATTCAGTATAATTAATGATCAGTATGAAATTATTTTTGATATTCTTTTTCTTCCCCCCCTTGATGATTTTAATATTTTCTATAATTTTCTGCTGAGTTCATTTTATTATCATATATCCTTTACAACTTCTTTGGTGTTATTAATTATGTATTTACCAAGCCTTACTTTTTCCCCTTCCTTATATTTTTCCAACATTTATTACCTTTTCTTGATGGTGCCCTGTAATTTATTTTTATCTTCTTAAATTATTTTCTTTTAGATTTTTAAACAATGTATGTAACTTTAATCTGATCATTCTTAAAGGTTTTTTCCAGCAACATTATATATTTAATATTACATACATTAAATACAGTCATTTGTATTTTTATGAAGTTTTTTCCTAAAGTATACACTTTTTGCCAGAATACACATTACGTATTATTCATTTTAATTTTTGAGATGGTAACTTTTTTTTTTTATAATCAATTTATTGGGGCTCATACAATCAATTTTTGACTTTTAAATTGTTTTCTATTCAAAAGTCCTGCAATCATACGATGTATTCCCTCATTTTGATTTGTAGTTGTCCTCATTTATAAATCCATACCCCCGATTCTTTATTTTCAATCTTGTAAACTTAATTTGTTTGGGGGAGTTTGAAGGTTAGTCTCCGAGCAATGTTGCTATGTATCTTCATCTCAGGTTGTCGTCTGACAACTGTCTGTCTCAAGGACTCCCTTTAGCCTTTCTTCTAAGGTTATTCTGGCTTTTACAAAGTCCTTTGGGGTCTGTTTATCTGGAAGTGCCCTGCTGTTGCTATCATATTTTGCTGGATGGCTATGCTGGATGTATTTCTTGATTGGCAATTATTTTTTCTTTTGTGGTTTTATATTTTCATTGGACTGCCTTGTTGCTTGAATTATTTATCCTAAGAAATCAGAACTTATTCTTATTTCTTGTCTTTTATATGTAACATTTCTTTTTTCCCAGCCTGCTCTCAAGATTCTTTGTCTTTGATTTTCAAAAGTTTGATTATATTATGTCCTAATTTATTTCCATAAAGTTTCAGTCTTAGAAGCCCAAAGAACCAGTTCTACTCTCTCCTATAGGGTTACTGTGGGTCATGATCACCTCCATTGTGGTGCATTGGATTGTGAGTATTTGTGAATGCATGTTTGTTTATCATAACTTGTTTTCTTTTGATAGAT
>NW_022103900.1:45152283-45153898 GCF_000313985.2 Echinops telfairi
ACTCAATACAGTGGCTACAAAAATCCAAAAGCTGATTCCCTAGATTGCATTAAGCATTAGCAGTTTAGAGCAGTCGCTCCTTTTAGTCTGTTTCTTCTGAGAGTCTCAGTGCTCTTGTATATGTCAGCCCCTTTTCAAAGCATGTTTATACTATAATTAGCTTTACTGATAGTAGCCACTTAACAAATGTTTGTCTAAATTTGGGCTTTCCACAATATTCGGCAAGGAAGAAGCTTCCTCATAGCGATTTAACATAGTGACTCATTTTAAGAGGGAGACAATTTCTTTGAAGGTCATTTCAGTTATCTAATAGCAGTAAGTACTGACATTTGCGTAAGCACATATTGAGTAGCCTGATAACACAGAGACCTTAGTCCTTCCAGAACTTGAGAACTCTATTATCCAACAGGTTCCAGGAAGGCCAAGGTCAACTAGAAAACACTGGGACTAGAAGTGTAGAAAAGTGACAGATTTAGAAGGCCCCAAATCAAGTCATAGCAAGTTTAAGAGTAACGTGGTACAAGAAGGCTTCATACAAGTTAGGAGAGAATCCAAGATTCCCTTAATGGAGACAATTTACAATTTTCACAATGCTCAAAAAATTCCTGGTCACAGAAATTACCTTGGCGTTTCTGATACGTCTTTTTTCTGCTGTCTTGCCTTCATGTGGGCAGGGCTGTTGTCTTCATCAGAAAGAAATGATTGATATGATGGCTTTCACCATTTCAGTAATTATTAGTGTGGGGTTTTTTTTAATTGTTGTTTTGATTTTGCAAATTATTATATTTTTACAAATGAGAAACTTTTAGTTGCTTATTAAAGACAGGGAGGTAGCCTATGGCTTAATTGAGCGAAGTTATTACACAGTAAGATTTCAAATTTTCAGGGAAGGCCTGGGGTTAGATTTGGGGGTTCACATTTTAAGACTCTGAGGCTAGGCCGGTGTTAAATTGTATTAAAGGGTTCTTCTAGCTGAGAAAAACACAAGGAGCCTAATAACCATACTACTGTCAAAAATTATAAAAGAACATTAAATAAAATTGGTTTTAAAATTTTAGACTATATAATTCTAAGTCATATTATACGTATTGCCTTTTGTCTTACCTTTAGATCTCTTGGAAAATGATCAAATAATGGCTATGAAATATTGTGACTAGCACTGGTCTCTGTAGTGCCTTTACAGATTAAGAGAACCAAATCACCTTTGAACATTTCGCAGTGTTTCTGATGAAACCTCCCGTGTACACGTTTTCTCTAGCCTAGGTGCCATAGCTCTTCTGAGCTGCTAGAGATACAGCAGTGGAAGGAGCAGCTCTGGAACTCAGCAACTAGCAGGGCCCAGAGTCAGGACTTTATCAGTGGAAGTTACTGCCCATGTCCATGGCCCTGCTGTCACTGTGTAGATCCTCAATGGCCTGTTGCCCTGCCACAGGCAAGGATGGTCCACAGGGAAGCCAGCAATGGGTTTATATGAATCTTGAAGGACTTGGAATCTGAGTCTTAGATTCTCAGACAAAGAACTCACAGCCTAAGTCCTGGAGGAGGATTGGTAGACTGGCTTCTGCGGAAACCTCCAGTCCCCTTACCTCTGCAGGACGTGGTCCTTCCAGGGTCC
>NW_022103900.1:45155370-45157909 GCF_000313985.2 Echinops telfairi
TGTTTCTATTATTGAGTAATTGATGGGTTTGAACTGCTGTCCTTGAGGTTGGTAGGCCAGCTGTTACCGGACTGTGCTACTAGAGAACCTTTCCTCCACACAGGTGTATGTCTATTTATTATGCATGTGTTTTTTCATATGTGTATATTTATTTTATTTTGTGGGAACAAAATGTACCAGCCCTGCCAGCCTGAAAATCTGTTAGAAAGATTATGTTGCACTTCTGGTTTCTAGGTGCCAGAATGGATTTGGAGCCCCTAACCACAGCACCATTATGTTAATAAACCTGGAAAGATCAAGTGTCCTGGTGACGTAGGGGTTTTGAGTTGGCCTGTGATCCCCAAGGTCAGCAGTTCAAACACAGTAGCTGCTCCGTAGGAGAAAGATACAACTTTCTACTCATTTAAACGTGATTGTCTCAGAAACTCACAAGGGCAGTTCTGTCCTATAGTGTCGCTATGGGTCGACACCTCCTCTGTGGCCGAGTTTGTTTGGTCTTTGCTGGGGAGGGAGAGGGAAAGAGAAAGGAATTGAACATCAGAATATTTGTTGAAAATAATGTGTAATTTAAATGAATTTGATTTATAAAACCATTTTGTAAGTCTATGAAAATAAAAAGTTTGATTTTTGCTCGGTAATTCACTGACATGCCGAATACAATTACTGTAAAAAATGTGATGGACATATTTTAGTTAGAGTAAATAATTTTGAGTGAAATCAGATTCAATCCATGAATTTCATACTCACTTTAGGGCAAAGTGATTAAATATGTGGAAATAATTTAATAATGGAAATGGGGCAGGGGTATGGATAAGGCTGGGTTCCTCTGTCATTACTTGTAAGTCATGCACTTTATCACCATGTCACACAACAGCTGCTATTAGATAAGATATGCTTTGCACTCACCATGACAATTTGCGAGTTGAAAATTAAGTTTGAATATTCCTTGCATCTATAATTACATAAAATCTCTGTCATACTATGTCAGCAAAAGTACCATGCTCTTCCGAGCTTTTCCTTGTGGATCTTACTAGGAGATCTACAACATCGGACTGTAATGTTACAACCCTTTCCTTGTTCTTCATCGCCATTTCCGTGATATGTGTTTTTCCCATCCTTTAATGTTTAATCTGCTTCTGCCTTGGTGTCTAGGTGTTTCCCTCTAAGCGACAGAGTGCGGAGACCTGTTTTCTTGGCACTTCTGCTATTCTTTTTCTTGTGGCTCATGCATTTAATCCATTTGAATTCAGTGTCATTACTTGATACGTAGAAATTGTTGCTATAATGTTGCTCTCTGTGTATGTTGTTTCATTGTTCCTCATAATTCTCCATACAAACTTCATCCTTTTTGTAAGTTTCCTTGTTGTTGGTTGTTTTTTACATTTTTTCAAGTCTTTGTGATTTTACTCTTTTTGATTTGATGACATTTATCCATTTTCATTGACATGATGATGCTACTTATTAATATTTAAATTAAAATTTTCAAATCTTAAACAGCTTGTTCTCTTTTGAAATCTACTTTGTTTCCTCTCTCCCCTTGAATGTTTGTATCTAAGTGTTATCATATATTCACATCATCTTTTTACATTGTACATAATTGATTACAGATGGATATCCCTTGTTTCCAATTTCAGTCTTCTAATTTCAGTTTATTTTGAATACCTGCATAATTTGGTTGACACCTGGGTTTTTTTGTCAGGTACATTGATCTCAAGTTGAGGTCTTCTTGTTGAGTCTCTTCCCAGAGAACCCTTCTTAGTATTAAAAAAAAAAAGTTTTAATGGCATATAATTATCAAATCATATAGTAAAAGAGTTCAATCATTAAGAACAAATTGGTCTCATTTGTACAAATTCTTTATTTTATTTTTATCTGAAACTGCCACTGTTTCACCCTTGTCTATGAGGGACAATTTTGTTAGGTTTAAGATACCTGATTGGATTATTTTTCTTTGTAAGTTTTATATATGTCATTCCATTGTCTCCTTGCCTGTATGATTTCTGCCATGAAATCAGAAATGAGTCTTATTGGTTCCCTTCTAAAGGTAACTTTTAAATTTTCTCTAGCTGCTCTAAGGAATCTTACTTTCTCTTTGGTTTTTGAAAGTTCAATTATGATATGTAGCAGTTATTTTCCTTTTGGGTTTGTCATGTTAGAGGTTTTTTCAGATTTTTTTTTTAAATCTTTTTATTGGGAGTTCTTACAGCTATAACAACCCATAATTCAATTAGATCCAATATAATTGTACAATTACTGCCACCATCATTTTCAAAACATTGTCTTTCTTCTTGAAATCTTTGATATAAGCTCCCCTTTCTCCCCTCCTTCCTCCCAGGAATGCTTATTATATATATGCATGTATGTATGTATCTTACACCATCTGATGTATCTGTTCACCTACAATTCTGTTGTTCATTCCCCTCAGGTGGAGTTATACACTCATCATTGCTATTGGCTCCCCCTTCTTCACTCTCCCCCACTCTCTTCCCATACCCTCAGAGAATCATTACTCCCATTACTATATCTGAAAGGTTTATCT
>NW_022103900.1:45158222-45160566 GCF_000313985.2 Echinops telfairi
TGCCTCATGAGCACACAGGTTGGAATGCTTCTTCCATGTGGATATATATATATATTCCCCTTTGTTCTATCCTTCTAAGAGAGCAGTGTATTGAAATTTGCTACTATGATTGTCAATCTTGTGATTTCTTTTTTCATCTTTGGAAGGATTTGATTGACATATTCCATGGTCTCTCATTGGGTGCATAAATGTTTATTATGCTCACTGGCTCTTTGTCTACGGTACCTTTAAGCATTATATAATACCCATACTTACCTTTCATTATGTCTTGTACCTTGAAATCAATTTCCTCAGAGATTAGAATTATGACTTCTGCTATTTTTAGATAGCCATTAGCTTGATCAACCTTCAACCAACTTTTGATCCTCAAACTGATTTTGTCTGTGAGATTGACATGTGTCTCTTGCAGACAACAGATTGCTGGGTTTTGTTTCTAATCCTATCTGCTAATCTTTGTCTTTTGTTGGGGGAATCAGATCATTGATATTCAGAGTTATCACATTCATCTCTGGATTTGTTGCTGTAATCTCATCCCTTTTGTGAGAGACATTTACCTCCCTCCCTCCTAAGCAGTGTGTTAAGTGTGTGGGGGGGGATTCATTCTTGCCTTCTTTTCATTGTTGGGTCTAAGATGTCTTGGCCCTGCTTCCATTGCTCTGATTTCTGGATTGTGTTACACCATGTGGTTATCTCATGTGGGTGCTCTGTGGATGTTGGTCTTCTGGCCAAAGTGAGTTGGGAAGTAATTTTTGCAGTGCTGGGGTTTTTTGAACATATTCTCTCAATTTTTCCTGATCTGGGAAAACCCTTGCCTCTCAGTCTATTTTGATGGAGTATTTGGTGGGATAGAGGATACTTGGTTTACCATAATTCTCCTTCAACTTTTGGAAGATGCTATTTCATACTCTATTCTTCTTCATGGTTTCTGCTGTTAAGCTGAACATATTCTTACCTGATGACACCTATAAGTGACTGCACTTTTTTTTCCGTAGCTCCTCTTATGATTTTCTTCTTTTCCTCAAAGTTGGATACATTGACTACTATATGCCTTGGTGTTCTCTTCTTGGGATTCCGTCTAATTGATGTCCTCTCTGTTTCCTGGATGATTGTCTGATTCTTCTTCATTAAATTGGAGAAGTTTTCTTCCAAGAATTCCCATGCTATCTTGGCTGTTAATTTTTTTCTTTATGTTTTGCTTTGGTAACCCAATTATTTGAAGATTATTTCTTTTACATAGCATCGCTCATTATTCTCATGTTTTCTTCTGCATTTTTGATTAACTTGTTTGATTGTCTTTCATTCTGTTGGATTCTACTTGGATATCTTCAAAGTCACTGATCCGATTCTCTGCCTCTTTCATCTTGGTGATAAAGTACTTTATTATTTGCTTTGCTTCTGCTGCATTTTCCCTTCTGTTGTATTTCCCTTTGGTAAGCAGATTCGACCCTCTCTATTTTTTCATCCCTTTTCTGCACTGATTCCTTCCTGTTCTGTATGACTATCAGTAGCATAACGAGGATTTCCTTCTGTGATGGTTCAAAGTCAGCTTCTTTTATGTACCTTGCTAGGTTCATGTTCTCCCCAGACATTGTGTTTTGCTTCTCTTGCTTTCCTGGAGTGGCTGCTGATGTGGGTTACTATTTGCCTGGCATTTTTGATGGAGCTCAGCATCATTTTCTTGGGAGTCCAGGATCCCTGTGATTTCTTTCTCAGGGGCTAAAAAGAATTATTCAAAAGACTACCTAGAGCTAGCTGCACTTCAGGTTCAAGCTGCATCTCTATCTCATTGCGGTTGACTCTCTCCCTGGACAGCATGAGCTATCTATGTGGATAGAAATATGCGGGGGCTCCCACAGGCAGGGTGGGCATGGTGATCATAGGCACAAAGGGTGGCTCAGAGCAGGCTGATCATGCACTGGTGGTATAGCATTCCTGGGGACCTGGGCACAGATGGTTATTGGGGATACGTATTTAGCTGTTGGGCTGTAAGGAGCAGGTTCTAGCTGTTTTGGTGCTTGGGATGCATAATGGGCATGTTAAATCTCTCAGGGTCCCTTATTTACCCTCTAAATTGTGAAAGGCGAGTTGAGACCTTTTATTATTTGTGTTTATAAGCCCCGCATTATAGTAGATAGCTGCACAACTTTGAGTTTTCCTCTCCTTACCTACAATTCCAAGGTAGATACAGGCTATTATCATGCATGTCCCTGTGAGGTGGGTCTTCTGTTCAGAAGGTGGTCAGGGTTAAGAAATCCCATGTTTGCTGGCTACCTTGCCAGGGGTGGGGATGTTCACCAAGTAATCCTGACATGATTAGTCCCAATCCCTTTGATGGGGAAAGGAG
>NW_022103900.1:45161812-45163150 GCF_000313985.2 Echinops telfairi
AGGAAAGGTGGCAGACCCTGTCCCACTGGACCTGGCAAGGGGTTAGAAGAGCCTATGGCCAGACACGGTGAGCTTAGATTATCTCAGTGAGTGGTTGAATCATACCGTGGTCAAAAATCTCCAGGGGAGGTCTGAATCACAGTCCCTAGTGCCCTGGGATTCCATTTCTAGCATCCGGTCTCCCAATATTGGCTTCCTTGCCTCTGAATTTTGTGATCAAAAACCCAAATATCATCTTGACTCCTCCCTCCAGATTCTTTAAATTTTGTTTCCCTGTAGCTTTCATGATCTTTCCGCCCATGAGATATACCATGGACTCTTTCCTTCCTTTCTGGTAGTTCCACTGCATTGTCATTGCATGGAGGTCATGTTGCCCTGCATATTATTCACTTGTTAGTGATATTTTTAGCTTGTTTCTTCATATGAACTGCATTTATCTGGTTTTGAAGCAATATGGTTGTTTTATGTGTTTGCATCATGTACTGTGGTACTACAGTGTGTGGTGGCCCTCTCCCACTAGGTATAGCTGTTTGGAAGAAAGGCGGGGCTTTCCACACCAGTTAACAGTTTCAGCCTCAACAAACTCCTGAGGACAGTTCTACACTGTCCCATAGGGTTGATATGGGTCAGCACCAACTCTACACCAGTGAGTTTAGGTGCTAGAGGCATGAAGGTAGCTAGATCATGGGTGGACATTGGACTCCAGTCAGGTGGGGCTTGAAAAGAAAAGGGTTAAGAAAACAAACACAAACAAACAGGAAAAAAACAAACAAACAGAAAACACCTCTGTTAGTCTGGGTAGACTAGAGAAACAAATTCATAGACACTCATATGTGTACAAAAAGATGTTTATATACAAGTGCAATTGAATGTTGAGAAAACATCCCAGCCCAGTCCAGATAAAGTCCATAAATCCAATATTAGACCATATATCTGATACCAATCTAAAAAGTCCTCTTTAGACTCATGAAATACATGCAAAGAGGCCGAATTCAGGAAGATCACAGACCAGTGTGTGGAAGCTCTTGTGAATCCAGCGGCAGTATAAGCATCTCAGCACTGACCCGGGTCTCCATGTGGCTTCTCTAGCTCCCAGGGCTCTGGTTGCATCAGGATAAGTCCATGTGGCTTCTCCTCAGGGATGTCTCTCAGGGAGTTAGCTTTGTCAGTAGAGAGTCTCCAAGGGAGTGAGCAGAGAGAGAGTCTCCTACCTCCAAGGAGAAAATACTACACTGGAATTCCCAGAATTCTCAGGAGAAGGCCATGCCTACACAGAGGCCTCATTGGCTATAACTCTATTGACAGACTAGATGCTACCCCTTCACTCTTAATCCTCTC
>NW_022103900.1:45163250-45167089 GCF_000313985.2 Echinops telfairi
TGAGATTCAGAGTAGGGAGATGCTTTGGTGTCTGGTATGACTGTGTGAGCTGTATTCTTGAGTGAGTGAGTCAATAAGCTAGTTTACTGATAGAGTAAGTTATCTTGAGAGAATGAACCTCTGGTGCATCCGATCAGGGGGGGATAGGGTTGGTGGAGGTTGTGGAGGAAGATGTCTATTCCTATCACCTAACAAGAAGCCTGGAAGCGTGGACAACAGCAACGTCTCTCTCAGTGGAAGGCTTGTTTATCTGACTTAATGTTGTCTATTCTTTTAATAATCTTTCAAAGACTCTGTATCAAGCCCCAAACTGGTAAAACCAGTTTTTGGTTGAGACAGTGGAATTCAGCTCCTGGTGGCCTTTCTGGTTTGGTTATGTTAAAACTATGTTAATGAACCCATGCTGTGCTGTACCCCAGGAAAGGGATACTAAATTGGCTGAGTGAGTTTGGGGCCCACTGAGTTCTTCCAATTGATCTCCTGTGACACTCCTAGCTCTCTCCTGCACAATGCTGTAGGCTGTGCTCTGGGGATCTGCTATCTGTGGTGGGTGAATATCCTAGGAGTTCTTCAATTGTAGCAAAATAGTGTCTAATTATCTATGGCTACCCATGCTTGCAGGCCACATGCCAGATCTCTGCATGCATGGAGAGGGGGTGCGGCAGTGGCCTATGTGGTTGCTGTACGGGGGGCGGAGGGGGGCAGTGGGCGAGATGCAGAGCCCTTGAGTGCACACATGGAGATGGCAGCAGAGAAGGGAGCTCTAGTGTGAGCCCTTGTGGCTAGTTTTTGGAGGCTCTCCATGAGCGTGGGACGATGACCCCCTTTAGACAACAGTGTGGGAAATTACTGCAGACTGCGGGTCTCAGATCTTGGGTACAGGAAGGGTGGCAGACCCTGTCCCACTGGACCTGGAGAGGGATTAGAAGAGCCTATGGCCAGACACGGTGAGCTTAGATTATCTCAGTGAGTGGTTGAATCACTCCGTGGTCAAAAATCTCCAGGGGAGGTCTGAATCACAGTCCCTAGTGCCCTGGGATTCCATTTCTAGCATCCGGCCTCCCAATATTGGCTTCCTTGCCTCTGAATTTTGTGATCAAAAACCAAATGTCATCTTGACTCCTCCCTCCAGATTCTTTAATAATTATCTTTCTGCCTTTCATGATGTTAGGGAAGTTTAACATCTAACTGTTCTTGGACAATTTTATCTGTGTTTTTGTTTGTTTCTTCATACTATGGGATTTCAATAAAATGTATGTTTTCCTCTTGAGAATGTCCCATGTAATTCTTACGCTTTCTTTAGATTTTTGCTGTTATTTTTGGAGTGTTCCTGGAGTAGCTGGTTGGTCTGGAATGGTTAGTCTGAAGGCTGACTAATTCAGTCTTTGATTGCTTCACTCTTACTGGTTTACTCACTCATAGCATTATCCTAGATGCCATTTCTTAAATATTAGCGTTAGAAGTATTCGGCATTTCTCTTTGCGGTTATCATATTGTTTCCATTTTTTAAAATTTATTATGTCAGCTTGTCCCTTTAGAATTTCCCTGAATTCTTCTAAATTTTGTTTCCCTGTAGCTTTCATGATCTTTCCGCCCATGGGATATACCATGGACTCTTTCCTTCCTTTCTGGTAGTTCCACTGCGTTGTCATTGTCATTGCAACAGGTCATGTTGCCCTGCGTATTATTCACTTATTAGTGATATTTTTATCTTGTTTCTTCATATGAACTGCATTTATCTGTTTTTGAAACGATATGGTGTTGTTTTATGTGTTTGCATCATGTACTGTGGTACTACAGTGAGTGGTGGCCCTCTCCCACTAGGTATAGCTGTTGTGGAAGAAAGGCGGGGCTTTCTACACCAGTTAACAGTTGCAGCCTCAAAAAACTCCTGAGGACAGTTCTATACTGTCCTATAGGGTTGATATGGGTCAGCACCGACTCTACAGCAGTGAGTAGAGGTGCTGGAGGTATGAAGGTAGCTAGATCATGGGTGGACATTGGACTCCAGTCAGGTGGGGCTTGAAAGGAAAAGGGTTAAGAAAGCAACCACAAACAAACAGGAAAAAAAACAAACAAACAGAAAACACCTCTGTTAGTCTGGGTAGACTAGAGAAACAAATTCATAGACACTCATATGTGTATAAAAAATGTTTATATACAAGTGCAATTGAATGTTGAGAAAACATCCCAGTCCAGATAAAGTCCATAAATCCAATATTAGACCATATATCTGATACCAATCTAAAAAGTCCTCTTTAGACTCATGAAATACATGCGAAGAGGCCAAATTCAGGAAGATCACAGACCAGTGTGTGGAAGGTCTTGTGAATCCAGTGGCAGTATAAGCATCTCAGCACTGACCGGGGTCTCCATGTGGCTTCTCTAGCTCCCAGGGCTCTGGTTGCATCAGGATAAGTCCGTGTGGCTTCTCCTCAGGGATGTCTCTCAGGGAGTTAGCTTTGTAAGTAGAGAGTCTCCAAGGGAGTGAGCAGAGAGAGAGTCTCCTGCCTCCAAGGAGAAAATACTACACTGGAATTCCCAGAATTCTCAGGAGAAGGCCATGCCTACACAGAGGCCTCATTGGCTATAACTCTATTGACAGACTAGATGCTACCCCTTCACTCTTAATCCTCTCAAGTTTCAAATTGACACCAGATTATGTAACTACCACAACACCTATGTTGTCAGCACACACACACACACACACACACACTCATAAAAAGACCAACCAAGAGCAAAAGACATTTAAAAAGCAAAAAACTTAAGTCAGGACAAGCATCTTCAATCGCTGTCAGATACAAATGTCTTTATCAAGGTCATGTCTTTGGGTAAGTGGCTCTCAAAGGATCTATGCTTATTCTGGCCTGCATTTGGTCATCCCAGTGTATAACTTGGAGTGCAATATCTGTTGAATAAAGACTTGCTGCTCCTCTGATTGCCCCCAATGTATTCTGGGTAACTCAGGAAGTTCTCATGTTTTCTGTATCGTCATCGGGCCCATGCTCCATAACTTCCCCCAAATTTGTATTCTTCCTTTTTTATATTTAGGGTGAGAGTGAAGAGATGCATCCTTTGCTCGGTATGTTCAGGAGGGGGCCGGCCCTTTCTTGCTAATCCAGGGGCTATGGGGAAGAAGGGGTGGTCCACTCCTGCCACCGTTACCAGTGTCTGTCTACACATAATATTATTCAATGTTACACTGAGGCAGTTTACTTCCGACTGCTCTGTTCTTCTTCTCAGAGTATAACCCTAGGAAGGTCTATGGGACTGTAACCAATTGCTGGCTGTGCAGGGTAGTGGCTGATTGCACATATACTCACTAGGGGTGTTCTAGAAACAAGAAGATAGCCCACCTTTCTCCTTGTCAGCCACTAGCAGAGTGTTCCCTGAGCTGTAGGAAGACCTGTTTTGCTTCAGGCCATAACTCATCAATAGAGAATTCTCTAATCTGCTTGTCCTTCTGTGCAGCTATTTAGTTCCCTTGGTTATCTTTTCCTCCGAGATCCAGGGCTCTAGGTTATCCTTGGCATATCTTCTCTCCCATCTTTGTTGTCTAATAATGTCTGCAGCATGTCTGTCCAAGCTGTCATCTTGCTTGAAATTTCCTAACTTCTTTTTCTGCATATCTCATTTCATTGACTACACCCATTTCTGTGGCGTAAGCAAAGAGCACTATGTTCTTGTTTTATACAATTTCAACTATGAAACTTAGATATATTGGATAAAGCTGGATGACTAAAATGATGGTAGAAACAGGACATCATTTTGTGTTTTTTCTTCTATATGACAAACAGTAGCCCTTCTAAAACCTCCAAAATCTGCTACAAATGAAAATA
>NW_022103900.1:45167189-45170251 GCF_000313985.2 Echinops telfairi
CCTCCAAGGAGAAAATACTACACTGGAATTCCCAGAATTCTCAGGAGAAGGCCATGCCTACACAGAGGCCTCATTGGCTATAACTCTATTGACAGACTAGATGCTACCCCTTCACTCTTAATCCTCTCAAGTTTCAAATTGACACCAGATTATGTAACTACCACAACACCTATGTTGTCAGCACACACACACACACACACACACACTCATAAAAAGACCAACCAAGAGCAAAAGACATTTAAAAAGCAAAAAACTTAAGTCAGGACAAGCATCTTCAATCGCTGTCAGATACAAATGTCTTTATCAAGGTCATGTCTTTGGGTAAGTGGCTCTCAAAGGATCTATGCTTATTCTGGCCTGCATTTGGTCATCCCAGTGTATAACTTGGAGTGCAATATCTGTTGAATAAAGACTTGCTGCTCCTCTGATTGCCCCCAATGTATTCTGGGTAACTCAGGAAGTTCTCATGTTTTCTGTATCGTCATCGGGCCCATGCTCCATAACTTCCCCCAAATTTGTATTCTTCCTTTTTTATATTTAGGGTGAGAGTGAAGAGATGCATCCTTTGCTCGGTATGTTCAGGAGGGGGCCGGCCCTTTCTTGCTAATCCAGGGGCTATGGGGAAGAAGGGGTGGTCCACTCCTGCCACCGTTACCAGTGTCTGTCTACACATAATATTATTCAATGTTACACTGAGGCAGTTTACTTCCGACTGCTCTGTTCTTCTTCTCAGAGTATAACCCTAGGAAGGTCTATGGGACTGTAACCAATTGCTGGCTGTGCAGGGTAGTGGCTGATTGCACATATACTCACTAGGGGTGTTCTAGAAACAAGAAGATAGCCCACCTTTCTCCTTGTCAGCCACTAGCAGAGTGTTCCCTGAGCTGTAGGAAGACCTGTTTTGCTTCAGGCCATAACTCATCAATAGAGAATTCTCTAATCTGCTTGTCCTTCTGTGCAGCTATTTAGTTCCCTTGGTTATCTTTTCCTCCGAGATCCAGGGCTCTAGGTTATCCTTGGCATATCTTCTCTCCCATCTTTGTTGTCTAATAATGTCTGCAGCATGTCTGTCCAAGCTGTCATCTTGCTTGAAATTTCCTAACTTCTTTTTCTGCATATCTCATTTCATTGACTACACCCATTTCTGTGGCGTAAGCAAAGAGCACTATGTTCTTGTTTTATACAATTTCAACTATGAAACTTAGATATATTGGATAAAGCTGGATGACTAAAATGATGGTAGAAACAGGACATCATTTTGTGTTTTTTCTTCTATATGACAAACAGTAGCCCTTCTAAAACCTCCAAAATCTGCTACAAATGAAAATACCATCATGAGTGAGTACTTGCTACCTTGCATTCAGTGTGCTAAAATATCCTGCTTTCAATAAGGAACGTTTATAACTCCATTTTGAAGGAAGGAAAACTTTGCAGTTAGGTTAAGAGATAATATATAGACAACATTGGCTAACAATTTGGATTTGAATCTGACTTCATGATGTTTTCTAAATATGACATTACATCAATGGAAATCAAGGATACTTGGTGGCTCAGTGGATTAGGTGTTGGACTGTGAGCCACTGGTCAGATGTCAAAACCCATCAGCAGGAAAGTACAAGCATCTGATCTTGTAAGGATTTACAGTCTCAGAATCTCTAAGGAGCAATTTTACTCAGCCCTGTAGGGTCACTCTGAATAGGAATCCATTTCTGACAGGGAGTTTGGGTTGGGATTTTAGTATAGCTCAACTTTTTTTTTTAACTAAACTCGTGAAAACTGTAACATTATTAGCAGTGGTTCACAAAACATCATTTTGAAAGAGGAGGTTAAACATCAGAATCTGTGAGAGAGACTGGAAAAGGGAAGTTTGGGAAGGCTCTGGTTAGTTGAAAAGTCCCATTATGTGATTCTGAGATGGCTGCCTAGCTTTAATACTGAGGACTACCTTCAAGTAGTATTATGAGAAAATGATGAGCAGTGACCATACTACGTTCAAAAAATGATTTAAGTAGGAAACAATGGGGAAAATGCTAGAAATATAAATTCTTAGTTATTTAATGTTACAGTGTATTTTCCAGACTAACATGAACTAGGACAGTGGTTCTCAACCTTCCAAATGCTGTGACCCTTTAATATAATTCTTCATGTTGTGGTGACCCCAACCACAAAATTATTTTTGTTGCTACTTCATAACTGTAATTTTGCGACTACTGTGAATTGTACTGTAAATATCTGATATGCAGGATGTATTTTCATTGTTAAAAATTGTAAATAATTAAAGCATAGTGATTAATGACAAAAACAATATGTGATTATATTTTGTGAGATATTTATTTCTAATTACAAATAAGTGAAATTTTGTCTTGAACCTTGGTGTAGCATGGATAAGTCTTCACGCTGGGTACTCATATGTGGGCGTATCTGTGGGCGGACCCACCTGGAGACTATAGAGGAGTGGGGTCTCAGTTCCTAAGACCATCGGAAATATGTATTTTCCGATGGTCTTAGGCAACCCCTGTGAAAGGGTCATTCAATCTCTAAAAGGGTCGCAACCCACAGGTTGAGAACCGCTGATGTAGCTGGTTCCACAGACACATTGAAAAATACTCTGGGAAAATCACCAATGTAGAACATTGTTTTTGCACACCCTACCTCCCCCACTTTGTGAAAGTTTATTCAAACCCCTCTCACCTAGCTGCCTCTCAATGTCACCAACGCGTATCACTGCCATCGTGTGTCACTTCCTCATTCCTGATCGCAGTTTGCTTGAACACGTCATCTTTATTTTTGCCTGGAAACACAGCACTTCCTTATGCGTGTGTGAAAATTCATTTTTATTCAAAGAAAATAAACACTCATTCCACTTGTGTTGTTGTTGCAAACACTCATTCCACTTAAAGCTGCTCGTGTTTGGAAAAAAAAGAATTTAAAACAATCACATAATTATCTTATTTCCACTAAGACCTTTGGCTTTTAAAAAAAAGAGAGAGAAGCACTACTTACTCAGATTTTGTTCTTAAAAATCCTGTGGAACTTTGCTGTCTGTGAAGCACAGACAGCGC
>NW_022103900.1:45170351-45175900 GCF_000313985.2 Echinops telfairi
TTAGGTGACCCCTATGAAAGGGTTGTTCAACCTCCAAAGGGGTCATGAGAACCACTGAACTAGAAAGAAAGGTCTGGATATCTACTTTTAAACTGAGACAAGGAAAACTATGAATTGGCCTGATACAGTTCAGAACCGTCAGGGGAACATCCCAGGACTGGGCACTGTTGCCATGAATTGGAGACTTAACTTGATAGCTGCTAACCACAACACAAAATAAAAGTCTTTAATTTTTAGGTGTTTTCAAAATTAAGCGTTATGCCATTCAAAAAGGTTCTCCAGTAAGGTTTTAGTTACTTAATCTGGTGTCAACTTGCAAAGGGGTGGAGTCTAGCCTGTCAATCAGGTTGCTGCTTAATGTCCTCATTTGGAGGTGCCAGAGATAAGCAGCTCACTGGAGGTTAGATACATACACTCTCTGATTCGTCTTCCTACTGATAAGACACATGGAGCTATGCTAGAGCTGGAGGAGCCATGTGGAGACCCACACCATCGCTGAGAGGCTGCCACCACCACTGGATCCACAAGACTTTCCACGCCACAGGCTTGTGATCTTTCTGTCCCCAGCATCATTACATGTGTTGCATGATCCTGAAGAGGAATTTATAGACTGGTATTGGATATATGGTTTAATATTGGACTTATGGACTTGATCTGGGCTGGGATATTTTCTCAATATACAATTGTTCTTTGATATAAACTTCTCTCTTACACATATAAATGTCTATGAATTTGTTTCTCTAGTCAACCCAGACTAACACTTGTATTAACCAAAGTACCAGTCCCTCGAGGAAAACATCAGCTTGGTAAGGTGGAAGGGCATAGAAAAATAGAAAGACCCTCAACAAGACGGATTGACACAGTGGCTGCATCAATGGGCTCAGGCAAAGGAACAATTGTGAGTTTGGTGCAGGACCGGTCAGTGGTTCCTTCCGTTGTGCCTAGGGTTGCTATGGGTTGGAGCAACTCAATGGCACCTAACAACAACGAAATATCTAACAAAAATGAGCTCAGTGCCATGTGTCAATGCTGACTCATAGCAACCTTAAAGGACAGGGGGGAGCTGCCTCTGTGATCTTCTGAGACTAACTATTTACAGTGTACAGTATCTTCAACCTCCAGGTTTTCTCAGCAGACACTAAGGTAGGGAAACAGATACATACACACAATCTACAAGAATGTTGGGGTCAAAAATGGTAATGCCCACTCAGGACAGAATGCGCAGAGGTGATTGAGACCAACAGGAATAGTTTTCTTTTAGTCCCTTATTAAGGAATGTGACACGGGACAATAGTATGCTTCCCAAGGCAGGCAATGGGCTCTTCTGTTCTGATTCTATACATGCTTTTTAAGTACTTTCCCAAACTTGAGACTCATCTCTAGTAGTCTCATGTAGAGCCAGCCAACTTCTATTGAACCATTCATGGGCATGGTTCCTGTCTGGTAGACTTTCCTGATCCTAGCTACTTCATCCTTCAGGGACTTAATGTCTCAATTAGGGCAGTTTACAGACTTATTTTTTCTTAAGCATTTCCAAAATCAACCTGAGATGATTTCCATTCCATCCTCGGTCTAGATACATGACATTAATTCCATGACTGGATACATTTTCAGTTCTGTCACTTTAACTCTGTTTTCAAACAGTTTCACTTCTTTCTCCTGAGTTTCTCTCTCTCTAGTAATCATGTAATGTTATTAGAAAGCATCTACTGCATGTTTATTTTGTACATTATGGAATCTATATGCATATCTCATTACGAGTGCAAACATGATTTATTTGATAAGAAGAGTATTTATAAGCATCAGTATATGAATTAGAGAATGAACTTAACTACATGACATGTTTTTTCTAATAACAATTCTTGACATCTTGACTGTGGTAGATACCTTGCAATGATCTGTCTAGCTTTGCACTTGCCCTCATCGATTCCTCCCTGCACATTCTATTATAAAGCCTGGGCACAGTTTTATAACACTTGCCATACAGGTATGCCTAAACAAGGATGATACATCTGTATCTATTTATTGTAGATGTAAGCAGAATCTCAGGAAAGAGGCATCCACAGAAATGCAGTCCAAACATACAGTAGTCTACATGGAGTCTGTCCTTTGAAATGTGAATAGGAATGTTTGCAACAATTTCTTCGGGTTTCCCATGACACATACTGATATATACAGCACCATAGACAGGAAACAGTTCCTTATTCAGTAGGCCCATGCTTCAACAAGGAGCGATGCTGGAACTCAAGATGAAATACTCGGTTGCTAACCAAAAG
This sequence comes from Echinops telfairi, assembly GCF_000313985.2. Taxonomy (NCBI): domain Eukaryota; kingdom Metazoa; phylum Chordata; class Mammalia; order Afrosoricida; family Tenrecidae; genus Echinops; species Echinops telfairi. The sequence goes on from NW_022103900.1 coordinate 45,172,628, forward strand.
ACGGATATTTCAACCTACTCACTGGTTCCCAGGATTATAGCTGAAAGAACTCTTTGGTCAGTCTTATTCTTGAATATTGATTTTTTTTTTTTTTGGTCAGTTGGAATGATTAAAGATGATTATTTTAGGAGCTTCACTATATCAATTATGTTTCTCCATCAGGACGGTTAATATTTTTATCACATTGTTTTAATTTGCCTTTGTGAAACCATTACTGAAGTTTTCACTCCTATGTAGACTCCTGTTTATAGTGGTTTATACAACTCTGCTAGATTGATCATGATACTCAACAATTTAACATCAAGATAATTTCCCAGTTCCTCCCTTCCCTTCAGTATAAAATGATACCTGACAATCTGGCTTCTATACAAGCAACTGACCCTCCTTGTTTCTCACACCCCACTCAGATCACAAGCTCCAGCAAAAAGTCAAGAGTTAGAGTCCTATAATTCACTTTGTTCTCTCATGTCTATGTATATTGTGAGTATTGCTTCTTCAGCATAAAATATAGTCCCTTTTCTTATAATCAGATACTTCTTACTCACCTTTTAGAGTATCATTTCCTCTCCCAAATGTTCAGTTGACGTTAGCTGCACCATAGCTCATATGGTCATGAGAGTTTAATTGTATTGTTAGCTGTCAGGGAAGCAACCCTGATCTCAGTGATCCTGCATAAAATAGAATGCAATGCTACCCAATACTGTACTATCTCTTGAGTAATTTCTATACTAGATCATTTTGATCTGTTGTGTTTTCATTGCCTGCTTTTCATAAATAGATCACTCAAATTTGATTGCTGGTCCACATTAATCTGGAAACTCCTCCAAAACATGTTCAGCATCATGATGGTAAACCATGGTGGCTGTTTGTAGCTAGATCGATTGGACTTAAACCTGAGTCTCCCACATTTAAGGTGAGAATACAGCTAATGAATGACCACTGACCTAATTTATCTTTCATGGTGTGTTGTTGTTAGGTAAAGCTTTGCTCTACAACATGTGAAAGGAGTTTTTAAAACAGACTTCCCAAATGCAACACACGTTTGGGTTTACATATTAGTCTTCCACAGATAAAGCGTGAGCCCAATAATTAATTTAGGATATGTTTCATTTATCTTTGAATCAGATTAGGGTTAAGTGCCCATCTGTCCTAGATTAAACATTGGTTGGGCAGACAAAGATAGGAGACCATGAGGAAATGGTCTGTACTGGGAGTAAAATTGAATTTCCTAAAAACTTATACTTTCAAGATGGTGTCAAATCAGGACAGGACACATTCAAAAATATGTCTGCTCGATGGATAAGATGTAACACTTGTCTACATAGTAGCCTCATTTGGGGTGTCTTTTATTGGGCTTACTTAATTTCCCCAGGGTGGTTATTTTAGAACCTGACCTCTGTGACAATAGCAATCACACAAATCATACTTTCTGTCTCCCCTTCTACAGTGGGCTAGGACTGTTAGAATTAAAGAAAGTTAGAGATAAGGCTCTTCAACAAGAGGCAAAGTTATTTTTAGTTTGTAGATGTAGTTAGTTTGAGGAAATTTGGAACCATCATGGCTGCCCTCAGGTAACACAATAGGGTGCTTTTAATCACAGGATTTTATTTTATTTAAGATTAGCAGATTATAGCTGCAATTTTCCATATTATGTAAAGCAGGCAGGCTCAACATGACTGAAAACATGCTTACTGGATTATTGGAAAGCAATTGACTGGTGCTAATTTGAATTTGGCACCAGTGGATTTCGGAGTCTCAGGATGACAAGCCTCATTCCATTTGCTCTGAAGAGGTAAACAGTGGGGGCCAATGCACTGAGGTCATTAACATAACAAGGGATCAAAGCCAACACACAGTGCAGCTTTTTACATCTTCACTCCTCACTAAGCCTAGCCTCTTTCTGAGGAAGGCCCTTTGCTAGTATGTTAGGACATAAGATGCAGAAAATAGTTGATATAACTGGCAAACAGTTGATATAGGGCCCCTAAGCTTGTAGATACTTGGCTATTTTCAGGGCCCCAAATAACTTTTGATAAGAGATCCAGAACAGGGTCTGTTTAAGGTATCTCTCAGCCTCTGAAGAGCCCTGTCAGCTCCCTCTGAAACGAGGAGTTATGCTTTTCTTTCTTCATCAGGTATAAAGCAGTTTCAGAAATTGATGTGTCCTGCTTCCAGAATTCTCTTAGAAAAAGTCAAGATGTTGCTCAGCTACTAATTCAAGAGTGTTGAAGACAGAGATAAAGCAAAAGCTCTTCTTATTTTGTAAATTTTGTTTTATTTGTCTTTTTCTATTTTCTGAGTTAAATTTTGTCTCTCTTTTTAAAAAAATACTTTTTTGTTGTTTTTTTGTTTAAAATTCATGTTTTGATCAGTCTACCTGCGGACACGTAAACCTTTCAAAAGGCTCTTAGCTTCAGTACTGGTTTGACATTGTCCCGAGGGAAACATCAATGACAAATCCAGAACGTATCCACCACCAGGGTATTACAATTACAAAGTTATTATGAAGTTATAACCTTGTAATAACTACCAGGTTATTACAATTATTTTTTCCCAGAGCTATTTAATTCTTTTTTTCATTAACTGGCTGTTTTATAAGCAAATACATGTTATAGTAATACTCTTTATACATATGAAATGCTTCTCATCACTAAATAAACTATTTAGTGTATTTATGTAGAAATGACCTCTTTTTATCTTTTTCTGATATATGGCTTTGTCAATTGTGTCGCTAGATGATATGAGGCATTCCTGCTGAGATTTAGTAATAGAATTATCAAAACATTTTCAGGGGCTCAAGAAAAGTCCACTAGAATTCGGCTAGAAGAACAAACGTGCGGGTAACTTTAGGAATTCCCTTTTGAGGGACCCACTCACTACTCACTTCCTTCAATTGATTGGACCCTTTTAAGAATGGAGGAGAACTGTTCCATAGGGTTTCTAAGATAATAAATAGTTTTGAAGTCAGCCTCATCTTTCTCCCCTGGAGAGGCTTGGGGTCATGGACTGCACACCTTGAGGTTAGCAACTCCACACTCAATCCACCGTACTGCCATGTTTCCCTATCGTTGCACATACTAGCATTAAACTGTTCATTTACATTAGCATTAGATGGATTTACCCTCCAAAGCAATAAACGTTTTTGAATTGCAATCAGTATTAAAGCATAAATGTCCTATTTGGAGGACTTGTAATAAGGCAACAGAAAAACAAGACCAAAAACCGAAATCGTCATTATTGTTAGTTTAGTTTCCAAGTATGAACTACCACAAG
>NW_022103900.1:45178088-45192696 GCF_000313985.2 Echinops telfairi
CTGGCTCCCACCCCTAACTTGCTTACGTATGTATGCTATCTCTCTGTGGCTAAACCAGTGAGGGCTGCCGTTCTAGCTATCTCCTTCCATGGTCCCACTACTTTAGGTCTGGAAATAGACAATTTAAAGTATCCAAATGCCAAAGACCTTGAGATTGTCCTAATACAGACAAGAGACTGTTTTAGAATCAGAATGGATAGGAATTTGATATGCTGTAACGATTTAGCTATCTGTGAAATCCATTGCAGGAAAGGCCTAGCTAGCATACAAGCGGCTTTATCTTCAAGGCTAAAAGATGGAATGCTTGCTGTACGGTGTTCTAGAACTAATGTAGAAATGTGGCAATGTCAACATTCACTTTGATGGTATCACGTTCTTCATAAATTGGGTAAGGATAAGGATGGTTGGTCCAGTGAGTTAAGAACCAGGGTGCTGACTGAAAGAGGCAATTCAAACCCACCAGCTTCTCTGTGGGAGAAAGATGAGGTTTTCTGCCTCTGTAAAGATTGACAGTCTAGGAAACCCAAAGAGGCAGTCTACCCTGACCTATAGGCTCACTAGGACCAGAGTCCACTCACTAGCCATCGATATGGTTGTTACATAAACATAGAGTGATAGAAATTTTGTTGCCAAAGAGAAATGACAAGAAATGGGGTGATCATGTAAAGGACAAAGGGTTGCAAATATATATATAAAATATGAATCTAGATTTTATTTTAGAAGTTCATATTTCTAACATTCATAAATACTCAATTAGGCAAAAGGTGAGACTTTGTAGTAGAGCTCTGCTAATTTTCTAGTAATCTCATAAAACTTAGAAGATTGAAGCCTCAAGTCTACCTCCTTCCTTTTCCTAGTTCTTCAAATAGCGATCAGCTTTGTTTTCTCAGCTAAGACGGTACGATGAAGGAATTTGTTAGGGTATAGTCTGTGACTCGTTAGGTCACTAGGACCTTATATCAATTGTTATAACTTAAAATTTTGCTACTAAGATTGAAATAGTCCCCTGGAAGTCTGGTAAGCATGAAATAATTCTCCAAAGTCTGTTAGTCTTTGGGAGAACAACTCAAATAGAGTTCATGAACTTACAAATCTAATGATTAGTTTGAATCTTTGGATGTATTGCCAGGGTACCGAAAATGTTGTAGTCTGCTTAAAATGATTGATGTCTTTTTTTTAAGTCACCTCAAGGACAATACTTACCTAATAAAGTTACATAGAATAACTTAAAGCATCTATTCTTATGTAAAGTAATTCAATGTATATCTATTTATACATAACATTTATGTGCATAATATATTAACTTATAGTTTATTATTTAAATACATTTTGTTATTTATTATATATTTGTAAATATGAATTTATAATAAATTATAGATTTATTATTAATGTAGTATCTAAAGTAATGTAACATATTTAGTAATATATTATATCTGTTATAATATTATAACATATTTATTAATACATTGCATATTATCTTTCTGATAATATAATGTATTTATTAATACATAATATTGACATATAATATATTTATATAATATATTTTACTGTATGATATATAGTAATTTAATATATATGTATTTAATAGATAATTTTAATTCCTTTGTTTGAGGCATTTAGCGAGAACGCATTTCTCAACACGTCACCTATTACCACTGTCTTATTTCATTAAAATCAGTACACAGTTACATTGAATTTCCAACTGGAAGAATTGAGAAAACTTTTTGCACTACTAGTCAACAGTGACACTAATTGTCTAACCGTTGAACAAATTCATGTTATAAAAATATCCTAAATTGTTTTGCTAAAAGATGATGATTGTTAGTCTTAAAAATGTCAGGGAAAACAACGTCAACAATTGTTTTAATAAGCCAAGAACTTCTTGTTTTAAATCCTTTTGTTGTTCGGAGCTAATAGATAAAGTAAAGTTAACATCTCTCTTTTATTTAATTTTAAATTTGCTATTTGCTCATGGAATAAAACACCAACAATAAACTCTTTCTAGTTTCCATATATTTTCTTAGGAAATTTCAGGTGTCAGAATTGCTGAGAACAATTTATTAACTATATGAAATAATTGACTTGACCTTCAGACTTACCTTCGAACAATGCACTCCATGGCATTGATTTGAGCTCCTTGTGGCCCTGTAGCACAGAATATAATTGCTCCTTAGGGGTTCCAAAGCTGTAATGTGCACATGAAAGAAGTTCCTTCTTTCTCCCATGGAGTCACTGGTTTGAACTACCAATCTCACAGGTTGTTTTCAACTATGCTTTAGTGTAGAACTCGTGAAAAAGCCACTGCCTCAATTGCTGTAACCCACAGGAAGCTGGAGGTTAGCAATGGAAACCATGCTACCAGAACGCCTTAATTTATGCAGCTAACACGGGCACTAAGATGCTTTCCCTACCACTCCTGCTTACCAAATCATGAGTATATATTTATTAGCATCCATAAGGTTACTCTTATACTTGTGTGGAAAAGGCAGTTTTTAGGTTTTCCACACTACACATGGAAGGACGACAGAATGGAGATTGTTAGAGTTATCAGAATTCACAGTGCAATTGTTTTGGGGGAATATCTAGAAGTAGATAACATTAATTTTTTTCAGTAAAAATATATTTTTCTTTATACTCAGTCCAGTTACAGTAAAACATTAATGATTTGTTTTTTCAGTTTTTTAGAATATTTAAAAGAAAAATATGTTTTGCAGAAGAATATATGTGTAGGGTTTTTGTATTGGTAAATAATTCACTCTTCAATTTAGTATTATTATTAACCAAAACATGCTATCGAGTAGTTTCCAAAATTTCATATCTATTTTGGAAGACATCAATTTACTTAAAGAAAAAATTTCCACATTTTCCCCAAAGTGTCTCATCAGGCTCTCTTGTTTATTTCTTCTGAATGATTTCAGAAACTCTCCAAACATTTCATCTTCTTTCACAGCTCTTCAGCGTAGAAGTGGTCATGTTTGGTAGGACGGACGATGGCATAATCGACTCCTACTGGCACATACATGCAGCAGTTGAGACTAATGATCTTTTTATTGCTATTATTTTGTTATATTAAAAAGAAATATTTAGTAGTCTCTGAAGTGCTGAGCAGTAACCACTTTTAGTTTTTTAAAAGCATTGAAACAAAGAAAATCAAATTTCCCCTGACATTTTCTTGTTTGTCAGCTGTAAGTTTTCCTTTGTCTTTCTGCTTTCTATTTGATTTCTTCAGCGCATAACAGCAAATCACTCTCGTGGGATTTGCACAAAGAGATTACTCAAGGAAACTGACATGAGGAATTATATCAGGTTATACGACAGGGTACCTAAAAATAAAATCTCGAATTTGTTTTCCCAAATCTATGTATTTAATTTTTAAAATAAAACAACCTTATCAGCTTCAAAGTACTCTCTATTACACTTACTATGTTTGTCAAATCTGCTATCCCATTCTTGGAAACATTATTCAAACTCGCATGTTTCGATGGCTGACAGCACCTCTTTCAAATTTTTTCTTCTTCATCTCATCTACATCAAATCTCCGTCCTTGCATGAAGAAGTCTCATGGAGTGAGGTCAGGCGAGTAAGGTGAGTGGGGCAAGAGGGACATGCTGTTTTTTACCAAAAACTGGCACACTGAGATGACTGCTAGAGCAGGTGCATTGTCTTGATGGCAAAACCAGTGCCCCCCTCAAATCATGCCCTTTTTTTTTGTCGCACACTGTTATGCAACCTTTTCAGAACCTCTAAATAGAAAGCTTGATTAACAGTCTGACCTGGTGGAAGGAATTCCAAATGCACTATCCCCCTCACATAAAAAGCAAAAAACAAAAAAACAAATGAGCATCTTCTTGATCTTTCTTTTTACTTGACGAGCTTTGGGTAGGGGGGCGGGGGCAAGGTGACTATGGTCTCTTTTACTGGCTTGATTGATATTTGCTTTCGGGGATGTAAGAATAGCACCCTATCTCATCTCCAGTAATAATCTTGGAAAAAAGGTCTGGGTCAATTCAGGGCTGTTCTTTCAAAGCATGGCATGTTTTCACTCAATGTTCTTTTTCCTGGCCAGTTAGGGCCCGAGGCATACATTTTGCAGCAACGCTTCTCATTCCCAAATCGTCTGTTAAAATTCGTCGTACCTAGCTCCAGTATAGTCCAGATAACTTCCTCATCTCTTCAGTCCGTTGTTCTTTAAGCACAAGTACACAAATACTGTCTATATTTTTGTCCATTTGGGGAGTTGACAGTCATCCAGAATGAGGTTAGTCATCAGTGGACATTTCACCTTTTTTGAAATGAGAAAACCACTTGTACAATTGAGTTTTTCCCATAGGGCTGTCCTTGTAAGCTGTGCTCAGCATCATAACAGTTTCTGAGTAGGAAACAAAATTTCACAGCCACACACTGTACTCTGAAATCAGTCATCACAAAAGACAAAGTTCCAGTGAAACTGCTTTTATGAGAAAATTCACTGTGATCAGAGAGAACCTTCCCAGATAATGCCACTGGATGCACTAATTCAAAGCGAGTTGCCCAATGCTCAACCTAGTGGGGAAAATGTGTACTCTGAAAGTTCTCCCAGGAGTTTCTTTCCATTTTTTTGTGTGGGGTACCCCCTCATATTATCCTGAAATACAACACTCTCGGTAACAAGATAATACCCCTACACACACAAGAAAGACCAGATAATATGATAATTATTCCAATTTTCACTTAATGTTCATGACAAAGATGGAGAAATGAAAGATTTTTACCAACTTCAGCAGTTTGAAATTAGTGAAATCAGTCACTCAAGATGATAATTACTGCTAAGTGGGTGCAAAATTTGGAAAATATTTATAAAATATAGCATTGGTGACAGAATCCATGGTGAAGAGGACATGAAAGGTTTTACAAGACAAAGGACACGCTCATTTGAAATATCTCTTTTCAGCAACATAAACAGGAAAGATACACATGTCCACACTGAGCAGAAGACACAGACCACAATGCCTGTGGAAAGACAATGAAGAAGTTCAGTCTCATCAGGAAGGATGATGCAAGGGACTGACTGTTGGACAGTCCCATCAAGTGTTCATCTGCAAGTTCAAGTTGAAGAACATGAGAAACGAGCCACAAAGCCAAAGTTAAAGCCAAAGTATAACAATGGTCCATCACACTTTAATTTCAAGATCATATCAAAAGCGGATTTTGCCTTTGAACACTGATGACTTGAAAGTACATGATGTAGAAGGTGACCTCAAGCACATCACAAGAGAAAAAAACAGGAAGAGTGTCGCAAAAAACTCTGAACCCTGCTTTTAAATGTAGAGTAGCTAAAGTGAATGGAAGAAATTGCTACTTAAATGAGCTAATCATGACTTAAATGGTCTAAAGAATAGATTCCAACAGTTATTGAAGAAGTCAAAATAAAATATTAAAATGAAATGTGCACAGACCTTGTGATAGAAAACTATAAGAGAAGAACAATGTTCAGCATTTCTCAAGTAATATTGAAGAAAAAAGTTGACTTGCAATATTGAAGGATTCCTGAGAAAAATATTAAACAATATAAAAAGATCAATAAAAGACAAAAGGAATACATAGAGAAACTTTGCCAAAAATAACTGGTTGATGTTCACACATTTCAGGAACTAGCTTAAAGTCAAGAACCAATGGTACTGAAGGAAGAAGTCCAAAGTAAACTGAAGTCACTGGTGTAAAACAAGCCCCCAGGAATTGACAGAATAACAATTGAGATGTTTCAAAAAATGGATGCAATTCTGGATATACTGAGCCATATGCAACAAGAAATGTGGGTGATAGCTACCTGGTTAACCAAATGGAAGAAATTCATATTTATGCCTATTCAAAAGAAAAGGAAAAAAAGTCAATCCAACAGAATTCAGAAATGATCAAACAATATTAATATCACACAAAAGTAAAATTGTGCTTAAGATTATTAAAATGAGATACAGTCAAACTCAAACACAGGGAACTATGAGAAATTCAAGACATTCAGAAGAAGATTTGGAATAAGAGATATCATGGATGATAATCAGATATACTTTGGCTGAAATTATAGACAATCACAAAGCTGTGTTTTATTAACAACACAAACACATTCTTCGGTGTGGATCAGAACCAATTACTTATAACATTGCTGAGAATGGGAATTCAAGAACTTTAATTTTACACATGCAGAAACCGGAATTGTTTTGTTCCTTTGTGCTTCTGGGCAACAGAAGCAGGAACCATCTGGATAGCACCTAACAGTAACATGTAGACAATTTGTGCAAAATATATCCTTAAAAGACATATAATATAATTGGTGCAAAAATGCTTCGAGGTGTGAATTAGGCTAAAAGTCATCTCAATGTTCTGTTCACTTATATGTGCTGTTTTATTTTGGGACTCTTAAATTATATTTTCTATTCTATGTCTGCAAGATGTTGTTCAAAGTTACTTGGATAACCAACAACAATCATTTTGATAAATTCAAGCTCAGTCATTTGTATTTTCCAACTTTCCCCTTGAATTATGTGGTCAATCAACTAATTTATTTTTGATATTATTGTAGCAGTTGATTTTTGAACATTGTTAAATAAAGATAAAAATACTGAGATATGATTCTAGCCATATATATAGGAAATTCTTAATTTTTCTTAGAGTTTTTTTATTTGAAATTTCATAAGAAGTAACACGTTGAATTTAATAAATAGTATTAATATTTTGCCTGGAATGCAGAACAAGTAGTATTATCATGTAAAATATTTCAACTGGCATTTTTTATTCCAAGATTATGTTTCAAATGGGCATTGGACTCTTATGTAAGTATATGGTTTGCCTACAATTCCTAAATTCTTACAAATGTAAATTATTTCAGATCATTGTTATCAATAACCTTTTTATTGTGTCTCAATTTTAATGTGAGTTAAGTATTTTAGAGTTCTTTCCTCATTTTAAGAGTTTAAATACATTCACTTTCTGATGCAACCGTATGTAGCACATTGGGCAAATTCCCAGAAAACCAAGAGTCAAAATCCTTACCTGAACTGGTCTTATGCCAAAGTAATGCTCTTTGGGATGGAATGAGAAAGATTAAGCCAAATTTTGATTCTTCGTTGTGATTCCTGAGTTCGGAAGTGTCTTCGCTCCCGTGAAGGGACATCTGGGTGGTTTCCAGAAACACATCCGCCACTGTAAACAAATTAAACTAAGTATCTTGTAATTAGTTTTGATGATTGAAGAAAAGCAATTCAAAGACATTGATTTTTATAATGCTGCATCTGTAAAGAGCTCATGAAATTGTATTACCATTATGTAATTAATATTGACAGTAGAGTCGGCTTAATATCTAAACTCTTTGTCAATACTAAACATGGCTAAGGAAGCATCCTGAAAGTAATTATTCATTGAATTTTCCAATTGCAGTTGTTTTGCTATATCCAATTAGCTGATAACATCAGTCTTACAAAGCCTCTGTATGTTGACAAACCAAATTGAATAAAAACGCACCGCTCTACTCTTCTCCAATTATGATACATTGCAGCTACTATCTAAGGGAAACATCTAGCTTTTTGTAAGTGCTGTGAATTGTGTTCTGTGTTGCTAACCAACCCTAAGTATGATAACCAGAGTAGAGTCAGAAATATAAAAACATAAATGAAAATAATGGCTTATTATAAGAGTAAATGAAAAAGTATCAATACTTCAGAAATCTTTACTTAGCAAAAATATCAGAACATGAAGCTATTTTTCCTCAATATAGTCTCCATCTAAGTAATGTTTTCAACCCATAAATGCTTCCCCAACCACTCTATGTTATTTGATTTGCACCACGTCAAACTGGCAGTTTTAGCATCCTGGGGGGAGTCCAGTTGGGTTATTTTACATTTTCTCTACATTTTGGATCAAAGAGCAGTCTGGTGAGGACAGAGCAGGGTTAGGGGGACGATGGGGTATGGTTTCAATAGGAATCCTTGAAGTCCAGTTCTTGCTGTCGTGGAAGACTGAGAAGGTGGATTGCTGTAAGGGGAACAAAAAGAGTTCCTGGGAACAACTTTCCTGGTCTTTTTTCCTCACCAATGCGGTTTTCTATTTTTTCAAAATATGCCCTGCTGAAGAGCCCCCACGATTGTCCAGTGTTGAGAAAATTGCTGTACTTATCCCTTGGGAATTGCAGAAAAGCAGGCACCATCACCTTCTGAGCTGCCCCCTCTGCCTTCAGTTTAACTGGCCCGACACATCCTCTCGGAAGACACTCTTTGGATCGGGACCCTTATTTGATGGACCCCCCCATGAGAGTAAGACCAGTACACTGCTATGAGAGCTTGTCTGCAGCCAGCTCCTGATCTCAAAGACATTTAACATTTAAGCAAACTTTTTGTTTGAAACAAACGTATGCGTGTAAGACTGGAACAATTGTCAACTGACCTTCATATGTAATGATATCACACAAATCCATTGATACTTAAAATCCTACCTACTTATTTAACACTACATCAATGATACATATTACCATTATTATAACTGATCAATTATTTATTATTTATATTATAAATAATCAGTTAAAAGTGTGTGATATCGGACAGGGCAAGATATGACAAAATAATAATTTATAAATTATCAAGGGCTCATGAGGGAGGGGGTAGCGGGGAGGGAGGGGAAAAATGAGGATCGAATGCTGGGGGCTTAAGTGGAGAGCAAATGTTTTGAGGATGATGAGGGGAATGAATGTATATATGTGCTTTATACAATTGATGTATGCATGGATTGTGATAAGCGTTGTATGAGTCCCTAATAAAACAATTAAATAAAAAAAGCAGCCCCCCCAAAAAAAGTGTGTGTTTTGAGGGACATGAGCGAAAACAGAATGTGAAATAGCCTAATAAATGCAAACAGAAGCTTGTTTGGGAAGCGGTAACCTCAGACACAAAAGTATTACCAACTTTGTAGTAACTACCTTCAGTCAGAGGGAAGACAAGAACTGGGTCACAAAATCTTGTGGTCCTGATTATCAAAATACCACACTTGGTAGCGGATGACAAGATAGACTGACTCCAGGGAGCCGTGAACAGGGAGGCCCTGGAAGTCAAGGGCCAATGCATAAAGATTTGTGCTGCTACTTTATACTCTTAAAAATAATGTTGTCAGGACAATCTACTAGTATTTTCTAATTTATCCATTTTTATTGCACTCAAACTCACAAGTTGTCACTGTCCTTTTACACTTTTCCACATCAGTATGTCCCCTTACTTTACTGTTAGCTACACCAGACTCTCGTTTCTGCAAATGGTTAGCTGCCTGAATGGTATCTCATAAAATGATATATCTGCATTAAATAATAGACCTAATTATTCTACACACTTGTTCTTGGCAAAGAATCATGACCTGTTTCTGACAATGTTCTGCTTCCTTTGTTTAGTCTGCCAGTGTTTGAAAATGCTTTTAAGCTATTCATAAGGTTTTCAGCACCTTCTTCCTCTGAAGTGGGATCCCAGTCCCTCTGCCTTGTCTGGTCTTAGTCTGGAAGTTCCGCGGAAGCCTGTTGACTTTGGGTGACCCTGCTGACATTTGAAATGCCAGTGACAGAGCTTCCAGCATCACAGCAACACACAAGCCACCAGAATTCTGACAAAGTCAAGTGGTGGATAATATAACATGATATAATATGGTATGGTGTGGTGTGGTAGCATATAATGTAGTATAATATAGTATAGTATAATGGTATAGTATCGTATTACTGCACCTGGTGGTAAAGTGGTTACATGTTGGGCTGTGATCCTCATGATTGGCAGTTCAAAACCACCAGCCGCCCAGGGGAGAAAGACTGGGGTTTCTATTCTTTTTTTTTTTTAATCATTTTACTGGGGGCTCATACAGCTCTTTTTCAAAATACATCCATCATCCATTGTGTCAAGCACATTTGTACATTTGTTGCCATCATCATTTTCAAAACATTTTCTTTCTACTTAAGCCCTTGGTATCAGCTCCTCATTTTTTTCCCCTCCCTTCCCCACCCTCCCTCGGGTTTCTATTCTTGTAAAGTGACAGTCTGAGAAACCCACAGGGAGCATCTACGAGTCAGCATTGATTCTATGGAGTGAGTTTGATTATTTTGTTGATAGTCCAGTCTAGTTTACTCTAGTCAAGGCTGGATTAGACTACAACATTTTGTAGTGTACTTTTTTTTTTATTAACCTCACATAGCTCCAACTGACAACAGACTCATCATGTGTACAGAACAAAAGATTGCCACATCTTGTACTATATTCATGAACTTTGATACATGTTCATGAATATAACTCTATTATAGGCCAATCCATCTCAGTGTGGGTTTCCTTATTTGATGGATATGATGTCCTTCTCCAGGATTTGGTCCTTCCTGATGACATGTCCAAATTAAACAAGATGAAGTCTCACCTTCCTCTCTTCCAAGGAACATCCCTGATTTGCTTCTAAAACTGATTTTGCTTCTAAACCTAAATGAGTCAGTTCTCATGAAAGTTCTCATGACTTTCCCACCTAGGGTTAGAAATCTTCACTAACACAGCTCTATCTCCTTTTCTCATGGCCAGATTACATGTGGGTGAGATGATTGAGGAAATACATAAACCAGGTTAATCTGAGCTGGTCAAGTGCCATTTTTGCCTTTTAACATTTTAAATGATCTTTTCAGCAGGCACTATCAGGCAAGGGGTGCACTGCTAAGCACAGAATTGGCAACTCAAACCCACCACTCACTCCAAGGGAGAAAGATGACGTTATCTGTTGCATGAATATGTAAAACCATGAAAACTTTATACAGCTTTTCTCTGAACTGGAGTCAAGTCAATGGCAGTGGGTTGAGTTTGGGCTTCACGGCAGAATTACCCAATGCAATAATGTGTTTGGCTGGAATCTCTAGAGAAGCAAAACCAGAGATGATATATAGATATCATCATTGTAGACGTGGGTAAATCCAGTCTGGTTCAAGGATGCGAATCACATGTAAGCTGAAGGCGTCTCCTGACTTCTTCAGCTACAGGGACTGACCAACAGGAAGTAGGAAGATGAAGCAGGAAGAGCAGAGGCTGGTGGATACAGAGCAGAATGAATTTGAGGTCAGCTGAATGAATCCAAGGTCGGCCGTCTGCAGGTGTCTCCTGGGGTCAGCAGGTGATATAACAGGAGGTCGGCAAACCAGATGTAGACCCCGAATCCAAAAGCAGGACTGTGTTAGCTTCCACACACAGTCAGTTCTGGCTGCACCTTAAATACAGTCCATCGCAGCAAGGTTGTGCCCAGATTTTCACTACCATTGAGAGTCTATTTCAATATAGAGTGAACCTAAGGGTGGCATATATCTGCTCTATGGATTTCTGAGCCTGCGACTCTTTACAGGCATGGTTGGTGGTTTTGAACTGCTGACCTTGTGGTTAGCAACTGATAGCCCGCTATGGCACCAGGCTTCCAGGGTCAGGATTAAGGAGGACTGCTCTCTTCATAACTGCCTGGCTTCTTTCAAAACAGCCTGCTGAGGAATTGACCACACTATGTCAGATTGTATCATGGAAGAATCCTGGCCCACTCAAGTTGACATAAAACTTAACTATCACAAATAATATATCTTTAGATATCTTTACTGCTGATTTCATGGTTTTGGGCGGTTATTCAAGAAGAATGTAATCTTTGACACCTTCAGTTTCCAAATTTTTAGATTTAAATCGAAATTCTTAAAGACCGAGTTCCTTTAGTCACTATTAACTGTTTAATGTTGAATAGTGCCATGTGGTGAGTACCGACTGGTGCATGGGGTGCATGACCTCACTACAATGTTTAAATAGACTCAAACTACTGTAGCTCATTCCAGGAAATTATGGAATCGTCCTAAGTGTTCTCTTAGCTTTCATACTTGCCCATTCTTTATCCATCAACCTGCCAGAACTACCTTTTTTAAATACTAGAAAGGATCCTTCTGGCAAAGGGGATAAATCATTCAGCTGCTAATAGAAAGGTCAGAGGCAATCTGCTTCTGTACAAATGGACAGTCTTGGAAACCCTTTGGGAGTTCACCTCTCTCCAAGGGTCACGAGGAATCAGAATTAAACCAATGACAGTAGGATTTATTTCTTTTGTCTTTTGTCATTTAATAAACAAAACCAAAAGTGACATATGAGGCAGCTTTAAAGTGCTTATGGACATTTTAAATTATGTTTTCATTCTATTTTTCCATGAACTTTTAAAAATCCATTTTTATAACTTTCCTGCTCTACATTTCCCCCCAGGGACTAAATATAGCAGTTCTTATATTATATATTTTCTTAGTAAAACTCCATTATAGTTACAGTACAGATACTTAAAAAATATATATTAACAAAAAAAAAAGAGAGAGAGGAGACAGAGTATGTGAGATGATTTTAAGCAATAAAGAGCAAATGATTGAATCAGAAATAAGTTAGGTTTACAGTTTCTCTGCTTTAATAAGTAAAAGCAGTGATTACTAAGATGAAGAACCCCAGGCACTTTAAAACTAAAAGAGAATCCTTGGCTACCTCTGGAGAAGAAAATGTACTGATCGGCTTCCAAAGAGACTTGTTTTGCAACTAGTTGGGCTTCCAAGGTTTCTACTGTAATCATCGCATGGTAAAAATTGGAAGATATAGTTTATAAAGCAGTTATGCATTCCTGTTTTAATTGATAAGAAAAAAGTCCCAGGATCCTGACTTTGAGTCAGTCAGTACAGATTAAAGCTGAAGGATGACGGGTGATAGAATGGAAGTCAAAGAGGAAAAAAAGAAGAAGCGAGAAAACAAATATGAGGTTAAGTTGCAAACTATTTCTACCAGGGTTTCAGTTCATATATGTCCAGGTTTAGTTAAAGAAAGGAAAAAAAAATGAAAGGCTAAATATGTCTGTTATCAGTGGATTACTGCAGAAAAAATCCTCAAAAATATACTTGTTTTAGTTCCTTAATGGTATTTTCAAACAAAAGGTCCAATCACAACAGTATTTTATAAAGGGATCTTCAGGTCCAGTTACATTCAAATCAGAGTGGTCAGCTGAGAAGGTTGTGGCTACAGTTTTTTGGTTTCCCAAATGAGTAATATTAATATATTTTCTTGAAGGAGAAAAAGGATTGTTATAGGGGCTCACTGGGAATAGCTTTTTTTAAAAATAGAAAACTGCATTGGTGAGAAAAAGCTCAGGAAAGTTGGTCAAGATTTCAATGTTCCCATCATGACAAGGCGCCTGTTTTTCCTCAGGCTTAGCAAGGTCCATCCTATGAGAATTGTATTGGAAAACCTTACCCATCCACCCACAACCCTGGTTTTTCCCATTCATCTTGTTCCCCAAACTCAAAGAACAGTTCAGAGGGAAAAAATCTCTCGAGTCTCTCAAGGCTGCTGAAACTGGCGATGTGATGCATTGTGGGTAAAAGAGCCCACAGTCCTCCAGGAGACAGGGAGAGAGAAGGGAACCGCCGTCAGAGGTGGGCACACAGAGATGATGGGGATGTCATGAAACAGTTGTTTCACATTTGAATGTTTTGTTTAAAGAAACATTTTATGACTTCCTAGCAATGTTTTTTATTTGGCTTCAGAAATTATTGACATCTTTGGTTTCCTCATTGAGGAGCACTTTTGGAGTTCTTTAGTAGAATTATTCAATCGTGAAATAGAACAAAGAGACAAGATGAAAACTAGCACACATGACAATAAGCTCTAATAAAACCAAAAACTCAATGAAGGGAGTATAATTATATTAAATGACTGCCAACAATAATATGCATTCATAATTGCACAACCATTGTACATTTTAAATTTTAGTCACTTGGAAGGTGAGGAAGAAAATATGACTGTGTCTTTGGTTATTGTAGAGAAGGTAAATCCAAATCCTCATACTCAGAAGTAGAGTCAGTGAGCAACTGACTGCTAACTGTAAGGTCAGGAGTTCAAAATTATGATGCAGTCTCTTTAAATATCTACAACCTTGAAAATTCTTGATAGTGATAGATTGGGTTTGGTTTTCATGATTAGAAAGTGAAGTAAGTATAGCTAAATTTTAAAAATATTAAATAATGAATGCATGGAATTAAAAATAATAGAAAGCTAAAACAACTGGAAGATTCTAAAGAAGGGTCGGGGAAAAAACCATGGAGGCACTCTATTTAAGCACTCTCTCAGAGGTTCCCCAAAAGGGCAGCGGTTAATTTCCCACAATTTCCATGAGAGAGAGCCTTGGTAATTGGCTTCTCTAAAGATTATAAATGAGAGAATCATCTACTACAGTCCTCCTTTGTTCCCGACTAGAATAGACTAGTAGGAAGGAATCAACTGTCCACTTTAGAGAACTAGCCACTGAAAACGTATGTGTCGCATCCAAACATTGTCAGATCCTGAAGAGAAGAATGAATAGAAGCACACATAGGTGTCCCTCGGGCCAGAAGGCACTCAAAATGTAAATGAGAACAAGCTGACTTCTCAAAGAAGAGTTGGTAATAATGACATGAACAGAGGAAAGCCTGTATGAATAAAGCCCCCGGGACTTTCACTTGCTGATTGGACAAAACTCAAAATGAGAAAAACAGGTGCAAAAATGCACTGATGCTTCCCTCCGCCCTCTTCTCTGCTGTCCATCCCCCAGAGAG
>NW_022103900.1:45193310-45205901 GCF_000313985.2 Echinops telfairi
GAGGGAGGGTGTGGGGAGGGAGGGGGGAAATGAGCAACTGATATTAGGGGCTAGAATGAGAGGCAAATGTTTTAAGAATGATGAGGGCAACAAATGTGCATATGTACTTGACACAATGGATGGATGTATGGATTGTGATGAGAATTGTACGAGCCCCCAATAAAATAATTTTTAAAAAATACACTAATGACCAGGACTTGGAAGGTACAAAGTATGAATCTAGGAAAATTAGAAGTTATCAAAAATGAAATGAAATGAAAATGCATAAATATCAATATGCTAGAAGTAAATGCACTGAAATGAACTGGTATTGTCCACTTTGAATCAAAACTTGTATGGTTTACTATGCTTGAAATAACACACTCAAAACGAATGGCATTCCATTCATCATCTAAAATGATATTTCAAGATCTCTCTGGAAGTATAATGTTGCCTGTGATATGATTATATTTATCTTCAATAAAATACAATCAATACAACTATTATTCAAATCTAAGTACTAACTATTATAGTTAGTGGTGAAGCAAATTTTTAAATTACAGAAATCTTTTGTTTGAAATTTATCAAGCATGGAATGAAGAAACATTGATGATTGTGGTGATTGGAATGCAAAATTCGGAAACAAAAAGGAAAGAATGGTACTTGGAAAAGATGATCTTGGTGATAATAATGAAGCTGGAGATCACATGGTAGAATTTTGCAATACCAGTAACTTGATCTGAGCAAACTACCCTTTTTCAACAACAAAATGACACCTCTACATATGGACTTCTCTAAATGGAATATAGAGCAATGAAATGTAGGAAGAGGTGACAGAGCAGCTCAATCTCCGGAGCTATAACTATGCCTGGAGCTGGTGTGGAGACATTGCTCATATGTGAGTCCAGATTGAAGCTGAAGAGTCAGCGCAAGTCCACGAGAACCAAAGATTACCTTCCATTGAATCCTCCTAAAGTTCGAGAACATCTCAAAAACAAATTTGAGGCACTGACACTATGGCATAAGACCTGATGGAGGCATAAGAGCTGTGGGAGGACATCAAGATCATCACTGACGAAGAACCAACAAGGTCATTAAAAAGACACGAGAGAAAGGAAAGATCAATGTGAATATCAGAAGAGCCTGAAAAATTCACACGATAGAGTAACTACAGCAAATGGAAGAAAGTATGAAGTCTAAGAGCTGAATAAAAAATTTCAAAGAGCAGCTCTAAAAGACAAAGCCAAATATTATTATTAAATGTGAAAAGATCTAGAGTTAGTAAACCATAAAGTCAGAACATGCTCTGTGTATCTTAAACTGAAAGAACTGAAGAAAAACTCAAGCCTCATTCTATGGGTAAAATATTGAATGATGCAGAAATTATCCAAATATGGAAAGAATATACAGTCTTACTGTACTAAAAGGAACAAATTAGTATTTCACCATTTCAAGAAGTATCACAGGAGGAAGAATCAAGGGTGCTGAATGGAGAAATTCAAGCTGCATTGAAACTATTCACCAGAAACAAGGCTCTATGATCTGATTGAATACCAAATAAAATGTTTCACCAAGCTGATGTAGCAATGGAAGAACTCACTTGTCTATACAAGGAAACTAGAAGATGGCTACTTGATCAACTGACGTGAAGAGATCCGTATTTGCACCCATTCTAAAGAAAGGTGACCCAACAGAACGATTGGATTATAGATAATATCATTACTATACCATGCAAATAAAATGTTGCTGAAGACCATCCAACAACAGTTGCAGTGGTACATTGATAGGGAACTACCAGGTTTCAGGCTGGATTCAGAATAAGACATGGAATAAGGATTATCTTTGCTGATATCAGTAGGATCTTGGCTGAAAGAAGAGCATGTGGGGAACTGTATGTTTACTTGCATTTTATTGACTATGCAAAGGCATTTGACTGTGAATTACAATAAACTATGGATAATATTGAGAAGAATGAGAATTCTAGAACCCCTATTTGTGCTCAGGTAGAATTTGTACATTGATCAAAAGGCGATTGTAGGCATAGAACAAGGGAATACCGTATGATTTTAGTCAGGAAAGGTGTGCATCAAGGTTTTACCATCTCACGGATTCATACAGATTTATCCAATGTGTAGGCTAACCAAAAAATCAGCAAGTGTGATTATATGAAGAAGATTGTAGCATCAGGGTTGGAGGAAGATTTATGAAGAATCTGAGATATGCAGATGACACACTTTAATTGCTCAAAATGAGGACTTTGCAGCCAGCAATGTGAATTACAACTCAATGTAAAACAGACTGAAATCCTTATCACTGCACCAATAGGTAACATCATGACAAATGAAGAAAAGTTGTTACATCTTGTTTGGATCCACAACCAATGCTCATGGAAGCAGCAGTTAAGAGATTAAAGAAAGAAATTTATTGAGAAATTATGCTATACAAGACATCTTCCACATTTTGGAAAGCAAGTAGTTTACTTTGAGGACTAAGGTGTGTCTGACCCAAGCTAAGGCATTACCAATTGTCTCATATGCTTGTGAAAGTTGGACATTGAATAAGGAAAGCTGAAACAAAAATGAATGTGTTTGAATTGTGGTGCTGGCAGAGAATTTTGAATGTACAATGGACTGCCAAAATTATAAACCAATCTGTTTGAGGAGAAATACAACCAGAATGTTCCTTGGAGGAAAGGATGGCAGAACTTGGTCTTATATACTTTGGACATGTTGCCAGGAGAGACAAGTCCCTGAAGAAGGCCATCGTGTTTGGTAAAGTAGAAGGCAATGATAAAGAAGACCCTCAGCAAGAAGGATTGACCTCGTGGCTGAAGCATTGGCTCAAACACCAGGGCAATTGTGCAGATGGAGCAGAACTGGGTGGTGTTGATTTCTATTATAAATCGGACTACCTTGAGTCTGAACAACAACTTGATGTTACCTAGCAACAACAAGTTTGTCACATACGGTTATTTTAATTCAGCATTGGTTTACACACAGCACTATAAAGCATTGAGCGGAACTGCCCTTTTTCACTCTAGTGATCCTACAGGACAGAGCAGGATCTGCCCACACCGTGTCTGAGGTTGTTCATCTCTAAGAAGACTGCTGCATCTTTGTTGAGAAGCACCTGACGGGTAGCAACTGCCCAACCTTACAGTTAGCAGCAGTGCATGACCATTGTGGCACCGGGGCTCCGCTTAAAAGAATATTGCAGGCCAGATCTAGTTAAGAAATGCTTTAACAGGGCGGTATTTGAAATTGTGTTCTAGTAGCATTAAAATAACAAATATCTTACTAAAAGAAATTTGTGGTAATGTCAGTAATTTAGGTAATGTTATTAGTTTTCTATGAACTTTATTATACTCACAAAATAAAAGTAAAATTCTGTATACACTGCCTAGAAAATTAAGCTGTAAAATAAAATTGTCTCCTAAAATTTCCAAATAATTTTGACCAACATTATCTATTTTTCATCTATCCTCTTTTTCTTCTACCTACCTATCTCTCACCCATCTACCTATCTATCATCTATCTATATCTATTTGTCATCTACATATCTATCATCATATACTCGCTCTAATTGCCTTAAATTTCAAATCATAATAAAAATTACCTTACAATCCCTTAGACACTTTAAATGTAAGAAGAGTGAACAAAATAAATCCCCACAACCACTAAGCATTTGGCAAATTATTAGGTTCTTGAGAGAGACCTCATGCTTCAGACTTGGATGATTGCTAAGAATACCCATTGTTTCAATAGCAGGGCATCTTTCTGAAAGAAAGAAGATGAGCACACTGTCAAACAGCTCTTTTGTGTGAAAGGACAATTGCCTCAGCTAAGCCAACAGCAAGCCCAGCACGAAGGATGGGTCATTGAATGGAATCTATGGCAAACAGGTTCTTTGAGTGGAAGGTATTTGAAAAGGCATTTGAAACAGTAAGCTCGGAACTCCAGCTGGTATAATAATGCAAACGGACTCAAAACAAAGCATCTATTCCCCGCTTTCTGGAGCCTGGAACATACTTCAGACTTTTATTTTACTTTATTTTATTACATGAATCTTTTATTGTGAATTAGGTCAAGGTTTTCAGAGCAGGTCATCAGTTACACATTCAACAACTTATCAAACCATGTCTTGTCTTTCCTGTTTTCCATCATTTCTTTCCCGTCTCCCTGTTGGTGGGTATGTTTTGCCCTTCACCCAGACGCACCTGCGGACCTCTAACCTGTGCATCCCTTTCTTCTGTTGCCATCCCTCCCCCTGACAGCCATCAATGTTGGTTTCGTTCAGTGTAGAAAAATGTTATTATTATTGTTTAATTGTTTTCCAGCCATAGATTTTGAAATCCTGAGCTGTTTAAAAATTGGGGCATGCAGTTTGGGAAACATTTGAATCCTTAAGTTTCCATAGCAACTAACTTGGAGAAACGAAATGATCACTGATGGTCTGAAAATCTGTATCTAATGAATCACAATACCCATCTTCTGTTTACCCTTATAAATTATATGTTGGGGAAAAGTTACTAAAAAAAACACCTTATGCCCAACTCGGAAAACCAAACTCAACTCTCTTCATCCTCCAGTCAGTGCTGACTCAGAGCGACCCTCTGTGCTTTTCCTGAATTGTAACTCTTCAGTGGAGTAAAAAGCCCAGTCTTCGGCCTGCCTAGCTGCTGGTGGCTTTGAACTGCTGACCACATAGATCTCAGCCCAACTCACCACCACTACACAACCAGGCCTCCCTATCCAGAAAACATATCCTCAAAAATATAATGAGAAGAGAAATTTTCTTATTGCATAAAACATTAAATCAAGCTTCCGTACAGGCAATCTGTAAAACAGATAGCAATGATAGAAAGAAATGTCACCGAGCAATCTAGATTCTCACTCTTAAAACAAACAATTTTATTGAAAGCATAGAATGATCAGATGGGGCAGCACTTTGCACGCGTTCACAGAAATACAGAGATACCTCCAAGCTCCTGCAGGCTTCCTTCCAGGCCACTGCAATGAAGCAAATGACGTAATAAAATGAGTGACCCACGGTCTGTTCGTTCGTTTGTTGGTTGGTTAGTTGGTTTTCCAATCATTATAAAAGTTATACTTATTCTGCATTGTAGTCTATTGAGTATGCAATAATAGTATTATGAAAATGTTTTTCAATATTATGAGAATAGCACAAGTGTGAGATAGAGACATGAAATGAGAACATTCTATAGGAAAGTAAAACTGATAGACTTGCTTGAAGCAGAGTTTCACTAAGTGTTTAATTTATAGGGAAAAAAAAATTTAAACTTACTCTGCTCAAAATGCAGCAGACTAGAGCATATTAAAACCGGATATGCTTGTACTACTGTGAGAAGCACTTTGCATAGGGTTCAAGTGCAAAAAATTCAGGAGCTAAAAGGAAAAAAAAAATCCGACATTTAGGTCATGGTCAATAAATTCATAGGAAGTTACATACATCCAATTTTTAAAATGTAATCATCAAGTTGTGTGCATCTGGACTTGGAAAAATGGTGCCCCTCCTTGTGTGACAGCAGAGAGGCACACACAATTCTTAGGTTTATCTTGCAGCATTTGCCTGAAGAATTATTTCGGCCCCAGTTTCCTAAGGAGGGTATAGTCGTAAACTGGCAGGATCCTTAGTCAAGCAAAATTACATTCTTTAAGATTGTTTACTAAGTAATTTTCTCAGGGTACAGTGTAGAGCTACAGAAGTGGCAGGTTGTATTCTTAACGCAAAGCTTACTTTAGCTTTCAAATGGAGTTTGGTCCTGAGACCCCGAAAGAGCCACCGTTTCATGCAGAATCCATCATTAATTTGAGGTGCTCTTACGCAGAAATCTTAAACGCTACAGCTATAGCTAACAGCTAAAAGGTGCAATAATAGATTATTTCCAAGTACCATTGTCACTCTTCTAATCTTTCTGGGATGGAGATATGACTGGGTCATCTGGGCTCATGTTAAACTCTTTCCAGGAAAAACGGGAAGGTAACTGAGGATTACCGGAATTTACATCTCATATTTTAAATAGGAAGACAAATAAGACTCAAGTTGTCTAAAATGACTTCTAAAGAAGCAAACAGAGGACACAATCTCCTCCCTCTCTGTTTTCCCGGCTCTCACTTACTCACTCTCCTTCCATGGAGTCCATGCTGAATCACAGGGACCCCTGTGGCTTTCTGAAGCTGTAAGCATTGACAGGAATAGAAATCCCCCTCTTTCTCCTGCTGAGCTGTTGAGGGCTTCAAAGTGCAGAGCCAGAGGATTAGCCCAGTGCTTAGCCGCTATACCAACAGATTTAGTATTTGGGTATTTTCAATTTGCACTTGTCCATACCTGAAAGAGCAACTCCCATAGTCTGGCGTTCGCTCCCTTGCTCTGAGAGCATGCCACGATGAATACTGTCAATGATGTGTACACCCAGGCTATGAGTCTTTCTGTTGAGAGGAGAGCATTCACCAAAGCATGTTACTAAGGAAAACTTTTAGAAGTAACTTAAGAATAATGCATAGGCTCTTATTTTAGAAGGAAACTCAGATTAGTCAATGAGGTTAGTAGATGAGCAAAAAATAAGCAATGAATAAATTTTAAAAGTTAAAAAATGTAGAATGAACACGGGTCAATATTTAAAGCAGTGGTTCTCAACCTTCCTAATGCCACTACCCTTTAATACATTTCCTCATGATGTGGTGACACCCCCTCCCCTTCAACCATAAAATTATTTTCGTTGCTACTTCATAATTGTAATTTTGCTACTGTTAGGAATTGGGCGCCCTCTGTGAAAGGGTCATTCGACCCCCAAAGGGGTTGGGACCCACAGGTTGAGAGCCACTGATTTAAAGCATTATTAGAATAACAGTATAATTGGGAAGCTGGTTTCAGAGCATTAGTGGAATTTTTGTTAACATAAATTTTTTTTTAATTGTAAGATTTGTAAGTTTAAAAAAAAGTTTTGTAAGTTAGGGAGGAAATTGTGTGAAGGTCATGTCTAACCTCCTTCATGTAGACAAGAGAAGAGGAGATTCCCACTCCACAGGGTCCTAAAGCTGATTTCTGTGAAGCAAAAGTGAGCTATACCACCACCCTTCAACTAACTGCCTTTCTTCCGAGCCATCCATTCCTCCCACAGCACTCTCCTTCTTTGCTGGCTTTGACAACCCATTGCAATCGCCACCCAAAACTCACAGAAATAGCCCTGAGTATAGGGATTTATTATTAATGTTAACAGGGTAGAAGTTAGAGCAAAAATATTAAGGATACACTTCTTTTATATGCAGCTCTTCTAAGCTCTGTCCACAGTCATGTCTCTCTCTGGTCTTGAACTCCCTCTGATCTTCAGTTTCTCAACCACACTGCCCCTTGGCCCTGTCCTGTTGGAGTGAGTGTTTCAAAGCTCTTTGGACTGATCCTTCCTTCATCTGCAACTCAGCCTCCTGCCCGAGGTACTCAGCTCCACTCATCGGTCTGGGAATCCTGATGCTGTCTCATGGTCTTGACACTCTTCCTCTGTCACCTCTCCATACAGGAGTCCGGGACCTTGTCAGCTCCTGAATCTCCTTTCTTGATAGTCATGGGATTCTCTGCTACTTTTGAGATGGTTCACCTTATACCCAGTGGAGTGTCAAAACTGGCCAAGCCCCAAGATAGACTCATTTAAATTGTATTTGCATGTTCCTACCCCAACACTTAATGGCAGCTAGAAATACCATAGTAGAAGCGCCATACCAAGTAATTCCATTTCACCAGACTTGTCAATTAGACTGATCCATGTGGCAATAAAGCCATAATCTTCTGGATTATTGTCATTACCTAACACACTCCAGGAAAATCTAAAATTTAGCAGGTAATCTCACAGTGTGCAATCATTAATCATGCTGGTGATCAGTGTCATGTGATTGATTTCCATGTATAACAGGATTGTACATGCCCATTCCTGAACCGTCCTCATATCATTGCTACCCTTGAGAAGATTGTCGCAGTCACTGCATCAATCTATCGCATTTCATCTTCTGTTTTGCTAAGCTTCTACTTTACCAAGCACGATGTCCATCTCAACACATGTTCTAAGATGGATATTTCTTTCTTCTGAAAGTTCATGGTGTATCCTATATTTTTGCCAGACCTTAATTAATTCAGCCTTTCTAATTAATTTTTCAGCTTTCAAAAGCATTTCATGTGATTGAGAAACAATGAATAGAATAAAGCATACCTTAACCATCAAGTGATTATCTTTACTTCTTAACTTCTTAAGTAGCAGTTTTGTAGCAGCTATATCCAGTGCAATATGCCACTTGATTTCTTTCTTTACATTTTATTTATTTATTTTTAAATCATTTTACTGGGGACTCTGTAACATTCCATCACAGTTCTTTTAACATTCCATACATCAATTGTATCAAGCATATATGTAACATATGTTCCCATCATCATTTTCTGAACTTTTATTTTCTATTTGAGCTCTTGGTATCAGCTCCTCATTTTTCTCTCCCTCCCCCATTCCCACCCTCATGACCTCCTAATAAATTATTGTCCCCCTCGTGTGTGTGTGTGTGTGTGTGTGTGTGTGTGTGTGTGCGCGTCTGTGTGGTTATGTTTCGATCATTGTGATAAATTCCCTCTTCCTCCCCTTCTCTCTCCACCTTACCCCTTCCCTCCTGGTATCACTACTCCCATTTATGTTTATGAGGAGTTTATCTGACCTGCATTCTGTGTGTCCTGAGCTCTCATCTGTACCAATGTACATGCTCCAGTCTAGCCAGAACGCAGAGGCAGGACAAGGGTTGTGATAGTGGGGAGTGAGGAAGCCTCAAAAAACCAGAGGAGTATTATGTTTCATCAGTGTTATACTGCGCCCTGGTTTACTCGTCCCTTCCTTGTGACCCTTCTGTGAAGGGATGCCCTATTGTCTACAGATGGGTTTTGGATCTCTGCTCTGACCCCCTTCGTTCTCAACAATATGGGGGTTTTTTTGTCTGTTTTGGGTCTTCTGTTGCGTGTTACTTGATTCTGTTGACATCTCGTGATGCCAATTGATTTGTTGACTGCTTCTTCCATGGGCACTGATTACGGATCCACGTGAAACAAAATCTTTGACAATTTCAATGCTTTCTTTACTTACAATGTTGCTTATTGATCCACTTGTAAAGATCATTGTTTTTTGTTTGTTTGTTTGTTTTTGTTTTATGTTGAGGTGTAATTCATTCTGAAGCTTGTAGTTTTTACCTTTGATAATAAAAACCTTAAAGCCAATTTGATTTCAGGAAGTAAAATTATGTCATCTGCATATTTCAGGTTGTTAATGAGCCTTCCTCTGACCCTAATGTTGCAGTCTTCTTCACAGTCTAGACTCTTGGTTTATTTGGTCAACATATATATGTAATAAGTATAGTGAAGGAATACAACTATGACATACATTTTCATGATTTTAAACCACTCAGTATTCTTGTATTCCCGTTATGTTTTTAGGGTGACTGCCTCTTGATTTATCTTCATTCTCTGCATGAGCACAATTAAATACTCCAGAATTCCCATTCTTCACAATGTTATCCAGAATTCATTGATCCACACAGTCAAATGCGTTTACCAAATCAAAGCAAAGATGTACACCTTTCTAGCAATCTCTGTTTCGGGACAAAATCCCTCGGCATTGGCATCCCTCTTGCAGGACATCTTCTGAATACATTCTGCATTTCTGGTAGCTCCCTGTCAACATACTGCAGCAGTGATTTCTGAATTCTTTTCAGCACATTTTGATCTGTGTGTGATATAGTGCTATTGTTAAACATGTCCATGTTCCCTTGGGTCACCTCTCTTTGGATTGGCTGAAAATATGGCTCCCTTCCAGTTAAGTGTTCTTCTGAATTTCCTGGCATGGATGAGTAAGCTTTCCCAACACTGCATCAATTATAAAAACACCTCAATCGGCATTCCATCAATTCCCAAATCCTTATTTTTCAGCCAGTGCCCTCAGCACATCTTGGACTTCTTGCTTCAGTATCACTGGTTCTTAATCACAACCTACCTCCTGAAATGCTTGAATGTCAACTGGCTGTTTTTGGTAATGAGCCTATGCACGCCTTCCCTTGATGTTTCCTGCATCATTCCATATTTTGCCCATGGAAACTTTAACGTTGCATCCAAAATGTTGAGTTTTTTTCACCTTGAGCAATACCAAGTGGGCTTCTTAATTTTGTTTATCTAACTCCAGGTCTTCACACATTTCATTATATTACCTTACCTTGTCTTCTCTATCCGCCCTTTGCAGACTTCTGTACGAGTCTTTTACTCCATCATTTCTGTCATTTCCTGTCACTACTTTATGTCCAAATGCAAGTTTCAGAGTCTCTTCTGGCACTCATTTTTGTGTTTTTCTTATTTTCTGGCTCTTTAGTAACTTTTTGCTTTCTTCGGGATGTCATCACTAAATCATTCTTCAGTCATTAGTGTTGAGTGCTTCACATCTGTTCTTGAGATGGTCTCTAGACTCTGCCAGAATATAATCCAGATGACACTTGAGCTTTGGTTGATTGGTTTTCATTGTTGTCAACTTCAATATAACTTGCAGAGGAACACTCAATTCCGTATTCTCCAGGCAATGTCCGGTGTTATCTTTACTGATAACACAGGGCCTTCTCTCATCTCTCTCCACAGCTGAACTGCTTGATCACTGCACACCCTCTCTGGCAAGATCCACTAACATGCTCCCCCTTTATGTGGTTCAGAAAAGGTATCTTCAAAGACAGTCACTGATCTTGCAAAGCTCAGTCACACGATGTCTGCCCCAGTTGCCATCACCAATATTGGATTTTCCAACTATTGATTCTTAGTTTGCCACTTTTGCATTTCCACCACCAGTAGATATCCATGTGTCTCTATAACACAGTTGATCCATTTCAGAGTGCTGGAATTGGTAAAGATGTGGTTTCTTCCTTTTTGTTATTAGTGATTGATAAGTACATTTGAACAATAGTAGTATTAACTGGTCTAATTTTAGGCATGCAGATAGTATCTTATCACTAGTAGTGATGTAGTTTGTGAAAGATCTTGAATTGTTCTGTTTTGTAATAATAAATTTTGATGTTGTAATTTAGATAAGTATTTCATATCTAACATGTTATATAATTATTCTTTTGCAAATTCTTTAATGATTTCATCACAATTAAACTGCCAAACAATATCTACTTCCACACATATTCAGGAAATGAATTTAGTCTTTCTTGAAACATTGTTGTACACTGAGTGTTTGGAGATTATACGGGGGAAAAGGATTAGTACTCTTTTGTGCAGTTTTGAACGCTACAGTTATGCATATGCATAGAAAAATTCCAACATTGGGAAATAGACATTGCATCTTGTTTTTTGGAATGATACATACCTACAGATCAACATTTGTCTATTCTGGAAGTATGGACTTAGTTCTCATGCAAGAAGGAAATCAAGGAGGTCATACTGCGGGTGTTCTCATGCAGGCCTCACTAGACGTGTTCAGAGCAGTTCAGAACAATCCATTTGGAAGAACTTCAGATATGTTCCTCCTTTCCATGTAATATTCAAGTGTGCCAGTAGTAGTGTAGTGTATAGTTATGCAAAATTGATGTCCCTTTGTTTAGTCCATGTGTCTATATGAGCATCTACTCATAGATCAGCACTATTGCAGAATTTTGTATATTCCAATATTTGCCTCTATTGTCTTTATCTCTTACAAGGCTATCAATGTTTTCCATGCCTCCGTCTTACCCCATACTTCCCTATGTCCCTCTCCTAGACTGTTAGCTGTCCCTTCACCCAGGTTACCACTTGTCAACCTTTCAGCCTGTGAATTCCCCTCCCACCACTGGTAATCACTGGGGTTTTTTTTTGTCTTTGTTTTTTTTTTTTTTTAGAGTGACAACCTATTCTTGACTCTTTATAATAGTGATCTCATGCAACATTTCTACTTTCGTCATTGACTAATTTCACTTCCAGGTTCATACATGTAAAGTTGTTCACAGGTCTGTCATTATTACCTAATGGTCCAAAGTGTTCTACTGTGGAAATATTCTTTTTGACGATGAATGCCAACAGTATTCCTCATTAATTTGTTCCTGACAGTAGGCCATGGTCTCTATGACTTTTTGATGAATTCTAATTTTCCTGATGCAGTCTTCACATATGCCACATTCCAATGATTAATTGATGTTTGCATTTTTTCTTCACATTTGGAGTCATGAGGTCAGCAATGAAGATAAAAAACTTTGCTCTACCCACATAATTTGTTTGGGGAAGAAGCTCTTCCAGATTCTTATTTTGACTACAATTCAAGAGATTTTCAGTGGTTAATTTCCCTTAAGTCGACCACCTATTTTTTTCTTCATAGTTAGTTTTAATCTGGAAATGTGGTAAAAACCTGTCCAACATTGGTGACTCTGATGACATTTCAATACTGATGAAATGGCTTACAGAATCACAGTAGCACACATTCACTACAGATGACAAACTGACAGATGAGTGACAGTCATTATGTGATGCTTTGATAAAATAGAAAATAATTAAGTCAAGCATAAATACACTCTTACAAATATGTACTATCCAGGAGAAAATAACTACCTGAGTGAGTTAGTT
>NW_022103900.1:45207568-45208764 GCF_000313985.2 Echinops telfairi
TCTCCCATGTCCCCCCAGAACTGTCGGTCCCGTTGTTTTCTCCTCCAGATTGTTCATCCAGCCTATTTTAATTAGACAGACCTGGAGATAATAACATGCACAAAAACAAGGCAGAGCAATACCAAGCAACAATAGACAACAAAACAACAACAATAACAAACAAATGACAAAAACAACAACAAAACTAAACACAACAAGAAAGAAAAGCTCGTAGTTAGTTCAAGGATTGTTTGTTGGCCTTTTGGAGTGTTTTCCAGTCCAGTCTGTTGGAGCACCATGTCCTGACCCCAAAGTCCACCTTCAGCATTCCCTGGGGACCTCGCTGCTCCATTCCCTTGCTGTCCTGTTCCACCCCCTTAGTGTTTTGCCTCGGTGTGGCGGGATCATATCTGTGCAATTCCCACCCTGTATTTCCGGTGTTGTCCCCTGTAGGGCTATGGGTCAGTGAGGAGTATAATGTCTCATAGAGTGGCTGGCCATGTGGTCCTCTCTGTGGACTGGCTGCTCCAATTGTGAACATTGTCCTCACGGTCTTTTGGGTCAGGATGTGCTCCACTCTCTCTTCCTTCCCCTTCATCTGCTCCCATGTGCTCTGATTAGATATGTCCCTCTCCTGGAGCTGCAGATTCAATGCTGTCCTTTGAAATAAATTCTTCTGAAGGGAGGGTCAGGTGTCTACTTAGTAGTTGGGATTGGAGCCGGCCCCCCCAGACATCTCCACTTGTTCCCTACTCCAAGCCGACATGTTGCATTCACATCTTGGAGCACTGGGTTGAAGTCTTGTCGCTCTTTCCCTGTGGAGATATAAACAATACCCTCCCCTTGGGTGGGATAGTGCCCTGTGCCCCTGATACCCATTTCTTTTTTATAATTTTTTTCCCCTTTCCCCACCTCCTTTTTAGTTGTCTACCATGTGTATCCCTGTATTTGGTCTGGTCCCTGCCATATTACCTGGTCCTCACCCCAGGAATATTTGTATACAGTAGCTTTTTCTCTATGCCCCTTTTGCATTTTTTTTTAAAGCTTACCTCAGCAGACTCATGGTGTACTTGTCCACTTGTCCTTTTGTGCTTGGCTTACTTTGCTTAGCATGATTTCTTCCAGTTCTTCCCATGCAGCGATGTGCTTCATATGTTCATCACTGCTTTTTAGCGATGCGTAGTGATCCACTGTGTGTATGTACCACAGCTTTTTAA
>NW_022103900.1:45212903-45242295 GCF_000313985.2 Echinops telfairi
ATTCTGAAAATTTCTTTCTGTGGCCACTCAATGTCTGCTTCTTCTATGTATGTTGTTATGTTCTGGACATCTTCTGCTATTGCCTTTTGTTTCTCCTGTTTTTAGTTGAGGTTGTTGGGGCTGATGGCTGTTTGCATTCTGTTATTTTAGAGGAGCCAGGTGCCATTTTCCAGGGAGTCAAAGAGCACTGTCTCTCTCTGGGAGACTTGTAGGAATGTTTCTTCTAACTGGTTACAGCTAATTTCACTATGGAATTAACCTACCAGTTTATCCTCCTGTGGCTTCCCTCTCAGTGAAGTGCCCCAGAAGACTGGTGTGTTGCCTACTTTGGTGTTGTGGAGGTTGGGCATAGGTTCCTGCAGCAGCTTGGAATGTTGACGAGTGTTGGCTGAGCTGCCTTAGGCCCCCAGGCACACAGGCAGGAATGCCCCAGTAAGAAGTTGGGCAGAGTATCCCCTGGTGGAGGTCGACAGGGCTTTCCCCAGCCTTGGGCTATCCTCACAGGGTCGAGCTCACCTAGTTGCCTTTGGCACAGGCATAAATGCCCTAGGCTAAGGGGAGTGGTCTAAAGTTCAGTGGAGTGTGAGAGAACAGGAAAGATACAAAGAGGAGGAAAAAATTAAAAAGTAAGCCCACTGAGAATTGTGCGTGGATATAGTGAAGAGAGGGAAACAAAAGCAGCAATGTAGTTGAGTCCAGATCCCCAGCTGTGGAGCTGAAAGGGTTAAGTCCCTGCCTGAGGAAGTGGCGGCGGCAAGCTGTGGCTGTGTTGATAAAAAAAACTCCTGCGCAGCCCTCCAAGACTGTGCCGGGATAGAGAAAAGAGATGGAAACAAAAGCAACAATTTAGCTGAACCACAATCCCTGCCAGTGGAGCTGCAAGGGTCCAGTCCCTGCCCTGATGCAGGTGGCGGCAAACTGACTATGTTGAAACCAAGCCCCCCTTCAGGTCCAAATGGTCCCGGCTCTGGCAGAGACAATGGTGGGGCCAAGGTCAAGCTCCAGCC
Source organism: Echinops telfairi (assembly GCF_000313985.2). NCBI lineage: Eukaryota > Metazoa > Chordata > Mammalia > Afrosoricida > Tenrecidae > Echinops > Echinops telfairi. The sequence goes on from NW_022103900.1 coordinate 45,213,911, forward strand.
AACCGCCACTGTGGTAAGCCAAAGGCCCCCAACCCCCTCAGAATCCCGTGGGTCTGTGCCTACTTATCTTTATGATGCTCCTCCTGCATTCCAGCTGTGTTGAATTTCCCTTTAAGCAACTCTCCTGGGCTGAATTCTGCAGAGTCCCTGTGGTATGTGTCACTTCATCGCGATCTTCCCAGAAGTCAAACAATGTTCTCTTACTGTCTTACTCCATCTTTGAGGAGACCTGATTTAACATTCCCATGGAAAGAACATGCCACATTTTTGCTTTGCTACATTTCCAAGTTTTGGAATTTATTAGATTAAGGTGACCAGACATCCTGCTTTGGGCGGCACAGTCCCTATTTTAAACAATTTTTCCTGCATCCAGTGGCATTTTTAAAATGTCCGATTTTTGAAAGAATGCACGACAAGCTAGGGTATACAGTTTTCGGCTGCCATGTGGCTATTTCACCTGGATATGAATTTTATCAGTGTTGTCCCGCTTTTTTTCCGCTTTACCAATGTTAAAATCTGGTCACCTTATATTAGATAGATAGATAAGTAGATAGATAGATGTAGATTAGATAGATGTAATGTAAAAAACTAAGTTGTAGAATTGTTTATCTATCGTACATATATATATACAATGTAAAGGTCTCCTTTTCCATTTTCTCTGCTTCCTTTTTTTTAATGGAATGTCATCTACAAATAAAGGATTGGAGTAAATTCACAGTAGTCATTTACTCTTTTTTAATATTTAGAGGTTTACTGTGTCATTGATGCAATTGTCCTTAGTAAGTTGCATGAACTATTTTCAATAAATAAAAAGTCAGAAATTCTTGTTCTTGTAAATATCTGTAGTTTAGGATTGAAATACTCAGTTCCATTTCTCTGGATGGATTGACACAGTGGTTGCAAATATGGACTCAAACATTACAAAGGGGGAGGCTGTGCAGGACGAGGCTGTGCCTTGTTGGATGTGAGGTCTCTGCACCCTGGGACTGTCTCAATGGCCTGTGACAACAAAGGTCATCCTCAGTGCTCAAATAATAATAATAATACCAAGAGGTACTCATTGTTTTACAACATAAAGAAGTAATTTTGGCACAGTGGAAGCTTTCCTTTTCAATTTTTTATCATAAGTGTACCAATACTTTGATAATGTTTTGGCCAACCATTTGGTCAGTCTTAGCTGTGGTTTGACTTCTGTTGCTGTCTATGTACCTATGATTCCAATATTTTATGTGTTTGCTTATTATTTCCCCCTCCTAGATGTGCAGCAAATGGCAATTGACTGGCTAACAAGAAATTTCTACTTTGTGGATCATATCAGTGACCGGATCTTTGTTTGTAATTACAATGGGTCTGTATGTGTCACTCTGATTGAGCTGGAGCTTCATAATCCCAAGGCGATAGCAGTGGATCCAATAGCAGGGTAAGAAACCTTGTTTTCTATGGAACAGTTTTGATCAGAGTAAAATAAATAAGTTTGGTGAAAGCTGTGGATAATGATGCAAATGCAATTTAAATACATATGCATAATATGCATGATGCACTGTACATATCCTTTGTCTCTTGGCCAAATGGTCCCTTGTTTTCTGCGGAACAGACCCATAGTCTTGGCACTGCTCCTCTACTCTGTCTCCTGGTCTCCTTGCACTAACCTCTGGTCTCAGAGTGGCATAGCCTCTGCAGTCTTCAGGAAGCGGTTTCAGACATGCTCCTCTTCCTTGGGGATTCATTCTCTGATTCTGATAGGGCTTTTATGCACAGAGGAATGGTTTTGATGGAGATGTGTTTTTGTCTTTCAGAAGACCATATCCCCAGGGAATAAAAGGGTAGTGGCTTGTTTCACATCCTCAAATTATGTGAATACTAAGAAAAAAATCCCACCTTAATACTGTTCGTTAGCATTACAGAGAACGCCCTTCAAAGTGGGCCTATAACCACAGGCATGCAGACTAGAGTTTAGGATACACCCCATAAAGGATTATGGCTAGAACAACTATTTACTACATCTCAGGTGGTAAGAAGATACTTTATTATATTTATCAATAAATCTGATAGTTAGTAGATTTTAAGCTGGTACCTAATTGGACATAGATATTTGCTTTGTTTAATATGTAGAATTTGTAAAAAATAAACAGTTGAGAACCCTAATGGTGCAATAGGTAACATGGGGCTGCTAACGGAAAGGTCTGCTATTTAAGCCACCTCTCACTCTGTGGGAGGAGATGATTGCTCTGCTCCATAAGGATTTACAGCCACAAACCATCAGAAGGAGAGATTGACTGTGTCCTCAAGGGTCCCTGTGAGTCAGAATTACCTCACAGCAGTGAATTTTCTCTTTTATTAAATATGTTCAAGAATACATCATAAATAATTAGTGATATCTCTAGTAGTTGAGACTTTTATTGATATCTAAATATATTATAATGGAGATATTAAATTCCTCATTATAATCCATCTTAATTTTTGCAAGACACTAGATTAATTGGAAAAGAGGCCTCTAATGACCTTTTAAAGGTAATAACATCATTAATCATTGCCAATGATTCAAATTTGCCAAAAAATAGTAAACTAAATATGTAACTGTTCACATGATTGGATAATCAATACAGATATTATGGCTCTATTTTATAAACAACATAGTGTTCTTAGTAGAGTTTTAAATTTATAGAATGCTATAAATATACTTCACCCTTATTTTAGGGCAAGGATGCTTTCATATTAATAATACAGAGCTTCACTCTAATCGGAGCTTTTATTTTTGAACATGTAAAATTTTGCAAGGATTTCAAAACTGGCATTTTATCCCTGTTATTGTTTCAGTACTCCCCAGGCAGTTCGGGCTGAAATGTCTGATGGAACACATCCTAAACTGCCATAAGCCTCCATTCAATAAAAGGGAAAATATTTACTGAAGAAACAGCTGTCATCCATATGTGGACTTTTGTCACTCTTTACTTAAAGTCTGATTGAATATTAAGATGTATCATCACAATGGTTCTGATTTTGACAAGAACAGCTTGCACGTAAGATCTTGGTGAGGAAGGCTGGGTGATATAATTCTTGAATGCAGCTCTATTTGTATTTGCAGCAGATGGTTACTTTACTCAATCTGACTGCAGCAATGCTTCAAAAGACATTAGTAGAAGGAGCTGTATTTAAACATATTTGTTTAGGCTGTTGGATAAGGGTAGTAAGGAAGAATTGGAAACTTGCAAATGTGCTAACAGCATCCTTTTTGACATCGTATTTAGAAGTATAAAAGGAGCCCTGGTGATACAGTGGTTAAAGCCCTTGGCTGCTAACTGAACTTGTGGTGGTTTGAAACTGCTGGACTCCCACAGGAGTAAAATGTGGCCGTCTGCGTTCATAGAGACCTATGGCATGGGAGGCTTTAAGGAGCAGTTTTCCTCGGTCGTGCCTTGTCACTAAGAGGTGGAATTGGCTTTATGTCAGTGTGCTTGTTGTTGTTTTTGTTGTTCTTTGTACCTTCTTCCCTGCATTTCCTCGCTGAATTTCAGATTAGCCTTTAGACCATCTTATCTCTCAAACATGTTGAGGTGAGGCTATTTTTTTCTACCCTTTCACAAGCACTCTTTTTCAGTTCTTAAGACAAAGATCCAAATACCCTTTACAAATAAACCTGCCAATCTGAAATGTAATATGCGAATACCAGCTCTGTTTCTTAACAGCAACATTTTTTTATGTTCTCAGGCTTCCTATTTCTCCTTGTCATTCATGAAAGAACCATATTTTGTCATTTTTGTCAAAAGAGTTAGGAGCAGAAAACCCCCACGTCGCGTGCACTTATTCTTTGCTGGATTCCTTTGGGCCTAGTAACTGTTTAAATGTAATTGTGTCATGTATCATTTATCACAATAGGTTCTTAGGAGTTTTTGTTTGAGTTTGTACTGTCTCTCTAGCACAATTTCTCACTCATAAATCATAGAAATCAATGCAGGGAAAGCTCTGGGTCCTTTAAAAAACAGGTATGTCTGCCATTGAGTGTTTTCAAATATGAGTATATGCTATGGACTTCTACACAACCACCACCACCCCACCCCGCTATGGATTTGTTTTTATTTCATTTTTTAAGATGAGAAATTTGGTTGGAATTATTGTGATGACATCTAGGAAGTAGGTGTTTTGTTTAATTTCTACATTTCTGCTTACCTTAGAGTAATTGGGACAGTTGACACAAAAACAGGTCATAACTACATATCATAATAAAAGTTATCAGTACAATTTGTCATATTGTCTCCTAATTTAAGGGGAGCTCTGGTGGTGTAGTCATTAATTCACTTGCTAACCACAGATCGGTGGTTCAAACCCACCAGCTGCTTGTTAGGAGAATCATGAGGTGTACTCTTCCTGTATGCCTACCTTCGGCACTGGTTGTTATATCATTAATTTGGAAAACATTAAAGATTTTTTTTTTCATGGCTCCTTTCCATCTTTTTTTTTTTTATCATTTTATTAGGGGCTCATACAACTCTTATCACAATCCATACATACATCAATTGTGTAAAGCACATTTGTACATTCATTGCCCAACATTAAAGAATTTTAAAAACCTGACTTGAGTTTTAGAATGTGCCCTTAATATGAAAATAAATGGAGATTTGTCTCATGTTTCCAAAGATGACTGCATTGAAAACAAAATTCCATATGTATGTGTGTGTGTGTATATATATATATATATATATATATACACACTTAACCATAATTTTGCTTTCACTTTATTCAACCTTTTATTCCTTATTTATTTAGGAACCCTATCTGCACAGTTATCATTATTTTATCATTATTATATTTTCTATAGGTTGCAAATTTATTATTAATTTTCTATGGACTATATTTTGACTTAAACCAGCCTCAAAATTCAAATCTTCAAATGAAGAAATTGTAGTTTCATGCTCTTGATTTCTGTGTGTTCTTATCAGTGGCCAAAGAAATATTTTTTTCGGGATACAGTTGGTGATTTTTTCTTCTTCAGATTTTAGCCACATTCCTTTCCAATCCTTCCTTGATTTTTTTCCAACATTAATTCTATAAAGGTAATAAAGTTGAAAATGTCCCAGAGGAAAAGCTATTAAGTTTGTGTAAAGTAAAATTAAGAGGTTTATTGGAAGTATAAAATCCATGTGAATGGGTAACCAGGGCTCTACCCCAGAGAAACTAGTGAATCAGAAAACGGCAGAGCAGAGGATACACATGCAAGTTATTAGAACCAAGGGCCTAAGTGGCCTCACTTGATTGGAGGTTACGCACTGAAATCCTCGTAATACAGGGCGTGGGAGATGTCTGTCCTAGGACAGTTCTCTCTTAGGAACAACCTGTGCAAGTGAACCCTTCTTGTAAGCAGTTTGTAGAGACACCTTGAGGGGAGAAGGGGTCAATGCTTTTTTCCCAGGGTATTTTAATGCAACTTTACCATGGAAAAATATTTATTGAGGCCATTCGGTAGAAAAAGGTATTTGTAGAACCTGAGAAATAGTTCATTGATATACTGTACTTCCAGCTTGATTGCTTGTAAAATGTCTTCCTAATCACTTACAGGGGCTAACTAGAGAGAAGATTCAAAGATCTACATTGTAAAGACTCTTAACTTTTATCTTGCTTAATATAATAGGGTCTGGGTTAATTTAAGCATTATACTTTGGCCAAAGGGGTTTCAGGTTTTCTCCTTTACAGAAAGTATGAAAATATCCCATTAAAATGAACACCAAAAATGCATCTTAGAACAAATTAGGAGGACACTTAAAAATGTGGAAAAGTGGAATTAAAATATAATGGATTTCTTTCCATAAACATATTGAAAATCAATCAGTATGGAACAGAGGAACACTGATCTTTGAGAGCCTGGGGTAGAGTGTGAGGGTGGGCAGTGAGGTGACCACCATGCTTGCCCCCTCTAACTTCCTTTTGAACATGCCTAGGTAACTACATAGAGAAGGGACTCCCAAAAGGAGTCTGATAGACTTTCAAAGGTGAGGAGACAAGACTAAGATTTCTGATAGCTAGAGTTAGCAGCCACCTCATGTCTGCCAGTGTGTCGTACTGTGGTGGCTTGTGTGTTTCTGTGATTCAGGAAACTGTATCACTGATATTTCAAATGCCAGCAGGGTCACTCAAAGTTTGCAAGTGTAGAATCTGCTGCCCACTTTAGAGGAAGTAGCTGCTGAAAACCTATGCGTATGCATGGCTTTGAAACATGGAATGTCTAATGATGGGAAACAGAACATTTTCTTGGATCCACAATCAGTGCATGGGTTGGGTCAGGTTGACTAGAAAAACAAATCCAGTGACATTTGTCTATGTGTTAGAAAGAGCTTTATATCAAGAAGTAATTATACATTGAGAAAATTAACCAGGCCAGTGCAACTCAAGTCCCTAATTCTGATACTAGTCCATAGCACAATACTTATCCACTAGTCCCTCTTCAGACGCACACAGCCACATGCAGTGATGCAGAATGCAGGGAGATCACAGGCTGGTGGGTATAAAGTCATGTGGATCCAATGGCCGTGATGCATCCAGGGTGCTGGCAGCAACCAGGGTCAGCCAGCAGGAAGGTGAAGGCAGAGAGAGAGAAAAGGGGAGGTTCCCAGGTCTCTTCTTATGAGAAGGCCATGCCCACAAGGAGGCACCATCAGTCTGTAACCTGATTAACAGGTCAAATATCATTCCTACACTTTTATATATCTTCAAATTGACATGAAATTATATAATTCACTCGTGCTCATGAACTGTAGTGCTCATGGTAGCCGCAGTTACTTTAAAAGATATATTGCATTAGGTAAATCTCTTTAGAGATTTAGACCTCTTTAGAGTATTTAGAAACTAGGATGTTACGTTGAGAACTAAGGTCAGCCTGACCCATGCAATGGTATTTTCAGTTGCTTCATATGACTGTGAAAGTTGGACATTGGATAAGGAAGACTGAAGAAGAAGCAATGCATTTGAGTTGTGGTGCTACAGAAGAATATTGAAAGCACCATGTACTGCTAAAAGGACAAACGCATGTCTTGGAAGAAGTATAGCTGGAGTGCTCCTTAAGACAACAGTGGCAAGGCTTGTCATACATACTTTGATCATGTCTTCAAGAGAGACCAGTCCCTGGAGATGGAGATCATGTTTGATCATTAAAGGGGCAGCAGCAAGGAGGAAGGCCCTCAGCATGATGGGCTGACATAGTGGCTGCAACAATGGTCTCAGGCAGAGGATCAGTTGTGAAGATGCAGACAAGACAGTGTATCATTCCGTTGTGAATAGGTTCGCTATGGGTCAGAACTATCTCGAGGGCACCTAGCAACAACAGAAATTAGCAGAAAAGAGTGTCAGAGAAGTAAGAGCTGCACAGAGAAGCCCAGAGATCTAAAAAGGATTTACCTTCAGGATTGGTTGCTGATCAGGACAACTGTGAAAGGAAATATTATAAGGAGAGGGAGAGAGAGAACTTTAAAGGATTAGAGATAAGAGTTTCTCTTACAAGGTTCAGGTTAGTGGATTTTATCACCCCTGCCAAAGAGTAAAAACCCATGATTTGGTAGAAATTCACTGATAAGGGTGCTTATTAGGGTCAAAACAAAAGCACTCAAATTCACTGCTCTGGAGTCAATTCTGACTCACAGCAGTCATGTGACCTTGTAGGACAGAGTAGAAGGTTAGCAGTTGAAACCTTCCAACTACTTCACACGAGAAAAATAGAGCTGTTTATTCTTCTAAATATGTTAAGTCTACAAAACCCAAAAGGGCTGCTCTGAATGCCACAGTAGTGCACAATAATCAGGTATATACGAAAAACTCACTGCCCATCAAATTGGTGCTGACTGATAGTGCCATTATAGGAAAGGGTAGAACTGTCCCTGTGAGTTTCTGAGACTGTAACTATCTATGGAAGTTGAAATTCTTGTCTATCTCCCAGAGCTGGCTGGTGGATTTCGAACTGCCAACCTTGAATGGCAACCCAACGCTTACCCAGTATGCAACCAGGGCCCTGTTCATTAGGTGTATAGTGAGCATTATTCTAGCTTCACTTAACATATTTTTCCCAACTTCTATCATTTTTTCAGATGTTCCTTTTATTATATGAGGGAGTACACTCCCAAACCACCTTTTTCCCCAAAGTTATGTATTCAATTTTTTTTTAAATAAACAACCCTGTCACCTTCAAAGTACTCTCCATTACACTGAATATATTTGTCAGATCTGTGATCCCGTTCTTGGAAATTCCATTTTTTAAACTCATCTCTTTGAAAGACTGACAGCACCTCCCTCGTTTTTTCTTAACCTCTTCTAAGTCATCAAATGGCTGTCCTTTCATGTCCCTCTGCATGCATGAAAACAAAAAGAAGTAATATGGAGCAAGGTTAGGGGAGTAAGGTGTGTAGGGCAGGAAAGGCCCACAGAGGTGGCTGCATGAGCAGGTGCATTGTCGTGGTGGCAAACCTACTCCCGATTGCTACATATCAGGCCTTTTTGTCATATTATTATGCAATCTTTTCAGGACCTCTAAATAGACACCTTGATTAACAGTCTGACCTGGTGGATCAAACTCCAAATGCACCACGAGTTCGGCATTTTCATCAGTATGGGTCGTTGACAAACATCCAGATGAGGTTTGTCATCAATGGACATTTCACCAGAAAACCACTTGTACTATCAGAGTTTTTCTGATAGTGCTGTTCTTGTAAACTGTGTTCAACATCAAATCGTTTCTGTAGCATTTTTCCTGAGCAGGAAACATAATTTCGCAGTCACATGCTGTTCTGTTGAATCAGCCATCACAAAAGAAAAGGAGGCTTGAGCAAAACCCCTTTTACGAAAAATGCACTGTGACGAGTGAGAACCTTCCCAGGTTATGCCACTGGATGCACTAACTCAGAGCAAGTTGTTCTATGCTCATCCTAACTGGAAAATCGTGTACTATGAAAGCTCCACTAAGAGTAGCTTTTTTCCATTTTTTGGTGGGGGAAGGGTACCCCTTCTTATACGGCAATCCAATTTTAGAGGTGCTTTCAGGAATTGAACTTTAAACTCAAATTTGTGGTTCAAAGCCCCTAACTGCTTATCAAAAGTAAACTGAGGCTTTCTGCTTCCTTAAACATTTGCTTACCTGGAAGCCCTGTAAAGAGTCATTATGAAATGAACTTGGGGACAGTGGTTTGGCTTGGTTTTGGCTTCATCCAAGTGAATACATTTCTCCCAATGAGGTAATAATTTCCTAGATGGAAGAAATGTATTTCTCATTTCCACTCCTCCCCTGGCAGCCATGAAAGAATGTTTCTTTTAGTGTGAAAATGTTTTCTCAACTTTTTACAAAAGTTGCCTCATATATTTGTCCATTTGCTAATGGTTATTTTCACTCAGCTCTTGTCAGGGAATTTTTAAAGTAAATGTTATTGGGGTGCTATTTATTTAATAGGGAACCCTGGTGGTGTACTGGGCTGCAATCTGCAAGGTCTGCAGTTCACAACCACCAGCAGCTCCACAGGAGAAAGCCTAAGCTTTCTACTCCCATCAATAGTGACAGTCTCAGAAACCCACAGGAGGTCACTATGAGTCAGTGTTGACTTGACCGTTGTGAGAGAGAGAGAGAATTCTTATTGTTGTTCAGAGATTATCTCTGGAGTAGGTTGTTCTAGATCCAATCTTGGTTCTTGGTGACTTTGGGTACCTTTTTGTGCCTTTGTTTTTTGCTTCATAATTATTTTTTAATGTTAATAGTAATAATCCATCATTACATGATTAATGGAAAGGTTAAATAAGTTTAAATATCTAAAGCAGTATTAAGCTTTGGAGATGGAAAATACGTGAAGATTTCCTCTCCATATTGCCTCAAAATAATTATTAATATCTATAATAACTATAATACTATTGTGAATAGAGTTAAGAGATCTACACCAAAGATGATCTCTTCATTTACAGCCCCGTTCTCTTTTTACTGTGAACATGTCAACAAATGTTCATTTCTTATATATTAGGTCTATTATATATAAAGTACTGCAAAAGAATAGAATGTTAAAAATACATTCTCACTGGAATTTAGACATAAGGTTTATTCTAAGCAATTATCCTTTATTCATAAGTTGTTAGGTGAGTCAGTTCTCTTTTACAGTGACCTCCATACAACCACTAGCCTTAGTGGCATAGTGGATACATGTTGCGCTTCTAACTACAAGGTCAGTAGTTTGAAGCTACAAGCTTCTCCTTTGGAGAAAGATGAGGCTTTCTACTGCTGTAAAGATGTACAGTCTTGGAAACCAACAGACAGACCTTCCCTGCTCTGTAGGGTTGTTATGAGTCAAAATTGAATTGATGGCAGCTGGTTTTTAGTATATATATATACTAAAAACTATATATATATATACCACAAAAGAACCCATGCCCTAGTTCTATATTATCCTCACAATCACTGCTGGTGAGACCCGTTTCTGCAGGCACCATGTCAGTTTATCTCAGTGAAGGTCTTTCTGTTTTTCATTGACACGCTACCAAGCATGATGTCTTTTTCTTGGAATTGGCCTCTCCTGAAAATATGTCTAAGTTAAATGAATCAAAGTTTTACTTAGTTGCTTCCAAGGATAATTCTGGCTCTCATTATTCTAAAAAACGTTTAAAGTAAATGAAAAATGGCTGTCGCACTCCATTGACAAGAAGTTGGTAAAATTTCAAGGTGAATTTAGTAGAGGATGTGGCATGAGGTTCATAATTGGTAATATCAGTTGGATTTGGGTGTATAACAGAGAATACTAGAAATATGTCAACCTGTGTTTATTTACTACCCAAAATCATTCAACTATGTGAATCATAACAAACTATGGATAAATAGCATTATTAAAAATGAGAATTCCAGACCATTCAATTATACGCATGCAAAGCCAACATAAAGGCTAATGCGAAGAAACTACTGAGTAGTTTAAACTTAAGAAAGTCGCATATTATGTTTGTGTCTCTTCATCACACTTCTTAAGTCTGTATTCCGGGTAAATAATTTAAGAAGCTGGAGTCTATGAAGATGAGCATGTTATCATGGTATCAAACATGGTACCTAGATTTGAGGAACACTCATTAACAACCTTTGAATGAGAAGGAAAAAAAATCTTACTCAATAAAACCAAACAAGAATTAAAGTACTCAATAAAAACATTAAGCATGAGCTCTTAATAAAATGATTTTTTAAAAAAAGATCAAGCATTGTAATCTTTAGCAGGAATGTCATCTCAACATAAGCCAATTAAAAATTCTCACAACTCGATCAATAAGATACATCATAATAAACACACAAAAAAGTTTAAGTTGCCAAGGACTTCGTATCCCTTGGATCCATAATAAATGTTCCCTTGGATCCATAATCAATGTCATAGAAGCATCTGTCAATAAATTAAATAACTTATTACATTGGGCAAATTGGGTGCAAATGCCTCTTTAGAATGTTAAAAATAAAAGATATCCTTCTCAGGACTGGGGCAAACCCTACCCATGCCATGGTATTTTCAGTGGACATAAATGAAAACTAAGGGAGGAATCTGGAAGAACGGATGCATTTGGAATATGTTGCAAATATTGGCGTTGGTGAATATTCACATAGAAGGCCATTTTGACTCTAGGGGAAAAATGGGTTTGAGAAGCCAGCTACAAAACACAATTATTTATAAACAGAAGAGGAGGGAGCATTATAGGAAATCAACCATTAACTACCCTTAACACGATTCCTTGAAAACTGCTTTCACCAAGTACTACAGTCAATTGATATCAGCTCACTTCTGGCCTGGCTGTAAATCACGTGTTGGTTGTCCACATACAGCCAGGAGGCTTTGGGAGGTTTAACTTAGGAAGCTGTGACTTGACGTGCGCTCCTTTCTAGCTGGGAGGACACATTTACAATGTTCCAGCAGCACTGACAAGGTGGTGCAATCTGGGACAGGCTTTTCATTTGTTGTTAATATTTGGTTTCATGAAAAGGAAATCTTGTCAAGAAAGGACAGTGTCTATTATTAATTGTCATAGGGAAATGAGAAAAAGATCCTACAAAGTGTTAGAATAAATATTAAATATATATAGTGTGTTGTAACTAAAAAATACAGAGCAGCTATGGGGATGAAGAAGAAGGTGGAAAAGAAACACTATTTTAATTATTGATGTTGAGCACGATGCATTTGATTGCTTTCAAAGTATTTCAATAGGTAAGGGTAAAGAACAAAAATCCTTCATAATTACATTTGCTGGTTGAACTGTCTTTTTTACAAATGACATTGCTTCAATATTAATCAGCATCTTATCTTGGTCTAATAAATGTAACTGAGGTCAGGATTTGAGTGAGTCGGTCATTTTGATTCTAAGGTCTGGTCCTAGGCTGCCTGTTAAAGCATCACATTAGGCTTGAAAAAAGTTATTTTCTTCATGAGCCAGAGATTGTTGCAATTGTGTTGCAGGAAAAGAATCAATTAATCTCATGCATGATAAGCATTCAGAAGATAGCTAAATATTTTTAAAAAATGATAATCTTGTGACAACACTGAAGTTAGAGTTGAAAAAATTGATATATATATTTTGGAGCACCATGATGACATGTATGGAGCTTAAATCACAGTTAGGTGTGATGTTCAGATTGAGGGAAAGTCGCTATTACATTCCACGTCACGTGTTTGCACAGGGAGTGGTCGCTGGCTCCCAGAGCGTGAGTGTTAGATCAGTCAGGCAGGTTTCCTGGTGAGCCTGGGTCCCAGGACCAGCTGAGAGAAACAAGAGTGTTCTTCTTCTCTTCATACGCAGACTACCTTCCAAGAGAGGTATCATGAAAGGCAAATCATAGAATTACACCCACACAGAAGTCACTGATTTTATTTAATAAGATTACACTCTTTCCCATCCTTTTACACCAACATTCCCTACCTGGCTCCCCAGTGTAGGTGAGGCTAAGGGTGGGTGAAAAGTTAAAGATAGGATCAAAGCTGATAGCTATCAGCGATCAGATGAATGCTAAACTGATATGAAATGGGAAGCTACGGATGCTGCAAGTTTGCTTATGCCATGAAATCTCAGGTTTGGACACACTTTTATTTCCATGGCTCATGGTTTAGGTACCTATTCAGTTACAATGGAATGATATAAATGGACTGGTTACAAAACGTCAGGTGAAAAATGCCTCAGTCTATATTTTAAGCAAATTAACTTTAGAAATGGTACACCCCTACAACTTCTCTCTGTTGAATTGAGAATTGGAGTCAGTGTCAAATTTGCTATGGGTTAGCACAGAAAGAAGCATCTAAAGATGCTGCCTCATGCACGCTGTTACTCATGTTACAGGTATTAGTCTTGAAAGGAGAGTGGGCTTATCAACAATCTATGGTTGTCTTCCATCTTTTGACATTCTTAGTCACATTTTGATCGATTAATTTCAACTGATAGATTGAAAATTGCGAACCTGGGTCCTGTGTGAAAGAGCAGTTATCGGGTCTCACTGTTGATCTACACCCATGTACGAGGGAGTGAACGTACAATGAATGAGAGGCAGTGCTTAGGAGAAACTAGAGTGGGGGGGATACTGGATCTATGTCTAATGTCCATACTTCTATCTTTAAAGACATAGGTTAAAAATCTAATGGTATTTTTATTCAGTATCCTCTAATATGCGAATATGTCTAAGGCACTGGGATAATATGAAATAAACTATTGTTTTGCTTATAAAACTATCCTCAAGTGGTGTGAAAATAAATATTCTTATTTATGCCAGGGAACAGCTTACATGCTAGAAGAATATATACCTTTCTTCAGAAAAAAACAAAACAAAACTATTTATAAATATTTCAAAATTAGTTCAAGTTGTTTCTTATATTTATTCCTGGGTCTGTGAGTAGAAATGAGCCTGTGGATAATGTTTATTAAAGAATCCGGACAACTCTGTTGTATTCCTCTGGTGCATTTAAGGCATCAAGGATGAATCATGTGATTCATTCTCTCGTGCAGTGTGGTGTTGTTCAACAAATAGCAAGTATTACAATAAAACATAGTTACTCTTTTTCTCAACATGCACATATGCAGAATAAATAATAGAAGAGGAAGAATTGATTCATGTGAAATTGCTAAGGTAAACAATGGATCAGGCCCACAATAAGGTTTGCAGACAACCAGGAGAATCTTGGTTTGTAAACACCGACAAAGAAAGACCAAAAATTAAAAACCATAAAATAAGTGTTTGGCATTGTCATCTTGGGCAATATCACTCCTTAGAACAAAACATAAATTCAAGATTTTACCAAAGGCCATAGAATCACATGTGAGAAGAAAAGAAAGAAAGAAAAGCTTGTTTTGTGTTTAAATCTGTTTTTATGCTGAGTTATATTTCATTCTGCTGCACTGCTGAGCTCTGCAGGAAACGGAACCAAAATTGATATTTTCCCTTGAGCTAGACTCTTACTCATTTGACTTGGGAGAAATTGGCCCGACCTTAGGGTCAAGGGGGATGTTTTTCAGTGTCAGGATGTTTTTTATTTAAGATTTTCAATGGTTTTTTTTCTTTTCTTTTCTCTTTTAATCATATGAAGAAGAAAGGAAAACATTGAATTTTGGGAGTATCATTGTCTTAGCAAGCACTAGAGGTCAAAATTGTACTTAAGTTTTCCATTAACGACAGGGAAATAAAGAATAAATTGTGTCTAAAGACATTTTAAAATCATCTAATGCTTTATATATTAATGATTTTTGAGAAAATAAAAACACGTACAACCAAGAAATTATTTAGTAAAGTCATATTAGTTACTGCTAGATTTAAATCTAAGAAGCCTGGTGGTGTGATGGGTTAGGTGTTGGTTTGCTGACAAGGATGGCAGTTCAATCCCACTAGCTTCTCCAGGGCAGAAGGAGGAGGCTGTCTGCTCAAGTAAAGAGTCAGAAACTCTGAATAGTGTCACTATGAATCAGAATTAACTTGATGACCATGTGTTGCTTTTGTTTGCATGTATTACTTTTAGGTTTAAGTCTAATTAAGTTTAGCTGCAAATTTGATAAAAATTATTCAATAACAAGAGATATTTGTACTTTTTGGAAACCTGCAGTCAAAGTCTCAAAACAGAATTTAGAATTAGGAACCTGATTAATTGAATTATGTAGACTACTTAGGTAATGAATTAATCTCACAAACAAAACCTTGGGCCAGTGTAAAGCCTTTAGGACTCTACAACATTTCATTAAAACAAAGCAAAAAAAAAAAAATTTAGTCAAATCCAAATCATAACAGCTCTACAGCATGGAGTCAAACTGCGCTATCGAGCATGTTTTGTTTTGTTTTTAATGTAATGAGGTGGGGAAAGATACTTTATTGAACACCTATCATTTTCTAGGCATTGTGCTTAAGGGTTTAACAACCATGATCTCCATTTTTTCAAAACTACCTAGGTCTATGGTTAGAAGCTGTTTCATAACAAAGCTTCAAAAACCTGAATCACCCACCCAAGGCCACAGGATTAAATAGCAGAACTAAAAATTTGAGTCCAGATTCCCACCCTCCATACCATATGTAGAAAAATAAAATACTGCTTTAGTCGAATCTCATTTATAAAATTCCAAACAAAATTCAAATGTGACAATGTCTTTCCTGATACTAATAAATAACAGCAAAATTGATCATGTTCTTATCATGAGTCTGGAAAGGAAAGTGTTATCACAGATACAGCAATGAACTATTTGTGTCCTTAGTTCCAAAGATTAAGAACAAGAAGACCTTGATTCAAAAACAAACAAGCAAACATTATTTGATTTAACCACAAACACAAAGATCAAAAACCACCTGGAAGCCATTTCTGCATAGCAACAATCCAGCCTGCATTTGAATAGGGAATAAACCCAGAAGTCCCTGAAGAGGTCACATGGTCCACAGAACTCCTCACCATGGTGCGCCACACAGGCAATGGGAAACAAACCCAGACCCTTCCGAAGAGCCAGGACTCCGGGCGACTTCGTTTCAATTCAATGTCTCTTCGCGCAGCACATAGTCCCCAATGTCGGCTTGATTAAATGCCACAATCGCCATGGCATCTGACCTCCTGCAGTCTTGGGGAAACTTTGTTGCCAGCCCATAAAGTACACTACCATTCCCTGGTATTGAGACGTTTTCCCTGTAATTTGACCAAGACCAGATTTCAATACATGGTTCCGGAAGAGTTGTTCAGGTTTTATCCGTACTTTATCTTGGTATAGGGAGCGAGGTAATCCAGAGCCATGAGGCGCCATCAGTATTTATGGATCTTAGTGAATTTCCAAAAGCAGATCCCCAATGACACCACTTTGTCCTAGAAATGTTGACTGCCAGCTTCAAAATCTTCTAGCTCCCGTAGTACACCCTTAGGTGCTGTTGGGTCTGTCCACAAGAAGCTGAAGGTTCTCCCTGATGTATGTGGGTGTACCCCTCAAAAACCCGGAATTGCGCTGGGCAGAGTGGAACTTTCATAGTATGTATGCTTCCTACTAGGCGAGCATAGAGCAACTCACTCTGAGTTAGTGCACCCAGTGGCATCAGCTGTGAAGGTTCTCTCTGGTCACAGTGAATTTTTCGTTTTCACAAACAGTTTCGCTCAAATCTAGTTATTTGTGATAACCTATTTAAGAGGACAACTTGCAGCTGTGAAATTTTGTTTCCTGCTTGGGAAAAATGCTGCAGAAACTATTGTGATGTTGAAAACAACTTATAAGGACAGCTCTGTGGGAAAAACTGAAGTGTCCAAGTAGTGTTTCTGATTTCAGAAAAGGTGAAAGGTCAATGACTATCCTCTTTCTAGACATCCATCAACTTCTCGAATGGATGAAAATGTCGACTCCTAGTGCATTTGGAGTTTGTTGCACCATTTCATACTGTCAATCAAGCTTTCTATTTAGAGGTTCTGAAAAGATAGCATAACAGTGTGTGACACACACACACAAAAAAGCCTGATTTGTGGCAGACAGGACTGGTTTTGCCACCACGACAATGCAGCTGCTCATGCAGCCATCAGAGTGAGAGCTAGGTTGTGGAAAAAAAAAAACAAAACAAGCATGATGCCTCTCTTGCCCCACGCACCTGACTCACCAGACCTGGCTCTGTGAGACTTCTTCATGAAAGGACAAAGATTTGACGACTGAGAAGAGGTGAAGGAAAAACGAGCGACGTGCTGTCAGCCTCCAAACAGATGAGTTTGAAAAATGTTTCCAAGAATGGAATCACAGATTTGACAAATGCATTCAGTGTAATGGAGAGTACTTTGAAGGTGATAATATTGTTTTGTAAAAAAAATGAAATACCTAGCATTAAAAAAAATCAATTTGGTGTGGTAGGGGATGGTGGTACCCTCTCATATTTAATTGGCTTCTTGTACGTCACATGGGCCTCCTCTTCGGTTAACAGCCACATGTTCCCACTAGGCAGGAAGCGGAATCCAAGTGCCTCACACACCAGAAGTGGACGTTGAGCTTCTAAGGCTGTCATCTTTACAAGAGCAGATCATCACGTGTTCCTCCCACAGGAAGCCACAGACTTTTGGTAGCAGCAAATGGCACCAAGGTTCCTTATGTACAAGGATCAAAGACATCTAAATCTATAACCTACTGTCATTCCTGCATTATTTTATTTTTCAACATAGGAAAGATGCAGTAACTAATACAATGCTTTAGATAGATCAAATATTTCCCATTTTGATTAGGAAATTGTGTGCTATGTTTTTTCAATTTGAAATATGTTTCAAATGTACTCATGTCAATGTGCCAAGTTGTCTCACAGAGAAGTGTAATTTTCCAAGTACACACTAACTTTTGGATAATACCAATAATCTCCTTATAACAACATTGGTTTTTGGATATGGTCATTATTTTATAAGTTCCAAAATTGTGACATATTGAAGCTATATTTTACACTTATATAATAATTTAATGAAGATGTTAAAAATGTTTCCCAAAGTGGGTATTATTGCCCCGAGGTGGGATGCTAGCATGATGGGGGTGGGGGCTGCAAAGGAAGATACCTATCCTGAATCTTAGAATATGGGCTGTATTTATGTCATTAGGTGCCACCAAGTCTATTTCGACTCACAGCCGCCCTGCTACAACAGATCAAAACACCACCAGGTCCGGTGCCATCCTCACAACCATTCCTGTGTTGAGTCCCTTGTGTCAGCCACTGTGTCCATCCATCTGGTCCATGTTCTTCCTCTCTTCGCTGCCCCTCCATTTGTCCAAGTATGCTGTCCTTCTGCAGGGACAGGTCTCTCCTGATAAATAACTGGTCCAAAGTATGCGAGGTGATGTCTCAGCATAATTGCCCCTAAGGAGCATTCTGGCTGTACTTCTTCCAAGACAAATCTCTCTTTTTTCTTTTGTTAATTTTTTGTTTGTTTTTGTGAATTACTTGCAGTCCCTAGTGCTTTCAATATTCTTTGCCAACACTATCGTTCAAAGACATCGATTTTTCTTGAGTCTTGCATTTCCCGTGTCCAATTTTTACATGCAGATGACACAATTGAAAATACCAAGGCTTGGGTCCGGTGTGCCTTAGTCCTCAAAGTCACACCCTTGCTTTCCAACAGTTTTAGGAAGTCCTGTGCAGGTTACTTACATACAACAATATGTCCTTTGATTTCTCTTGACTGCTACTTCATGATTGTAGCATGCACAATCGTTTTTAATTGCTAGGAGGCACTGCTAAGTGTACAATAGGTCAAAGTATGCAATAGGTCAAAGACACTTTGGAACCTAGGTGTAGAGGCTGAAGGACAGCTTTCTTCCAGAGCCATCCGGGAACTAAGATTTGCTTTGTTTCATTCTATTTCCTTTCATTCTACTTGTGGCTTCAGAATTTAATAACATCTCATAAGCCCTGCTTCCAACTTGTGGAAGGGGGGAAATAAATAGTGGAGAAGGCAAACTTATTTCATAAAATTTTCAACTTAAAAGTGATGGATATCACTTGCACTCACATTCTGTTGCCAACGACCAGCCACCAAACCAAACCAAAACAGCAACAACAAACACATATGCTGTCAAGTCCATGCTAACTCATCACGAGCCTACATGTGTTAGCATAGAACTTTGCTCCTTGAGATTTTCAAGGGCTGATTATTTAGGAACTAAATCCTCAAGCCCTTCTTCTGAGACCCATCGGGTGGACTGCAAGTCTCCACCTCCTTGTTAGCTGTGAACAAGGCAATCATTTGCACCGCCCAGGGATTCTTCCGCATTGAGCTACAGCTCTAAGCAAAGCAGTTCAAAGCCAGGTGGCTCCTGGGAGGCCACTGCTGCTTCCCTGTGATAACACCATACTAGGGAATTGGAACATGCACTTTCAATGCACACTTGTGATTTCAGACAGACTCTCTCTTCTAGCTAATAAACATTTCTATTCATTCTCCTTCCAATACCTTTAGGTCCAGGTGGAGGATCTACAGGTGGTGTGCAGTTCTCTCTGCCATGTTGTCTGTGTCTCGGTGTGCAGCACTCTATATGAATGGAAAGACCAAATATCTGTCTTCCCTGCCCTCACAACACAATATAAATAATGGAGCAGAGACGATAAAAAACATGTAAACAAAGAAAAAAGCCTCTCATTTATGAGATGCTGAGAGGCACAGGAGAAAGATGAAGTTTTCTATTCCTTTAATGACTCACTGTCTCGGAAAGTCAGGGGGCAGATGGACCCTGTCCTGTAGGGTCGCTGTGAGTTGGCATGGACTTGATGGCAGCAGTTGTTCTGAGAGGCGCGTGGTGGTTATTCGCCCTTGGCAACAAGGCTAACAACATATTATTATATATGATCTATAATATAATATAATATTATAATATTATTGCTTGCCCACACTGTATATTCATGTTTTTTTGTTTGTTCTGTTTTTGTTTTGTTTTTTTCCACTGGAGTGATTCCCTATTAATTATTCTCCTCTAACTTTACTTCCCCTGGGAGGATTTTCCTAGTCTTCCCATAGTTCATATCTGGAAACTGAAGTTGGCAATGGGGAAGGTCACCTGGGGGTTCTATATATTGCACAGATTATTTTCTGCTATTGCAAGTTGTTTTATGGTTTGAAGAGAGTGACAATGATAAGCTAGCCTCATGGAGTTTGGAATTATAAATTCCCTTAAAAGTTAGCAGCCCTTTTATTTCTTTGCCTAATTGATTTCAAGCCTAATTGTAACTCACTGTGGTGGCTTTCTTCTTCAACTTAGCAACTATTTTGTAGCCATTTAAAATAATATTTTAGTGGAAAGCAAACAGCTGTTTTTTTGTTTGGTTTTATTTTGGTCTAAAGGCTACATTTTTCTGTTTCATCAAAGTTCTTAACCAGCGCTTGCCGCTCACATCCGTTCTTAGTGTTTCTCGAACTGTTTGGGTTCTAGAAATAGCTGACATGTTCGAAATTGAAGGCCGCTAGCTTTGGTATGGGCTCTTTGTTCTTTTACATTTTGCCCTCAAACCAGCCATTTCTTCCCTCAATTCATATATTTTGCAATCTGTTCCTAACAGAAGCATGTAGTAACTAATGTAGCTACTAATATTCTGCCTAACTTTTAAAATCCACACACAGGCTCAATAAGCATTTGGTTTTGGGGGGACAAGATAGTGCAAGTTATATTTATTATCAATTTTTTAATCTCAAAAATTTTTAGCCCCTAAACAGCTTCCATGATGTTCACAATCTTACCAGTAAGATAATCTTCTCACTCTCTCACTGCGGAGTCAGTGCTGATTCATAGCGACCCCTGGGGTTTCCAAGACTGTACCTGTTTAAGGGAGTAGAAAGTCAGCCCTTTCTCCTACAGAGCTGCCAGTGCTTTTGAACTGCCATGAACACACGGATTGCAGCCCAGCCCGTAACCCCACTATACCACCGGGGCTCTAAGATAATCTTACATGGTTTAAGTATTTATTAGGGCAGTACTGTGGTACTCATCTCCTCTCTGAATCTTATTATCTGAGGCCTATTAACTCTTATTTTGAACAGCTGAAGGAAAAGAAGACCTACTTTTTAAAGGCCACAGTTTATTGGTGTATAACAGCATTTCTGGGACATCCTAGAAATAACATATAGGTCCCTGGTCACATCTAGGTGCATACTCAAAAACCAAACACACCATCATGGGGTTATTTCTGACTCTTAATGACCCTTATAGGACAGGGCAGGACAGTGCTGTGGGTTTCTGAGACTTTAAATCTTTATGGGGGTAGAAAGCTTTAACTTTCTCCCATGAAAAGGCTGATGGTTTGAAACTGCTTACCTTGGGGCTAGCAGTCCAACCAATAACCCACTACCACCAGACCAGATAGTAGTGTCTACCTGGGAGGGTTTTTTTTCTTTTCTCAGCAACAAGGTCATATGGAAAGGGCAGAACTTGAATTTATGATTGGCAGCTTACTTACTGTCTGGGCCACTGCAATCCTAGTTAATTTCTTATTTGAGTTCAGCTGGTTCTCACAAATGAAAAGTACACCAAGCTAAAAAACATGTTAAAGCCCATATTTTGAAAAAGTAACTCAGATAGGGTGGGTCATCTCTCTCCAGAGTGAATTACTCTCCCCTGAAAGATTAGAATTGTGTTTTATCCATTTTACCTTGAGTGAATCATTTTTCATGAGATTTTTTCATTCCTTTTGAAACACACAATGATCCAAATCATCTATTAAAAAATGTGTCTGGTAAATATGTAACCAGGGAAATTAGTGAAGTGTACACTGCCCAAAGAGTGACATAATAGGTTTGTCCTCATTGTTACAATGTCTCTAAATAACATCTAACACTTAAGTATATTCTTTGCTGGAAGAACCAGAGAAAGCATGAACATTTCCCCGCCCAATTTTTTTTCCCAAACATCAAAGTGCTACTTTCCTTTGCCAAAACCTCTATGTTCTTGTTTGTGTTTTCTAAGAACTCGCTACTGCACCTAAACTGTAACAGTCCTTGTTTTCCAGTGTGGATTTCTTGAATTTCATTCGATAGGCCATACTTTACTTTTGTTTGCTTGGCTCTGTTTCCTTTCCCCTTTTCCCCACCCCCCACCCCCCACTCCCGGTTTGAGGTATACGCTAAATAAATGTAGTGCTTGGAGAAGTGTGCTCTGATACATGACAGCAAGATGGATTATTAGGAGCTGGGGAGGTAACACTAGAGATAAAAAGGAAGGTGAAGACTATTGAAATAATTCAAATGTGGTCTATAGAGAATCGCATTTGAAGCTAACTAGTCGAAATCCTATTTCCAACTGGTTAAACAATAAAAACTTTTGTAATCTCACATAAAAGAAAGGCCAGCAAAGAAAAATCTTGGTTGCATCCATGATTGGTTGGATCTGAGGATCAATGACATTTTCTGAGAGCCAAATTCTTTCCATATATCCATTCCGTTATCCACAGCTACATGCTAATTTCTTTCCCTCCATGGTCATCAGGTTGCTGCCAGCACTAATTAAGGAAAGGTGCCTCCTGATTCTCATCCAGAATGAGAAAGGAAGAAATCTGCCCCCCAAATATGGAGTACTTTGAATGGGCCAAAAAAAGGGATGCTGCTTCAGCCCTAGAGCAAAAGCAGTTACATGTGCTACTTGGCTGTAGCTTAATCAGAATCTACTCCTGGAACTAGAGATGAGTTAAGTTTCCCTTGAGTTATACAAGCTTGAGTGGTGCTGGTGGGATGGTAAGTGATGGATCTCTGAATTGAATCCACTCTATATTGAGGGGTCAGTGGAATGGGAAAAGAGAAATTGAGTAGCAAGCAACAGGTTCCCTTTAAGCTCCAAATTAAGATGGTTTCAATGACAAGGCAAGTTGGGAAAAACAATGCTATGGAAACCATTACTGTAAGAAATGCTATGGAAACCATTACTGTAGATGATGAACAACCTGAGAGCAATAGGCCCTTCTTCATGGTGACTATCACAAGGTTCTTTAAAAAGACCCTGCATTTGGTAGATAAGAATGGTATTGGCCAAGATGAGGGCAATTACATCAGAGAAGGGGATTCTCACATCAAGAAAGCAATGCCTGAAATTGTGTCAAATATGCTTTTGATTGTTAAGTATTCTGAATAAAAACTCTCGTTTGGTGCATAATAAAGATGATGTCTGGGTAACTTCTCAATACAGAGTACAAAACCTTAGTTGATTGAAGAGGAATGAATTCGAGTTAGACAATATAACATCCGAACTCAAACCAAATCCTGCCATTGAGTCAGTTCTCAGTCCGATCCCCCCAGTGGGACAGGGTGGAGCTCCTGTTGTGAGTTTCTGAGACTGCAAGTCTTTATGTGAGTAGAAAGTCTCACCCTTTTCTCAAAGACCAGTTTGTGGTTTCACACTGCCTACCTTGCAGTTCCCAACCCTCGCCACCACCAGGGTTTTGGGAGGTGGAAAATTTTTTTTGTTAGATTCTCTTTCTCTTTTAATGTATATCTGTTTCAATTATTCAAAGATAAATATTTGAATAAGATCATCATATTAATACAATACCACATAGAGGTCCCTTAATAGGCAACATCTATTTTAATCACCCTTTTTTCTTTTAAATAAATATTTTATAGAGCCATCTCATATATATATATATATATCAAATTCTATGTACTAGTTATTGTAATATATAATTCAAAGAATAATTTTAAGTGTAGTTTGTTAAAATTAATTAGAGTAGAATATAAAGAGCTCATAAAGTTGCTTTGTTTTTGTTATCTATGAGATTAAGGGCTAAAGTGTGATTAATTGCATATATAATCAAATCTTATTTTTCCCAAATGAAAAAGGGTAGACATTTTAACAACAATATTATGAGTATATTTAAAGGAACAAAGGCCCTTGCCTTAAACACCTATATTTAATAATATAGTTTTGAATGTATGTGGTAAATGGCAAAGGAGGGCCGTATCTGGGCTCCTTGGGCTTCCTTAGTGCCACAAAAGAGGGGTCAGACAAGCCTCCATGGTCCATCCTCCTTCACCTGTTCTGATACAGCTATTCCCCCTCTGCCACTACACATCGATGTTGGCATCCATAATTCACTGCAGTAAGCACACTGACTTACAGGCTGTAGTCGCAATTAAGGAGGCTTATCAGGGAAAGTCATAGGTGACCACAGTCAGGATCAACAAATAGTAAAGATACAGTAATTGAGCTCCTCAGCCATCAGTCAAATCTCTCTCTCTCTCTCTCTCTCTCTCTCTCTCTCTCTCGCTCTCTCTCTCTCTTTCTCTCTCTCTCATCTCAGCCTCTAAACTACCTGATAGCCAAGTCTCTCAATCACTTTGTTCCTTGGCCTTTGCCTTCTTGGACCTGGAGCCAGCCCATCTGTCTCCCTGGTCTCCCTAATTCTCCCACAGTTCCATAGTCTCAGTGTGGATCAGGAGAAGGGAACTCAGAGTCTCAGCACTTCTTCCCTGAGTTTCTGTGCCACAGGCTATGCTGCAGCTGGTCCTCTCTGATCTTCGAGAAGCAATTAAACTATGGATTCTGGTGGTTTCAAACTACAGACATGGTTCACAACCCAACACTTAACCACTATACCACCAGGGCTCCTATGTAGGCAAGAGGGGTATCTTTTTCTGATCAATTTTGTCCCCAAATCCTGAGTTCATTTTTATATTTACATCTAGTTTATGTTGGACTGGGTGTTGCTTGCCAATTTGATACACTAAATATCGAAACTTTCATATTCTGAAGAGATTGATTCTCTTCATTAATGCACAGCAACCGTGTTAAGATTACCCTAGTAAGCTTGGTCCCTGCATGCTGGTGTAACATCAAATTCAAGGGTGAATAACTGCATAATTTCCTTCAACTACTTCCTTCAATTATTTGTGTCTCTACTGGAAAATTTAGCAATATAAGTGGTGATGGGTTTTAAATCATTTAACAACCAGTATGCTGCCCTAGTGACTGTTTTAAGTATTAAAAAAATACACAGAAATAAAGTTTATTCTTTCATACAGTTTAAGAATTCTTAAAGATGTATAGTGAAAGAGGTACACAGAACTAGATTGTTATAAGACTTTAAAATATTAATGAAAAAATATTAAATATCTGAGAAAAATAACAAAACTATTATTTAAGGTATTTCCATATTGCTTTTTGTTTGGCTTCCTCACTTGAAATATTCTTCACTTTTATACCAGAATCATCAGCTGTGTGATTTTTCCTTAATTATCTTTTCATTGTAATAAGTAGGACAATTAGACAATAGTCATTGTTTGATATACTAGAAACAGACAACTTCTCTTAACATATTATGTTCATCTTTAAAAAACCCCATTCTACTTCTGATGAACTTTGAGCAATTGTTCAGACAATATTTTTTGCTCTTTGAACACTTGCAGGAATTGTATAATTAATTCTTAATATCTCGTGGGAATTCAGGGTATAACACCAAGCTGAAACAAATGACAGCGTGTCACCCTCTGGTTGCTTGGCATTTCCCCCTTTTTATGTGTATGCTTGTTTACTGAGGTAACAAATGCTAGGGACTAAAAAAGTCTGGTGGGACTAAGAAGTTTAGTGAGTTTTATGAAATGAATAAATAAATATTACAAGAATAATTCCATCTATATTTTTATGCCTATGGAGGGATTAGACATTACCATGAATGCTTAGAATATGCTGTGGAGCAGATGAGTGTTTTAAAAAGAGTAAGGGATGTAAACTTGTGATTTCCACACTCTGAGGCTGCCCACCGGAGAAGGAACCCTGCTTACCAGGGTCAGTTACAACTCGTTCGCCAAACTCAACAAAAAATTAGGTAGGCATTGTTTCTGCTGAACCAGTGGGGGCAGGCTGAATTCCACACTGGATGTGAGCCTTTGGTAGCATTTTGGGAGGCTTCTAATAACTTTTAATGGAGTCAAGATAAGCAACTACACCAATTCTAGGACTGAATGCTAATTAATTTTATTCATAAGTAAACCCATTTCTTCCAACATGATTTGCCCCACTTGTTGTTGTTGGGTACCACTGAGTCCATTCCAAGACATGGCAATCATACGTACAAACTAACAAAATAAAGCATTCTCCAGCCGTGCACAATCCTCACGAGACCACCGATGCAGCTACTGTAGCAATCCATCTTGCAGAAGGGCTTCCTTTTCCCCGACCTCCTACTTTACCAAGCATGACGTCCTTCTCAAGAGAATGGTCTCTCCTGACAACAGGTCCAAAGTATGAGAAAGCAAGTGTCACCATCCTTGCCTCTAAGGAGCATTCTGGCTGTTCTACCAAAACAGATTTGTTTGTTCTTTAGGCAACCCACCATACTTTAAATATCCTTCGCCAACATTATAATTAAAAAATATTGATCCTTTTCTGTCTTCCTTACTCAATGTCCAACTATCACGTGGATATAAGGTGATTGAAAATACCATAACTTGGGTCAGGGGCACTTTAGTCCTCAACATAACATCCTTGCTTATCACACCTTCAAAAGACTTGTGAAATATATTTACTCTTATCAAATGGGTTCCTTTGATCTCTTGATCAAATCTGCTGCCATTAGTACTGGTTTTAAAGACTACCAAGATGACACCCTTGACAACTTCAATCTTCTCTCCATTTACCTTTTGCTCCACTACGACTAATTATATTCGGTAAGCTTTGAGCATTCTACCTGTTATTTTGGTTACCATTTTGAAATTTAAATCCCTAAATATCATTGTTTAACTCAGGTGTTTATGTGATACAGTTGATTGAATTTAGCCGATGTTAGAGGTTCAAAGTCACACAATGGCACTATACAAAAAGGCCTGCTATTGTAAGATGGCAGCCATTGCAAACCCTATGCAGTGTAGTTATGCGGCACACATGAAGTGGTTCTGATTTGAAATCAACTTGAGAGAAACACATTTACTTATTGGTATTTTGTTTTGTATATATCAGAAAAATAATTTCCTTATATCTACCATAATAGGAATTTCAGACACGAGAAACACATAATTTTAACACTAAAAAAACATTTTTTATATTGGAACTTAATTTTTATAACAATGACCATAGTAATTTGTAGTAGTTGAGTTCTGTCTACCCTGTTCTTCTATGAACCACTTGCTTGTATTATTCATTTAATCTTCACAAATACCTATGCACATGTATTATTTATCATATAAATTAAATGGATTATCCACTGAAGTGGGGTGATCCTGTACAAAAACTCACTGCCATTGAGTCAATTCTGACTCACAGTGACCCTATAGGAGAGAGTTGAACTGCTCCTGTGGGTTTTGGGAGCTGTTAACTTACAGGAGCGGAAAACCTGATATTTCTCCTGCAAGAAGAAACCTGGTGGGTTAGAGGTGCCAATCTTGTGCAATTCTGTAGGCTATGATTTACAATTTCAATAATTATTGAGTTTGACTTTCTAATTGTTCACTATCATCAGAGTAAAATATACTATTTTAAGAAGAATATGAATAATTTCCTTTCTTTAACCTAGTTATAGAAATGGCTACTAGACTTTCTAGCAGGTGTGGAGCAAATTTACTTTAAAGCATTCTGTTTGCAATAGATATAAGTGCCCAGATGACCGCTGGTAAAACAAGATGCTGAAATAGGTACTTAGTTTTACTGGCACTTGTTGAAACATGCACTCATTCACCCAATGGGAAGTACGCTGTATCACCTGACTCTAATAGACAAAATATGGTGAAATGGTCTCTCATTTGGTTTTTTAGATTTCTGCTTCAGACTTACTATGACTTTATTTCTATGACATCTTTTTTAACACCTTTGTGTTTGTCTCACAACAATTATAGTTATATCATATATATACATATATATTCCTGAGATCCGTGAAGTAAATAATTGTTATTAATAGTTACAGCATAATTATAAATACATGCTCTAAAATCTAACCACTAGAATTAAATGTCCACTTACTAAATGACGGGAAAATGTATCTGACCCCTGAAAGCCTCACTTTCCTCCTGTCATACTATTTTTATCTAAGGTTATTATAAGAATCAAGTGAATTAATACTTCCTGGGCTACTCACTACAAGGTCGGTGGTTCAAACCCAGAAGTTGCTTCCGAGGAGATAAGGCTTTTTGCTCTCATAAATACTTGCAGCCTCAGAAACATATGGAAGTCGTTCTATCTATCCTATAAGGTCGCTGTGAATCAGAACTGATTTTATGGCAGTAAGTTTAGTTCCTTTTATATTTGTAATTATTGTAAATTTTGGTATAAAACAACTTCATATCAAGAAGAGATTATATATCAAGAAGGCATCCTAGAGCATCCAACCCAAGCCCATGCTTGCTTTTTTAAAAAAATTGTTTTATTAGGGGCTCATACAACTCTTATCACAATCCATACATGTCAATTGTGTAAAGCACATTTGTACATTCATTGCCCTCATCATTCTCAAAACATTTCCTCTCCACTTAAGCCCCTGGCATCAGGTCCTCATT
>NW_022103900.1:45244304-45250079 GCF_000313985.2 Echinops telfairi
TTGTTACATCGCACCCTGACTGGCTCATCTCCTCCCCGAAACCCCTCTGCAAGGGGATGTCCAGTGGCCTACTGATGGGCTTTGGGTCTCCACTCCGCACTCCCCCCATCATTCACTATGGTAAGATTTTTTGTTCTGATGATGCAAGCAGGGATTATTTTTATTCACTATATTTAGTAATTGAATGTTTTCTTAATGTTTCTGTTGAATGATGCATCTTAGAGACAATCAGTCAAAAATATATTCTAATGAGACCACATGTGAATGGCGGTAAGAAATGCTAAGTGCTCAATTCATACTCAAACGTGTTAGAAATCACAATACGTTAAAAAGATTATCCTGGTGCCTACTATGGGGGGTATTTGTAAAGCATTTTATGTTTTTAGGCAAAAATTGTATTTATGTTATTGTATAAATCGAGTGTGGTAAACTATGATATAATGATAACAATTGGGGATTCGATGCAAAAGTACTGCAAGTTGACTGGCAATATGACGGACCTTCTCTGGCTCCTGCACACCACATCTGTGCTGGCTTCATCAATTTGTTGCAATAGTTACGCAGAACTCACAGGCCGTGCTAATGATTAAGTAGGCTTATTCTAGAAGTGAATAGGTCACTACAAGTTAGAATCAGACAGCAACAAGGTAATGGTCATTCATCCACAGCAGCACCTCTTCTTAGCCAATAACCAAGTCTCCCGAGGTCCTCAATTCCTCAGCCATAACGTCCCTTAGCTTCTGCCTTTATGAGCCAGGAATTCAGCCCACCTGTCACTGTCTCGCAGTCCCATATTCTTTGGCCAGATGAGGAGAAGGTACCCCATAATCTTGGCATTGCTTTTCTGAGCCTCTGTGCATCTGGTCTCGGTGGACACATCAGTGATCTTGGACGAAGTCCTCCAATGGTCCTGTGATCTTTATCAGTGTCCCACAGGGCAGAGGAATGGATTTGATGGAGGCGTGGCTTTGTCTTTTAGCCAACCATACCCTGGAGGAAAATGAAGGATAATGTCTTAAGCCATGCCCTCTAGGAAAGCAGTCTTATGAAGCAAAATGTGTTTACACACTCTACTAAAATCAGGTTTTACTCACACACTAATTATGTACATCAATTTAGTAGCGAACACCCTCCAAAACGGGATTCCAGCCACAGGCAAAGAGTACAGACCGATGATATATTATGTAAGGAATGAAGAAGCACTGAAAAGCACTCATTCATCTTTGCCCAGAAATTTGGAAGCCAGCTACCTAGTCGACTGACTGGAAGAGAACTATATTTGTGCCCATTCCAGAGAAAGGTGACTGACATATTGCTCAAATTATAGAACAATATCGTTGATATTGCACACAAGTAAAATATTACTTAAGATCATCCAACAATGGTTGCAACAGCACATGGACAGAGAAGAGCCAGAAGTTCAGGCTGGATTCACAAGAGGATGTGGACCAAGGGATATTTTTGCTGACATCGGATGGTTCTTGGCTTCAAACAGAGAATACCGGGAGGATGTTTACTTGTATTTCATTGACTACACTAAGGCATTTGACTCGGTGGACCATTATAAACTGTGGGTAGCCTTGAGCAGAATGGGAATTCTGGGCGCTTCATTGTGCTCATTCAGAATGTGTACAAGGATCAAGAAGCATTTCTGCATACAGAACAAAGAGATACCCATGGTTTAAAATTTGTTAAGGGGTGTCTCAGTGTTGTATCTTATCACCATACTTGTTTCAACTATACACAGAGCAAGTAATCAGAAAGGCTGGATTATAAGAAGAGTGGAGCATCAGGGTTGGAAGCATCTGCAGAAGACACAATCTTGCTTGCTGACTGTAAGTAAGCATTTGCTGATGAAAATCAAGGATTGTAGCCTTTACTCGGGAATTCTACCAACTGTTCTGAAAAGTGCTGAAACAAATTCTACAAGGATTATCCTAAAATATACAAAAAGACAGCAGAGTGTTGAATTCATTTTATGAATTCAGCATAATCCTGATATGAAAACCAGGCAAGGACACCACAGAGATAGAAAATTATAGACCTATATTCCACATTAACATAGACAAAAAGATATTCTCCACAAAATCTTGGCCAATAGAATCCAATATATGTCAAACAATAACATATCATGAACAAACGAGATGCACTCTAGCTACCTAAGGAAGGCTCAACATTAGAAACATTATAAATGCGATCAATCACATAAACAAAACAAAAAATAGCACCATGTGATCATATTAATTGGCATAGAAAAGGCATTCAACACTATTCAAAACTAATTCTTGACAAAGGCATGCAAGAAAATAGAAATAGAAGGAAAGTTTCTACACCGAACACACTCGATCATAGACAAAAGCAATCGGTCGACATAATGAAGGCCACAGACGAGAACACAATGGCCAACTTCCCACTCGAGGGGGAAACCGGAAGGCATTCCTCTTTCCAACGGGAAACAGGAAAGAAGGCCACTTATCCCACTGACATTCCACACTGTACTGGTGTTCCAGTCGGAACCGTCAGGCAGCACAGGAAATCAAAGGGATCCAGACTGGTAAAGAAGTGAAATTTTCACTATTTCAGATGATCTGATTTTATATGTAGAAAACCGACAAAACGTTGTTGGAAATAATAGAAAGACAATTACTATCTTTGACAATATGCTAAGATACAAGGTTAATAGACAAAATTCATTAGGATTCCTTTAAACCAGTGTTTCTCAACCTTCTAATGTCGCAACCCTTAAATACAGGTTCTCATGTTGTGGTGACTCCCCCAACCATAACATTATTTCTGGTGCTACTCCATCACTGTAATTTTGCTACTAGTATGAATCAGGTGACCCCTGTGAAAGGGTCATTTGCCCCCAAAGGGGTTGTGACCCACAGGTTGAGAAGTGCTGCTTGCACTAATGAAGAGGGCACTGAAAAAGAAATCAAGGAAACAATACCATTTACAATAGCCATACAAAAGATGAAATACTTAGGGATAAATCTAATCAGAAAAACAAAAAACTTGTATAAAGAAAATGACAGAACACAATTACAGTGAAATAAAAATGACCTACATAAGTGGAAGCATATTCTAGTTCAAGGATAGGAAGGCTTAATATGGTGAAAATGTCAACACTACCCCCAAACCATCTGTAAATACAATGCAATTCTGATCCATATCCAAACTCCATACCTTAATGAAATGAAACAAAGATTACAACAACAACCAACAGTTATTCACTTTATGTGGAGAGGGAAGAATTCAGAATGATAAGAGAAGAACTTCTTAAGAAGGGAAACAAAATAGAAGACCCTTCTCTACCTGACCTCAAACCTTTTACACAACCACAGTCGTGTAAACAGCCTGGGATTGGTACAGTGATAGCTACCCAGACACGTGGAGCAGAATAGAAAACCCAGAAATAAATCCATCAACCTACAGATAACGGATCTTCAGCAAGGAGTCAGAAAACATTGTGAACCAGTCTGTTTATAAGATGGTGCTGAAGACACTGGATCTCCGTCTGCAGAGGAATGAAAACGGGACCAAACTTTACTCCAGATACAAACATGAACCCAAGATGGATCGAAGATCTAAATATAAATGCAGAACGATAAACATAGTTAATGAGAAAATAAAGATAAACTCCAACTGCCTTTATGTAGGGCACCGTCATAATAACAAATAAAATGAAAGCAGCACACAGTGGAAGAGAATATATATGACTAGGACCTACTAAAAATAAAACATAGACATCAAACGAGTACATGTTCATCAAGGAGGAAAAAGAAAACCCACAGATTGCAGAAATCATTAGCAACTACACTGTAGATAAGGGGCTAGTCTTTAAAATCTATACAAAACTGCTACACTTTCATGCGAAAGATAAATAATTAATCCAATTTAAAAGTATATGAAGTACATGAACAGTTCACCAAAAATGACATACAAACTTGAGAAAATGCTCATGATCCTTAGATGTCTAGGAGATACAAATCAAACAATGATGACCTATACCAACAATGACAGTCTAATAATAATACAATAATACAAATGGTGTAGAAGGTGTGTAGAAATTGGAACTCTCCTACGCTGTTGATATATCTGTAAACATATAAAACTATTGTGGACAGTGATATGGCACTACCTCCACATAACTGCATAGAGAAATTCTCTATGATCCCACAATAGCTCTGCTGGGCAGTATATCCTAACGAAGTGAGAGCTATCACAAGAACAGACATGCGCATTCCCATGTCCATCTGTCCATTGCAGCAAGATGTTGTACATAACCCAAATGTCCATCAGAAGAAGAAAAATGGATCAGGAAGCTTTGGCGTACGCATGATTGATGGACAACTCTGTACCCGTAACAAACAATGAAATCACAAAACAGCTCAGGACCTGGATGGACCTGACAACATTATGCTGAGTGAAGCGAGTCAATCACAAAGGGACAAATGTTATATGAGATCACTACTCTGAGGGTCAAAATCAAGACCAAAACTTGTATACAAAAAGGAACAGATTCGGGGGGTTTGATTCCCAAGTGCGGGAGCGCGGGAGCACGAAGGTGAAGCTGGTGAGTGGAGGTTTCTCTGATACTGACTTGAGGGCAGTGTAGCATGGAGGAGAAAGCAGAGAAGAGTGCTGGGCTGGGATCCAGGGTGGGGGGTGTGTGCTGATGCGGGGTTTGAAGTTGATGATATGAAATATAAATCCCTCCATCTAATTGACAATTTTTTTTATAATCATAAAAATATAAAAAGAGGTGAGGTATTAGCTTGAACTACTTCAGGGCTTTTGGAATGGACTGATAATTCTATCATTTCCTACCAACTCTGGCCATCAAACCACCTGAAACCAATAGACGTTGGACGCCACAGACAGGGAACGAAACTTCATCTATGGGCTTTTTGGTCATCCAATTTTGGCCTAAGAATTGGACTGTACTGTTGGGAAAGTAGTCATCCAGAGTCAAAATGCTTGTGTAAGGCAGAGGCAATAATGATGAGTTTCCCAGAGAGCTTTTGTGAGAATCAAAGGGTGGTGCAGCCCTTAAAACAAGAGAGAAAATGCAGCTTCGTGTTACTAATTTTATTTGATTCCAGTTAATGTTTAAGATTTATAATGAACGGTATAAAATATGATACACAAAAAAGATGCCATGTGAGAAATAAGATGTTTGAAAGAAAATGGATGTTGGACTGAAAGATTAATTATTTAGATGACTTCTTTGAAATAAAGGACTATACATTTGTTCCCTTATTTACATATTCATTCATGAAGCATGTATGAGCAATAATTTTATTGGAAGGTACTGTGAAGACAATCGATGTTTAGGATAGTGTATCCTTCCAGGATACTATCAGGAGCACCATGAGGCAAAAGTGGCTGTACTATTGGAAAGTAACAATTTATTCTGGGCTACGCAAAACGAGCAAACAAACAACAACAACAACAAACCCTACAAAGCGGTACTATGTCGGCCTGGACTTTCTTTTCTGTAAAATAAATGTCTCTACTTCAAGTTTTCTGTGCTCACTTCTACTTCTAACGCACTCCGAAAGTGGAAATCAAAAGGATAGTCGTATTGGTGGAAGTCAGAGGGTTCCAGCCATGCAAAAAGCCATGGAAGGACTGTCTGTTCACGGGGCTTACCATGGAATCTGAGCCAAAGGAGGAGCAATAAAATGTCAAACTTGGCATTGGATTACTTCTTTATGTTCTCAAAAGAAGCTTACAATAAGTGGCATCTGGGTGTCTCCGGATAGACGAAAG
>NW_022103900.1:45250727-45276712 GCF_000313985.2 Echinops telfairi
CATGGTACTTTTAATATTCTTTGCCAGCCTCATAGTTCAAATGTATCTTCAATTTTCCTTGTTCAATCTCCAACTTTCACATGCTTATAAGGCAACTGAAAATAAATTGATAGGTGTGGCGTACCTTAGTCCTCAATGCAATGTCTTTGCTTTTCAACACTTAAAAGAGTGCTTGTGCAGATTTACCCAAAGCAAAGTGTCCTTGGGATGTCTTATCTGCTGTTTCCCTGATCATTGATCATAGATTTAGGCAAGATGAAATATTTGAGTTTGAATCTCATCTCGGTTTATCATGATATTACCTGCTGACCCAGTTGTGAAGATTTTTGTTTCCTTTACTTTAGGTTGCAATCCATACTGAAGACTGCAATTCTTAATCTTCACCAGCAAGTACTTCATCAGTAAATGAAACTTGTTATCAGGCAATGAGACATGTATATGTATTAAAATAATATTTTGATTACCTACATTTCAACAAACATTATGTATATTGGGTCTAGTCAACTGTAATCACAGGACTTAGATCAAAGAGAGTTTTTTTTTAACAAGTTTAATTTTTAATTTATTAGAACCCAGTAAGTGATGATTTTTTTATCAATCAGAGTTTCCACCAAATTAACACTTAATCCAGGGCAAAAATACATTTTAAAAACCTAAATTTTAAGGCAGAAGGAAAATATTATAAAACCAGCATGTCTAATGCAGACTATAGAATGTCGGAATTTTAAGAGATTCACATAGTATTTTATAGTACTAAAATATTAACACAGTCAGAAATTTTACCAATTGGATAAAGGTTTCTCAGTTTATAAAATAGCTGTGCTTTAATTGAAGAAATTTTGCTATGTAATTAAATAGCTACTGTATAAGCAAATGATTGTTTTTATGCCAAAAGAATTAAAGCAGGTAATTAGATGCTTTTCATTTATAAAGATCTTACAGTATTAAAAATAAAGTAATGCTGAGTTTTTAAAATTAATTCCCCCCAAACTAATGTTCAAAAAATCTAATCAATTATCTTGAATTCCATTTTAAAAATTCTGTGAACTATCATATCACTTCATTGTTAGACTATACTACTTATAAGGAAAGGCATGAATTGCTTACTTTGATATTGTGGGGGAAAAAACAATTTTTGTAATTATTGCATCTTTTCCTGGTCATGAAATAACTTTCGTACCCTTAACAAATGCACATCATGCTTCTTTATCGCTGTGAATTTGAATTTTAACTATAACCTGAGTACAGAAAAAGAAAAGCATTTGTTTACATGCAATTAACAGTATTGGCACACAGAGTTAACGATTGGCCCTTACGATCAAAACTCTTTATTTTGGAGAAGAGGAGAAGTACTTCAAATCAGAAAACAAGGATTGGCTATGTTACACATTCTACTGAAGAGTGACAAGAAAGAAAAATGCATTTAAAATAATTTGCAAGTCTAGCAAGTATGAGGTTGATGGGTTCTTCCTAATATATTAATTATAAACATCCTTCATCTTTATTACAAACTTTTAAGCTATTTTAATAAAATGGCTGCTATAGACCTCACCGTACTTGTTTATCTGTGCATTAATAATGACATCTGTTAAAATTCCTTATTTAGTACTTCTGAAAAAGTCGACTCAAATAAGATCGCTAAAGATTACCAGAAACGCTTTGAAATACTGATTGCAACTTCATTTCCAAGTTGAACTAGCCCCTTTCTAGATCTGGCATTAAATCACACATATCTTCACCAATCAGAACTCTAAAAATATAAAAATGTTAGCCAGTGCTGGCTATAGTTAAACACTACAGGTATTATGTGAAAAAGTAAAAATAGAAACTAGATTAAAATCATGCATTCCATAGTTTCATGAACTTAGTAAGGTGTGACTCACAAATATTGGTAAATCTTCGCAGGCCAGCGTAACTTCCATCAGACTTCTACCAAAACACATGAGTTCTCATGTAAGATAAAAGAAATAGGGAAGTGATTTTTGCACACGTGCTGCCCAGCTTCCAATTTCCTCCATATTATGCAACTAGTCTAGGTATGAGGAGCCCTGGTGGTGCTGTGGGTTAGAATTTGGTCAAGGCCAATGGTTTAAAGCCACCATTTACTCCAAAGAGAGTTTTAAAAGCATATTATCTCGATGATTTTTGTTTACCCATTCTATGTTTATGGATGAGGCTCACTTCAGCTCTCCTCCATGAAGTCCTGGTGGTCACGTGTTCCACACTGGGCTGCCACGTGTGAGATCAGCAGTTGCAAAGCACTGGCCGCTCCATGGGAGAAAAACCCAGTGTTCTACCCCAGCACAGCATCATAGACTCCGAAACTCACTCGGGCACTTCTACCCTATCCTGTAGGGTTGCTATGAGCTGGCATCCATTTAACAACAGTTAGTTTGTGTTTTTTGAGGGGAATGTTTCATCATCCCCAAGAAACTATTAATATGTTGCATATTTCCATAATACATGTTTGTAGACATTCTGTTGTTAGATCGCATAGAGCCGGTTCTGACTCAAGGCAAGCCCAGCCCGTGCACAACAGAAAGACCCATTGCCTGGTACTGCACCATCCTCACAATTATCTTGCTTGAGCCGTTGTCACAGTCACTGTGCTAATCCATCTACCTCGTTAAGGGTCTTCCTCTTTTCTTGGTCACCCTTTACCAATTATGATGTCCTTTTCCAGTGATCGGTGTCCCCAGATTACTTTTCTAAGGTATGCGAGACAAATTCTTGCCATTCTTAATTCCAAGAAAGTATTTTGGCTGTACTTCTTCCAAAACAAAGCTGTTTGCTCTTCTTGCAGTCCATGGGATGTTCCGCCTTCTTCACCAGCACTAGACTGTAAAGGCATCCCTTCTCCAGTCTCCACGCTTCTTTAGTCATCGTCCAGTGTGCACATGAAGATGCCATGATGTGGGTCAGGAGCACTTTAGAACTCAACGTGATGGCTGTGCTTTTGAACAATTTAAGAAGGCCTTTGCAGAAGAGTTACCCAGTGCAATCGATCCCTTGATTGCTTAGCATGTTGCTGGCACAAAGTTGATTGTGGGTCCAAGTAATATGAAATCCTTGAGAATGTTCATCTATCTCCATTAAGCATGAGGTTATCTACTGGTCCAGCTGTGAGGATTTGGGTTTTCTTTGCACCGAGTCATAATCCATATTAAAGGGAGCAATCCTTGGTCTTCCTCAGCAAGCCCTTCAGGTCCCTTTCATTGCAAGGCTGTGTCATTGGCACACTACAAGTGTTCATAAGCATCATCCCTTCCTGAGGTCAGGTACTTTTCCCTATGGTCCAGTTTCTCGACTTATTTACTGAGCACACATGTTGAGGAAGGATGCTGAGAGGAAGCAACTCTGACACACACCTTTTCTGATTTTAAAACATACAGTGTTCTTCTACACACACCTTTTCTGATTTTAAAACATACAGTGTTCTTCTTTCTGTTCAAATGGCTGCTTCTTGGTTTCTATACAGGTTCAGAATTAGGACAATAAAGTGTTCTAGAATTCCTATTCTTCTCAATATGACCCGTACTTTGGTAAGATCCAAACAACAGAATGCCTTTGCAAAGCTGATTAAATACATGTAAGCATCTTTCTGACAGTCTTTCCTTCCAGCCAAGATCCATCTGATGTCCGCAATGTTCTCCCTTGTCCCATGTCCTCTCTTCTGAATCCAACTTGAGTTTCTGATAATTTCCTTCATGTACTGCTGCAGCCATTTATTAATATGCGCTTACAAGTTTGAAATAATATTTCATGGCTTTCATATTCATGTGTATATAAATTAAACATAAATGAAGATTGGAATCACTGCATATTCCTTTTTATATTCATGCTTCATTTATTTTATATAAAGTTGAACACATTTCATGGTAACATGGCACTTCTTTGATTTTATTGGTTACACAATTGCACACTCAGGACGAAGCTAGAATATGATTAAATTGGCATTTGTTAGACAGTTGGAGGGTAGGTGTAGTTAGGAATGAGAACAAGATGCCACTTGGTGGGTGAGAATGGTGTCCTGCCAAATATTTTATCGTTTTCATCACTCCAAAATAACCAAGACTGCTGTATTGACATTGCTGTTTTGTTTTTAGATAAACTTCATCTACTATGATTATGCTGTAAGATTGAGCATTGACCTCAACCATCTTCCTTCAGACTCTTCTTAAAAACAAATAAATAAACCAAATAAAGAACCACCATACCACCAACAAAACACTATTAAGTTGCACATTTCCCAGAGTTTCTCCTATATGCATTTCTCCGTCTAGATTTGCCAGTCAGAACACTTCTTTTCCACATGTGATACAATAATTCTAAATGCTTTCAACTTCTTGCCCACGATTGGACGCCGAATTGATTTGGGGAGAGGATGCCTTGATGAAACGAAGGACCTGCTCTCGGATTAAAGCCCAACTCCCCGGCTGTGAGAGGGCCGCTGTCCGAGGTGTGATCTGTTTCCCTGCTTCCTGGACTTGCCCGCACCAGTAAGAGTACAACAGAAACCCTTCAGTGCCCGTGAGTCATTTCCAACTCATGGCAACCGCATAGCAAGTGGCAGATACGTTCCCGGGATCTTTAAATGCTTCCCATTCCAGGAACGATTTTGTAACAAGTTTTTTTGTCATGTAACACTTTTTCCATTATATTTGGAGTTTATAAAGTAATTGAGTGATTGCATATTTGAGGATGGCTTAAGTTGGGCACCTACTCTGTTACTATAGAAAATATAAATCCAATTGCCACTGTTCTGATACCATCTTAAACACGTTTCTAACATTACTTTTTCATCAGTGTACAAATTGACTTTTCAGGATTGCTTTCAGTTAGGTACAATCTGATCATTTCAATAATATTACTAAGAGAATCAAGTCATGTGTTACTTGGGAAATATTGGAGAATCTCATTTGAAAAATTATACAACATGAGCCCTTTAGTAAAATGCTAATCAAGTTGACTTTCATAAAATTCTGTCAGAAAGTTAGCACATGATTTTAATAATACAGAATCAGAAATATATTTATGCTTATAACTAAAAAAGTACGCAATGAATTCATACTTAGGGTTTTAGAAGATGAGAGTCCTTGTTTTAAGAGAACTTCAAGTTAGTAAATAATGCTGCATGTACAAATGGAAATAAGTAATACACTCTTCTCCTCCACCTCGTCCCTGCCCCTCCCCAACAAAATGTTGTATTTGCTCTACCTACCAAAAGGATGCTTTTGAGTCTCAAATAAAAATATATAAAATAAATAGGCAAAGCAATATGTAGCTATGGATCATTAGTTCATGTGTACAGTTTTTTAAAAAGAGTATATTTGTAGAAAATTTATGACTTGTATTGTAAGTTTACATGTATTTCTCATGTAGATGTTTTCCCAAAATGGACACATGAGACAATAGCTACCACTAAGAAACTTAAAATAAAAAATATAAATTAAGTGCGATTTTAATAAAGGCAAAAAGCCATTCTACTACCACTTTTATAAGCAGCCCAATTATTTTAATCTTTATAGATCTAATATGTGTTATTTTCTCCTACATTTTATATTTTGTAAAATTACTCTATTTATTCTGTTTTATTTGTACAACTATCAGAAAATTAATGTGTAAACCATACAACAGGTTGATGGTACTGTTTAATTCATGGAGCCCGAGGGAAAGGTTTCTCACCGACAAAACTGAATACTTTTGTTGACAGTTGCAAACAAGACAGAAGTAGAGAAACTGGTGAGAAGGTGACCGAAATAGCAAAAGGACTATTTTAGGCAATCCTGAACTAAAGGGATAAGGAAGGCATAATGGGTCAGAAACGGGCTTTTAAGACTTTGGGGAAAGTTGGCTGTTGAAAATTGATGAAAATTTAGATTTCAGGCATGATTGTCATTTGGATTATCTGGTTGTGATCCTGTACTAAGGGGGAATAACAGAAAGGAAGCACATTTGGTGGGATAGTTATTAAATTCAGTTGTGGATCATTAACTTTAATGTTGAATAGCCAAGTGCCTATTCAGAATCTTTTTCTCAGGGAATACTAATTTGTAATTGAAGAAATGATGTGGCTCTAGTAGGGAGAGGGGGAATTCAATTCAATTCCACACTAGCAAATGACCAATTGCTAAAAGGCAGACATTAAAGATGATTTATGTCCTCCATCCTTTGTAAGCGCTTTCTAACCTCAACTCTCCTTCCCATTAAGGATGGGATGTTAAGGAGTTCTTTGATCTTTAACAGTGTCTCCTCTCAGCCCTGCCAGCAGCCACGTGTTTCTTTGGCCCCGTCTTTCATTCATGCTACAGCTTGGACACTTCAAGGCTTGGGCAAGTGTTACAAAGCCCTGTCCGCACTGCCCAAAAGCCCTGACCTCGGATCATTATGTGGACCAGGAATCCTGTCTCTTTGCCTGATGGTCTCTCGGTGCTGGCCCTCTGCTCTCGATCATGGTGCTGTGGCTTCTGGTGTTTTTGCTGCCTTCACCCCATTAGGTAGGGGACTCACGCAACCTCCAATGGTGGCTCTTATTTCTTGGTGGCCATGGCAGTACTCTGTTCATGCTCTGACATGACTCGCTTTTGTACCCAGTGGCATGACAACACTGACCAAGTTACAATGTAGAATCCTTTACAACTTTCACACACACGCTCCTGCCCCGTCACTGGTTGGAGTTACAAAGTAGAGCCATGGCAAGTAATTTCACTGCACTGCAAGCGTTTTCTAGAATCATCAGTAAAAAGAGACGTGGAAAAGACAATCATATGATAATTGATAAGGGAAACTCTTGAAAATGCGGCACACTGGCAAGTCTAGCTATTAATCTGCCTAAAACATATCTCAAA
Organism: Echinops telfairi; assembly: GCF_000313985.2. Taxonomy (NCBI): domain Eukaryota; kingdom Metazoa; phylum Chordata; class Mammalia; order Afrosoricida; family Tenrecidae; genus Echinops; species Echinops telfairi. Next base: position 45,257,576 of record NW_022103900.1, read on the forward strand.
GACTTTTATCAGTATGTGCTAAAGAGAAGCAAAAAAACCTAATGAGCAGTAAGGTCAGTGAGCTGAACATTTTGAAGCTATATGACGTCTGGAGGCTTCATCTTGACTTCATAGGAAGGTATCAAAAGAAAGGGAGAAATTATTGTGGCCATGTACTCTTCTTCAAATAAAAAGTAATTTAAAAGGAATTATCTATTAGATAAGCAAAATAAGAAGGAAATGACACGATGGAGGCATATATTAAATTGTGCTACAGTGTTCAGTATTACTTGAGCAAACAATTTTCTTATCCTATTTCTGTTTGAAAATGGTGGGGATTTGAATACTAGTTTGTGGTTGACAGGTTGAAAATGTGTGTGGAATACCCAAAGCAGGGTCCTAGAAAACATACCAATTTTTGATTTTTAGTGTAGTGTTTCCAGTCCTGCACTGACTTTGAAGGAGAGCTATTGGTACAGTGATTAAGCATCCAGCTACTGATCAAAAGATCCATGCTTCAAGCCTACCTGCTGTTCCATAGGAGAAAGATGCAATCTGCTTCCAGAAGGACTAGAGGCTGTGAAACCCTGTGGGTCAGTTCTACTCTATTCTACAGCATCCCTCTGAGTTAGAGTTGCTGTCAGCGGGGTTCATACACACTAGCTTTTGTAGACACAAGATAGTGGACTGAATATGTGAACGAAAGAGAAAGCAAATAATACACCAGGATGCTTTATATCATCCAATAGCTACGAGACCCTACCTATTTTCTCATTTCCAGGCTACTGTGTCCATTGACCATAATTGCATTTACCTCTACCTTGTCTCTTTGCCCTCCATCATATGGAAAGCCCGAGGTAGATGTCAGCAAATAACATTGATTAATCATTAATGTGAATGGCGGCCAGTCTTTCATTATTCATTGCTTGACTAATCTCTGAAAAAGATTCTAATTCATTTTGCATATATATTTTTTTGCTTCCCATCCTACTCTCACCTCTAAATTTTATCAGTGAGTTTTATTTTCTTTGTGATTTCATATGATTGAACTAGAACTGTCTAAATATGATTAGCAGATATACCAAATCAGTACTGAAAAATTACAATTTTGGCAGCTTTTTATTATTTTTGTTCTCACGTTTTGCTGTGGATAGCCAGCTCTGTTATGTTCTGTGAGTGAAGAAGCATAGCATCATACAGAGTTATGGGCGACAAAAGACACAGGTTTAAATTCTAGCTTTGCTATTTGCCATAGCTGTGGCATTAGGCATGTCATGTCCTGTTCTAAGCTCAAGTTTCTTGATAAATAGGTAGATACATTTTGATATGGAATTATTATTATTATTTTTACAATGCATTCTTTTAAAACTAAAATGAAATGAGTTAGTATTGGTATATCTGCTTTGAAATGGTAATGCAGTAAGCAAATGGAAAAGAAACAAATTATATTATACATTATGTAAACTTTATAATGTTTATGTACATATTCATATATAATGAAACATACAGTTACATTCATTCCTGAGATAACTGAAATGATTGGTCTAGCAGCTTTGCTATATTATTTACATGTTGTTGTCTTTTCCGTTTTTAACTATTTACTATTTGGGAGTAGAGGAGAGGCTTTCAAGACACGCAAGTCATGTAATGTCATGTATTCCATCTAAGCAGCCATTCACTTATGAACTCTGATCTTGAAGCGCTTTCTGAGGTTTCACATTATCAAACTATGTTGATTTCACTCATTTTACAAACGTTTACAGAGTTATACTCTGAACAATGCAAACTGGAAAAAAGAATGTATAAAACTGGAAGCATCTGCATTCTAATCGAAGACAGAATATGCAAACACATGGCTGGCATGTGTGACTCTCAGCTTGAAGAAGCACATACATTCAAAGACGGGAGTACATTTTTACGGCTATTTTAATGTTGGTTTCAAGACACTGTTCAAGCTGGTCCTTGAAGAATGGCGAGGATTCCATATCATTTGTTTCTTTGCAATCAACTGCCCTTAAATATTCCTTCAAAAAGTAGAAAAGTCCTATGTGAGTGTAGATAAAGCTTACCTTGGATTCCTGAGGCTTAGAGTCTATAAAAGGAATATTAAATTCAAATATGACAAGGGCAACATTAAAAAGAATTCTTAATAAAGCTTTGCCAAGGTGTGCCTGTGTGTTCGATAGAAAAGGAGTGTGCCTGCCAGACAAATACTCCCACATGCCCATTCCTTTGCAATTATGTGAGGATGAGAGCGTGCAAAATGGAACTGTTAGAACCTGTTCCGTCCCAGGCAAACTTTGGCTGGAAAAAGAGAGCAGATCCTGTTTTTCTGTTTCCGAGGGATGAAACAAATAGAAACCTCAGTTTTCATCATTTGCAAAGTCGCTGTTTCTCGCTCTCTCAGTCATAGGAGTCTAGTAAAGTGCCTTTCATTCTCTTCCTATAGTTTATTTAGTGAAGCTTCCATTTCTAAGTCAGGATATTTGTCATTTAATGGGGAAGAAGGTAGTGTGGTTGGACCAACTTACTCTGGAGAGATACTTTTTTTTAAACAAAGTATTAATTATTAGCAATTCTCAAACCCATGTTAATGAACTTGTGCTGTGGTCGCTAGGTGGCCTGCAGTGGATTCCCAGGAATCACAGCTTGAAGTACAAGAGACCGAGCCCCGCCTCCTTCTGCCCCCTTCTCACCTTAGTTATGCTTCAGTCCATGTTGCAACCACTGTGCCCATCCATCTTCTGAGCTGCTCCCCCTTTCTCGGCTCCTTCACTTTAGCACGCATGCGGCCTATCCACAGGAATGTGTCCCTCCTGATGACACGTCTGGAGTACATGAGATGAAATCTCACTATCTTGCTTCTATGGAGCAATCTCCCTGGACTTCCTCCCACCCAGATTTATTTGTTCTTAGAAAGTCCACAGTATTTTCAATGTTTTTTGTCAAAATCACATTTTAAAGGCATCGATTCTTCCCTAGTTTCCTTACTCAAGGTCCAACTTTCCATGTAAATGAAGAAAATGAAACTATCAAAACGAATCAGCTATCCTTTAGTCTTCAAAGTTGCATCTTTTGTTTTTCTCTTTAATCATTAAAGATATTTTGTGTAGCAGATTTGCCGAATGCAATATATCATTTGATTTCTAGCCTACAGCTTCCTTAAGCACGGATTGTGGATCTAAATAAAATGAAATTCTTGTCTAGTTTCCATTTATCATACTGTTGTGTTTTGACCCAATGTTAGTCTAATGAAGATAAAAGAACACTAATTTTGAAACCCCACTTTATGTGTGCTTAACACCATGTTAGATACTTTCCAAATACCCTCTCTGCAGGTCTGGGTGATAGTTATTCTTATTTGTACTAGACAGAGAAGAAAATGAGTCACAGAAAGTGTATACAGCTAGTAAAAAAGTATCTCTGCTTATTAAATAACCCATAGTTCACTTTCTAAATGATGTATCTGTTGTCCTAGATGTCACTGAGTTATTCACACTAACAACTACCAAACTACACTGCCCCTTAAAACAAACTTATATTGGAAAATACTTCAAAGACGTTAGTAAATCAATAGTTTATGACTCAATTAAAACCTCTCTTGATGTGCAACACATATGGACTGACTTAAATATATTATGTTCCTTCTGACCCCCAAACATTTCATTCTGTAAAACCTTTAATATTATAGACCTATTAAATTAGATTTTTTTCTTATACACCTGTCAACCTAAAAAATGACATATAGTCATAGATCTGAGCCTCAGGAAAATCAGGCAAAAATAGACTCTTCTTCATGTTCAGTTTGTCGTAATATTTGTTTCAAGGGCATTAGATTGTGTTTTGATGACAGAAGTTAGAACAGAAAACAACCTCTTTGTACCCAGAGGTGCTGAAGATAGGATTCAGGAATAGATGTCTGTATGAAGAGACTCTTCAAAGTCACTCACCTGATATTAGCCCAAGACTGATCAAGCCCTAGAATAATGACAGAAATAGTATTTATTAGTTTGGAAAGAATAGATCCTTCACTCAATAGATGCAATAAGCTTGTATAACTCAGGTGATATACAGCTCTAAAAAAAAGAGAAGAAATATTTTTTATCAATATTGATTGACAAATCATAAATGACATTAGATTAAATTATACTTTAATATGCAATAGTTCCAGGTGATTATGTGACATCATGACAATATATAAGAAAAACACCATAATACTAACGAATTTGAACTCTTTGCCCTTATGCTCATTAGGAATTGTATCTTTTATATATAGATTTAAGATTGAATTTGGTACATGAAGTGTATGAGATAGCCCACATAATTTTGTTTCTATAACTTACTTTTATTTTAGTTTTTTTCAACAGTTTTATTGGCACATAATTTACATGTCATACCATTGAGCAGTTCAATAATTCAATCATATCAAGGGGACTTGTACAATAACCACCACATCTGTCTTAGAGCCTTCCCTGACCCCATTGTTAAATCACCTTCAATATGAACTGCACAATCACAATCAGTTCTCCCCACTCCCACCCACATTATCCACTCTTGAAAGCCCCTTTCCCTCCCCACCCATGCAGTCCCTGTAACACCTTGTAGCAGTTATTATCATTGTACATCCCTTCATCCTGTGCTTCACAGCTGGGAAACCCAACAGAAAAGAATGAAAAAGCAAATCACACTAAAGTGGTAAGGATGAGAACATATAGTATAAAGACAAAAATAGAAACAGTTAATGAGAGGAAAAGTACCCTCATCAACATTCCAAAAGCCAGGGAAGACATTTCTGTCATGGAACAACTAAGAGATACTTGCACCCGAACAATTCCAGAAGTGTTTTTAGGGAGGTCAACTGGGGAAGTGCCCTGTTCCATTGAGCATAATCAATATTACAATGGTCATTGCCTGATAGTGAGGCTGTTCAGGACTCCTGCCTTGCGAGAGCTTATCTGCCAGTGCCTGGGTCTGACTAGGTGTTCTGCAGATGGGTTTTGGACTCCCATTGTCTTTGACAGCCTTCCACAAATTGAGTGTTCATAATTCTAGCCCTGATACTTTTTTCTTTACCATATTCAAATTTTGTAATTTTCATCTTTGGATCAGACAAGCTGGTGTGTTCCTTCTGTGTGGACTTAGAGGACTGCTCGCTTAGATGACTGCTTGTTTGAATACAAGTCTTTAAAACCCAAGTCACTATTGCAGTTGATAGGCAGACACCATCTGCTTTCTTCACCACACCTTGCTGTAGCACCCATATCTTCAGTGATCATTTCATGAAGGTATCAAGCAGGGCCATAATTTAAGAACGAATTGTTCTTAAGTTGGAGGTAGGATTTAGTGTAAGCCTAGAACTCATTTCTGGATCTATGCTTTTTTTTTCTGCTGTGAGTTTGGGATTAATATATATGTTATATCATTCCATAGTTCAGTCATGTTAAGCAAAATTGTACAATTGCTTCCATAATCAGTCTCCAGATATACTTTTCCTTCTTGGGCCACTTGACATCATCTCCTTATCTCCCCCATCCCTCTATATCACCCCCTTACCCCCAAACCCTTGGTATGTTTTCTTTCTCTATTGTCTCAGTGTCCCTGGGTTTCGTTAACTGATAAACAAATAACACGGCTTCAAGAAGGTGACCCCCAAAGGTGGCACACATCTGAGATACACCTTCATATACACAAGCATAAGCAAAATATAACAGAATGGCTGTCCCAGGAATTCCAGAAGAATACATCTCCTAATTTGGCATACAGGATTTTGATACAGCAAGATCTTGTTTGCCCACCAGCCAACAGTACATTGCTCTTGATACACCATTAGATGCCCTGTCCTTCCATTTTTTAATACCAAAGCGATTATGTAACCATGCACTGAAATGAAACATCTATTTCCCTAAGATCCTGAATGATGGCAATGCACCAATCTATGAGTGCCTTCACATATAATCAGCTACAGCAAATTTTTATTATCCAAAGACATTGGCATTTGACATTGTTATGATAGCAAGTCTTGGTATGTTCTGTCTACTGTGTATGTTATGAATTCCTTGGTAGTATGAATCATACTTTTTTTTACTGCTGAAGACCCACTACCCACAGCAATATCTGGCATAACTATCCATTGGCTCAATGAATGAGATAATGAATGCTGACACATATTTTGTTGTCCCCTTTGAGTGGACAGCATATGATAGCATAGTAAAGAGAGCACCGTACAAGCTTTCTAGTTGCGTAATGTATGGTCCAGCAGCAAGCACATTCCATGGGTGGAAGAGGAGGGTTAACAACACAGAGACAACGACAGCAACAAGAACCTTGTGACTTCCATCAGTGAGGTAAGTGGAGATTCATGCTGCTCACAGGATTCTCAACAGGAATTCATGAAGTCATCTTTTGTCCTGTTAAAAATGCTGCATATTGCATTGTTACTTGTACTGGTAGTTATTCTAGCTAACAGACACACATGCCGAGAAACTTTTCATGTAGTGTGGAAATAGGAAGTAAACTTGTAAATTGATGAGTAATTTCTCAAATCCAGAAAGTTGTTATACATCTAGCAGGGCAAAAATTGATTAATGACCCAACAAATACAATAAAGAGAACAATGTTTAATAGCAGGCCCAGAAATGAACAGTGCAACAAAACATAAATAAAGAACTTTGTTTTCGGAGTAGATGCAATAGAAATCCAGTCAGGTGGTTCTCCTTCCTGTCCAAATATAATTATGTTTTCAACACAATCTGAGTAAGCAGGTAAGAAAGAACAATGCTGTCTGAAGGGTAATGGTTCTGCTTGAGTCTAAGATCTCTGAGCACAAAGCCAGGCCCACAAGGGACAGCCCAACAATATCATCATGGCACTGAAGCCAGGTTTGTCCTGAAGACGAAAAGGCTTTCACACTGAGGTATTGCCAGAGATCTCTCCTTTAGAACCTCCTTGCATGGGACTTTTTCATTGACAAGCAGGGCATGCATGGTCTCAAGTGGCTTTCGAAGCAGTGGTGGAAGGGCCTTGTAAAATAGAGAGCGATATTGTCAGATATTTTATCTACCCTCCCTTCACCAATCTCCATTTGAAATAAAAGAGAGACATGGAGGGGACTAAAATGATGTTTTACACAGCTGGGTGAAAAGGCTAACAGACTAATAACATTTTAATTATGACTATTAATTAAGATTATTAGTCTCAACGGACCAACAGGTGATAGCTAATGTTCATTTTTCAGGCCAAATCAGTCAGCAGAAGAAAATTGATAGAGTGTCATAGCAATAGTTTAGAACCAAAACAAAACAAAAAACCGCATGTTATTCATAATTTATTCAACAGAAATGTCTAGACTTCATGGAGCCCTGGTGGTGTAGGGGTGAGCATTTGGCTGCGACCCGCATGGTTGGCAGTTCCAAACCACCAGGAGCTCGGCGGGAGAAAGACGGGCTTTCCTCTGCCATAGACAGTTCCCAATCTCAGAAAACCACAGGAGGTCGCTACAAGTCAGCATTGACCCCATAGCAATGAGTTTTGGGTTAAGAAAAGGATGCTTAGACGTAAGCTTCCTTTCAAAGTTCACTACCTCTTCTCGACCCTCTTTTCCGAAGTCTCACCTACCTTGAATTGTTTCTACCTTTCCTATCTGGTTCCTTTTGCAAAATTGTTTCTGTGACTTCTCCGAGGACAACACTTGGATCTTGGACAATGGTAATTCAGGGTGTTTTAGCATAGATAAGTAAAAGGCTAAGTCACACCTCGTTAGAATGGAGAATTTTCCTTACAAATTTTACTTCTTAGACATTGTATAAACATAGAAGATTAATTGCAAGTTTTAAAATTTTACCTAATGTCTAATCACATATTTCGTACAGGGCTTTGAAGTCACATTATAAGCATACTTGGACTGATTTATTATTGCAAGTAGAAAATCCTGAGGTAGAAATCCCTACAGTCCTGCTGCAATTCACAGAAGCTCCTGGCATTGTTACCGGGGATTTTTAATGAACTACACTATGTGTTAACTAATACATGCTTTTCCTCTGAAGAGTTTTCAATATGTGAAAATGTGTGCTTGAATACAAACAGAAAATTGCATGTACGGTTTCCTACCACTTCTACAATCTCATTAAAGAACAAGAAAACAACTGCTTTTTATTGTTCCAGAAAGGTCTCTCCTTTGACAGTCCTGACAGGACCTCACATGGTTCCAACATGCAATTTAAGAAGACTTAAAATTTATTAAAGTTACCAATAAAGCACATTGAGACCGTCAGAAGTCAGCACCAACAGACAAGCTGCGGAAAGCCCTGCATGAAAGGAGACTTGTCTCTGGGGATCTGACTCTGCCCAGAAATGTGGCCTGAGTCAGAACAGGAGCAGCAACAACACTCAAAACTGCTTTTCTTCCTTTAACCTGGGCCTGGCAGTTCTCCGAGGTGGAGCCCAAGCCAAGGCTAGCTACGTTGAGAGCCTAAATTGCTCAGCCTCCTACTGAGATGAGCACAAACTCACTGCCATGCAGGCGATTTTGACTCATAGTAACCCTATATGGCCGGGTGGAAGGGGGGCTGCAGGCTTCTGAGATTATAAATATTCATGGGAGTAGAAAGCTTCATTGTTCTCCTGCTGAGAAGTGGGTGCTTTCCAACTGCTGACCTTGCAGCTGGGGCTCACTGTGATGCCCACTATGTCACCAGAGCTAACAGAAGGATGATATGCTAATATGGGTGGTCAGAAGGGAGGCAGGATGAGGCAGAACAAACAGGGCTCCTAGGTTTTCGCCCTTCATGTTTCAAGTGAATTAGAGTACTCATGGTGCCAAGGGGAAAATGCAAGAAAACAGAAAAATAATCATATCATTGATGGGAAAAATACTTTCTCTGCTATAAATATAATGTTTCTGCCAAGAGATGTAGAGCAGGAGAATCTTGATTGTAAATGCATATCCATGTATGCAAATGCATGTATATGTCCATACAAACACAAATACATAGACGGGCCTTCAAGAAGTTTATGGAACAATCTTTCTTTTTAATTTCCTTTCTTCAGGAACTTTTTGAAGCCCTGTAGTATGTGCTTTATATATACATGCAGCTATCTTCCACTGTGTTTATATTGTTCCGTCTAACAGAAGAGCCTTGGTAGCCCAGTGGGTTATGCATTGCGCTGCTAACCTCAAGGTCAGCAGATTGAAACCTTCAGCAGTTCCATGGGAGAATGATGAGTCTATCTTAAAAATTAGTCATGGATACACACAGGGGAACAGATCGACCCTCTCTTATAGAATCACTGAGTCACAATCAGCTGAATAGCGGTGAGTTCTAGCTAGTGTTTGTCTTTCAGCGAAACAAAGAGAATGCTCCACACATGCGAAATCACCCACTCCATATACTTAAGAATATGGAATGCAAACATTTCTTTTGACTTTTAAATTTTCAATGGAGAAACTAATATTTTGACTGTTGACTTTTATAAATAGAACCAGCAACATGATAATATAGGTTTGCACAACAAAGTGTGTAGCTAATTATTCCAATCATGTATTTCTTCACTGGATTTAAGAAAAAAAAGCAAAACACCAGATTCATCTTGTGAACACACTGAGTATGAAGAAGAAATTGGCAATGATGTGAATGTGAATAAAAGTTTATGAAGGACTCAGATGGGTGGGGATGAAATAATTGGTAGAGAATACAAAGAAAATAAAATGTTAATAGGTAGTAAGAGTAAATGAGTGCTATAAAATTAGAGTAAAACTTCATAGAAGAAATATTTGAACATTGAGGGCTCCAAAACCCAATTAAAAATTGAAAAGAAAAACTGCTTAAGAATGAGAAACAATATTCAAAAGAAAGACAATATCTTATAGTTTAGCACGCCAACATTTACTTCACAGCCAGTTAACTACCTGAAAAAATATATTTATTGCAAGAACAGTATACATATTGTAATATAAATATCTGTGGGGAATATAAATGCATCATTTCCGTAGAAAGAAAACCTTTCAATATAGTGAGGTTCAATATCTGTGCTATCATTTGTCTGTGCAATAGAGCTCCGAGTTCAAGGGATGCACACTAAAAGAAGGAGCTAGTTTCAAGTTTTAAAAATGATTCATGTCCCATATTAATGCACAATACATATTTTAATCACATAGGATTTTCATAAAAACTTAAATCACATACTACTGGAGATGAAAAGGCACTGTTATCACATTATTATGCAAATACAAAGATGGCTATATTAAAATATTGAAAGCAAAAAGGGTATCTATTTTTAATTCTTAACTAAATGAAGAAATCTCTCTCATAGATAGTGTGAGTTAGAAAAGAATTTGGGTTCTCTTTGTCGGCAGAGTCAATTTGTCTGTTTGCTCAGCACTAAATGATTTTGGAGATATTAGTCAATGAAGAAAGTACTAATAGCTTTTGGAAACATTAGCCTGAGAACCATTTTCCATTTAGTCTGTAGTTAGTTAATCGAGTGTATGTTCATTTGTCCATATAAGCTATAAAATCCTACAATGAAGAGGTAATTATAATTAACATTGCTGACCAGTTAAAAGGCATAAACAGTAGTGTGGCCATCAATATGCACTCTCTATTTGCTGACATTTCCAGTGATGCCAGATGGTGACTTTAATGATGGTGCCTTGTGGTGCTTCTAATGATTTTTGTGCCTGATGGTACTTTTATTGGGCCTGACGCATCATAGAAGGCTGAAGGGTAACTTAATAATGATCTTCAAGCATCTGAAGGGTCATGAAGTATACAGTTATGAAGTGACCAGCTGTTACTCATTCAAACGAGAAGTCATTTTCAACAGTAACCAGAGAGACTTAACATAGACGTGGAATTGAACTTCCTGATCATAAAAGGTGTTAATGAAAGGGATATTGAGAGATGCTATTGAATTTTCCTCTCTGGTCTTGAGGTTGGACTATCCTCATTTGTACTAAATGATGAAGTTTGCTCTTATTTTCTGGATAACATCCTTCACATCTGTGTGGAGGAGGGTCCCAACCGCTTTGATGCCATTGATGGCAGGGGCAATACGGCAAAGTCTGGAAGGGTTAGCTCAATGGTTGACAGTGATGTTTCCTACTGAAGTGGTTCACCCCTGTCAATGGAGTGGTAAACAACAATCTGATCAATGAGAAGAGAATGAGATACCTTCAACACTAGGGTGCTTACACAGAAACAATGAACCTTTCTGGCATTGTTTAAGATCAGAGAATACTTAGCATTTAACAGCACATAGACCAAGAAGGACCTTTTCTCCATGGAATATGGAGAAGTAATCAATGAAACAGTACCAAAAAAAAAAAGAAAAAGAAAAACATTTTGTGGAGGGAGAAGATAGGGGAAATACAAACAAGGTGTTTAGATAATAAGATTATGACCAGATGGTGATTTTTCCACCTGGGGGGTCTTTCTGAAGCCTTGACATTGAAGATACATCCCTACAATAAGAAGATTCTGGCCATGTAAAAATAAAGAAAAAGGGAGACCTGGAGATAAAGAAACAGTGGACTTATTATTTCCACTTCTAATCCAAAGTCATGGACTATGATAGGGCAACATTATCAAAAGTACCACTTCATTTCTGTCCACAGCATATCAGTCACTGTCTGATCTCTGCTCATTAATTTTCTATAAGCAGAATGTAGGAAACAGAACAGGAATATTATGAGAAAATTATTATGCTCACTTTTCATCTCTAAATTGCTATGAATAATCTTGGTCTATCTAGTTCATCGGGTAGCTTTGAAAGAAAAATGAGGATAATGAAAGTACAATCAAGCCATTGAACTGATTTTATTTTTTTCAAATCACTGTTTTTAACTATGCTCTATTGAAGTCTATTTTTTCCATCCCATAATGACATCATAGGCAGACACCATAATTTTGGGGTTTCTTTCATGTAATAAAACTTAATCTACAAATTTAAATCAGACAATTTACTTAAAGCTTCATTGTTTTCTATTTTGGGCCAAAATTTCAACCCTTGTAGAAATGTTAGAAAATGTTAGAAAGGTTAGAAAATGTTCAGTCAATATTTTGATTGCAACTGTAATAATGGTTTAGACTGTTAGTACTACAAATGTAGTGCTGATTTTGAAGATGATAATGATCAGTTAACGAGTCATTTCTTGATGTAGCTGGAGACGATTGACTGATTGTTCAGGTGGTCAACCAGGAAACCTTTGTCTGCACAAAGGATCGTCATGGCACAAGAACTACAACCGAAGGCAATGTTTGCAAACAAGACAGAAAATGAAATCTTGAATCAGTCCAGTCATTAACAGTTTGCCTAAAGTCTAGAACAGCTGCCAACATGGGAACTTCTTCACATTCAGAGTCCTGTAATGAGACAGCAGCCAGGGAAAAGATGTCAAGCTTCTTTCATATCTCAAATGTGGAAATCAGCACATGGCAGTTCAGGGAGCTGGAAGATAATGACGATGTTTTTCAAAATAGAGTTCTGCAGATTGTGTCAGATTAGTGGTGCCTTGTAAACAATGCCATAGGAATAACAAGAATAACAATAATAGTTGGGTTTGCTGCATTTGAGGAAAAAATACTATTTTTGTATTGGAGTCTATGTAAACATTATATAATTCATTGGGGATATATGTATACATACATTGAAGCAAGAATCTCACCAACTAACAGAATAATAATTATTGTATTACTGGATCATAAAATTATTTAAATATTCTGACTATTGTTTTTGCATGAAGCTTGTCATTATATTAAGCCTGCTCATTAAAGAAAGACTAAATGATTTTTGTAAACGTGGTCTGAAATTGAACATGTTAAAAAAGATCAATGTCTTTTTAAAAAAAAAATGGATGAGGTAACACGTTCTTTGAATGCTTCCTGGAAACTATAATATTTCCACACATCTTTATGCAAGATTTATGATTCAGATGTCAATTTCACTTTAATGTTAAAAACCATACAATTATTTTGCAGTACTTTTATATTCTAGAACTTTACAAAAATATATTGTATGCTCTTAAGGCATTTTCTTTTATATAAATCAAAATATGATTCTCGTTTTGAAAAGGAACAGGGGAAGCCTTTTCCAGATATTACTAATAGTTAACCTTTTCAAAATTCAGAAGACAATACCATTTACATAGAAAATTGGGAGGAAAATTGGATGTGCATACATCCATTGGCCCCTGCTACCTCTGCTAATGGTGAGCAGTCCTATTCCCTATACCGCTCACGGAGAGGCAAACTCAATGTCCCGTGTTCTGTTTCAGTGAAGAAGGTAGACTGAAGTACATAACAATGTTTAATCTATGTGCACATCTATCTATCACCTAGCTAGCTAGCTAGCTATTGTGCAAAATGTGTACACATATTTTCAGCATGTGTCACATTGTCATTGTAGAAAGAAACTTTGGAAGAATTAAATTATCTGTACACAAACTTGTACTGGTACAGGTCAATTAGCTTAAGCCACTATAAAATAGCACTGATAATTAAAAACAAAGAAAATCATCACAAATATACTAAAAAAATTGTACACTATAACTCACATGCTAAATCGTTGAAATTAGCAAGAATTTATTTGTTTTAGCATTATTAGTACCCAATGTCAAGAACTCTTAAAGCACAAGCTATGATGCAAAGTTCCATTACATAAATATATAGTTTCATTTAGCATGTTATAGTTCTTTAAACTTTCTAATCCATGTATATTATTATGATTATAAATAAGCAATTGCTATTGAGATGATTAATTTTTCTGTCCTCCTAGGGGAGATAATACTATATTAAAATACATAAAGAAGTTTAAAGAACCTTTGGGGTATGAGGTACTTTTAGTAACCTGCTATATTAATATCTGATTTAAGAAATATATGGAAATAAGATATAGTATATAGAGAACTGTGTGTTGGATTAAAATGAGAGTTGAAAGAGCAAGACGATTATATACAATATGCAGGTACTAATTTAAGATTCCCTAAGCACAATTGATACATACAGGAGTTGGAGTTTCAATGTATCCATTTTGCAACCTCATTTCAGGAATATATTATTTGAAGTACCAGATAATTGCAATATTACATGCACAATAAATTCCATTTAACTAGTATGAATTCTTGACAACCCTGGGGTAGAATCGAGAGGTAGTAGGTAAGAATCAATAAAGAAACTTATATTATCTCTAACTGCTTTCAGTACTTAGTCAGTTTTTCTAGTATGCCTTTAAATACCTTATTTAATATCCACAATAAACTTACAGAGTAGGTGGCATATACCACGTTTTACTACCAAGGAAACTGAAGTTTGGGAACTCTGGATGAAAGTCCAGCTTTCAGAAGTTCTACAAAGAGGCAAATGTCAATCTCCTTCACATCTTTTACTAATTCAAAACCTGTACTATCTACAAACTAAGGATGCTGTACACTTGGTAATTTTATAACTGATAGAAGAATTGTTTTCCTATCCAGTCTCTGATTTTTAGAATTGCACTCCTCCTTAAAAAAAATTGTCTTGAAAACACATGTACATAAATTCCATTGGATCTATCAAAGACAAAATTCACACACGATTTGTCATTTCACTGAGTGAAGTTTTATTTTATCTTTTTAACTTTATTTCAACATAACTATGGGCAGAGATATCTTCTAATAATGCTTAATAGAAAGCAATTTGTTTAACTTATCCTACATAATTTGGACCAAAAGCATAGTCAAAAATATTTTTAAGAAAATATTTATGGTCTGCTTTTCTCTTTTTTTTCACCTATTACAAATACAAACATATAAGAAGATCCTCCTTCAAATGCTGCTAAATCAAGCAGCAAGAACTGGGAATCATTTACCTTTGGTTTTCTTAAGAAAGAAAACAAAAACAAAAACATGTATTGCACTATACAGTTTCAATGCCAGCTTACAAAATTCAATAAATACTGAATGTGGGCTTGGGCCTAGAACATGTATACATGCATGAAAACTATAAAAGCTACCTGGTTGAAATATTTTATTGTGCCAGCCTGGCCGATAAACACAAGTAGGATTAACTGAAGGGCAGAGAGATAATGGCTCGGTGAGCCTCACCTTTCTTGCCTCTTGCTCTTTGATCATCAGACCCGGTGTGCAGCTGCCTTGCATGTTCTGTGCCTCAATTTATAGGCTACACTACCTGTGGGATGCCTAGCCTGTGGACTGTGTCGCTGTAAGTTGAGGTCCCATTAAGACATCTCTGGAGCTGGGTACTGGTAGTTGGGACTGGTGGTTAGTTGACAGTTGGTGATCTGCCTTGTGATTGGTTGCTGTGCTGAGATAGCCTCGCTCTCTCTATAAATAGAGGGAGTTCTGGCAGCAGATGAGACTTGAAGGACTGCTAGTCTCTCACAACTCTCTCTCACAGGAGTTAGTTGCACCGAGCCATTTGTAGTGCTTTATAATTTAACTGTTCATTTATTGTATTATATATTTATCTGTATTTGATTTAACAGTTCATTTCTTGTTATATATCTAATTATCTTTATAAATAAATATATTTAATTATCAGCAATTTGGTTTTATCTCTCTAGAGAACCCTAACACACTGGTTTTGTTAATATGAAATTTTATTTTTGTTTTTACATGTGGGATGTTCTTTATAAGGAATGTACAAAGACATTCAAAGAATCTAGCTTTCAGAACTATTTTGATTCCAGAATAATTATAATTCATTTATAATTCAAGTAATTTAATTATTCTTGACATTTCTGATAGGAAATGTTTGGATTGATTTAGAGTAAGGAAGAAGATCTACTCTTTAATAGTAACAAAATAGGATTATAGTGTATCATGTTTTAAAATTTGTAATGCAATGCTTAGGTTTTAGAATGCAAACCTTTTAGAAATAAGATATTTTTGTAATACTTTAATATAAAAAAGGAAAATATTTAAAATTTATTTTTCAGTTCTCTGGAATTAGCTTCTGCCAGGTAAATATTTTACTGATAACCTTAGGGTTGGAGGTTCAAGGCCACCTGCTTAGAGAAAATGAGGCTGTTTGTTCCCTTGGCGATGTGCAAAGCCTTGAAAATCTTATATAGAATTTCTGGGAGTCACAATCAACTTGATGGTAATAGGGTGGGTTTTCTCTTCGTAAGCCTCAGATTTGACCAAATATGATTTATTTGATGTCTGATTGAGTGTTATTAATTTGATGTTTTATTCAATTTGTTATGTGTTGTATTTCTTTGTCCTTTTTATAGTGGTGCAACAAGAAGTGATGATTAATACATAAAGGCATGTTATTAAGACAACAAAAGTGGACCCTATAAGAGAGTTGGGTGCTCTTAGAGACTTTGAAGTCCATTCTGCATATATTGATATCAAAGCCAGAGGGTTTTCAAGGCTGTACGTTCTAATGGAAGCAAACTGGAACATTTTCTCTGGTTTGCTGCGTGGTAGGCTTGAACTGCCAAGGTTTTTGTTAGGAGGGGATCACTGTAACCCCTGCAATACCATGGCATGGGTACACATCATTAAAAAGTCAGAAAGGAGAGAGAGGAAAAGGGTATGTCAGAGAGATTCTGAAACTTGCTCTTGAACATAAAGGCTTTAAAACAATGCAAGAAATGCTGAAGCCAAACAGCTGAACAGAAGGGGCAGCTCACAAAGACAAATCACAGTAGTAGTATAATGAAATGTACAAGGACTTTGAGCTAGATCACAAACACAAAGAAGAACACACAATCCATGTCTTGCGAAATGGATTGAAGCAAAAATAAAAACTTTGAGTTGCAATGTTCAAGACTTCCCATGGACGAAATAGTGAGCAGTACAGGAAAAGACCGGAAGCATCAAAAGAAAATAGAAAGAAAACAGTACACTAAAAAGAATCAGTTTATGTTCAACCATTTCAAGAGGTTGCATGAAATCAAGAGTCAAAGGTATTGGAGGAAGAAGTTGAAGCTGCGCTTAAAGCATGAGCAAAAATAAGGTTCCAGGAATTTACAGAATACCAATGGAAATATTTCAACAAGCAGATGAAGCATGGGAAGCACTCATTCATCTATGCCAAGAAATTTTGAAAATAGCCACATAGCCAACTGAAAGAAGTTCATATTTCTGCCCATTCCATGGAAAGGGGGCCCAACACAATGTGAAAATTATAAAACAACATCATTAATATCACAATCAAGTAAAATTCTGCTTAATATATGCAGCAATATATCAATAGGGAGGTGGCAAATATTCAAGCAAATTCCTGCAGAGGACATGACAAAGGATATCACTGCTGACATCAGCTGGGTCTTGGCTGAGAGCAGAGAATATTAGAAGGAAGGTTACTTGTGTTTTATTGACTATGAGAAAACATTTGACTATATGAATCATAACAAAACACGGATCACATGGAGAAGAACAGGAATTCCATAAGACCTCTTTCCGCATGGGGAACCTACGTGAGGCCCAAGAGAAAACTGAACAGAATAGGAGAACACTGCATGGTTTACAGTTAGGAAAGGTGTGTGTCAGGGTCGTATCCTTTCACCGAATATATACAGCCTGTATGCTGTACAAATAATTCCAGAAACTGCATTATATAAAAAAGAATGTGCACTGAGGATGGGAGGAAGGCTATGGACAACTTTTGATATGCAGATGACACAACTTTGCTTGCTGAAAGGTAGGAGGACTTGAAGTACTTACTAATGAAAATCAAAGACTGAAGACAATCTTCTGTATGGATTAAAACTCAAGTTAAAAACAGGACAAAACAAATAAACAGAAATCCTCATAAATGTACCAATAGACTATATCATGAAAATAGAGAAAATGCTGAAATCTTTATTTTCATTTTCTTTGGAATTACAATCAGTTCTCATGGAAGCAGCAGTCAAGAAAATAATACATTACACTGGGAAAATCTGCTGCACACTACCTCTTTAAAGGGTTAAGAAGAAAAATGTCACTTTGAGGACCAGGATTCAAGTCGTGATACTGTCAATTTCTTCATATGCATATGGAAGTTGGACAATTAATTGTCAATTGCCTCCTATGCATATAAAAGTTGGACAATTGTTTGCCAGAACAGCAAACAATTGTGTCTTGGAAGAAATACAAGTGGAAATGAAGAGGGCAAGACCTAGTCTCATGCATACTGGATGTGTTACAGGAGAGACTGGTCCCTGGAAAGGAACAGTATGCTTGGAAAAATAGAAGGTTAGTGAAAGAAGAGGAGATGTATGGCATAATGGCTACAATGATGGGCTTGAGCATACAAACAATTGTGCACATGTTGCAGGAATAGGAAGCCATTCGGTCTTTTGAATAGACAGTTGCTTTGAGTTAGAGCTGATTTGACTACACCTAGCAAGAGTTGACACTATTGAGCAACAACGACATATTTGATATATGGGAGGGTAATTAAAATCATTCCTATTGGGATTCCAGCCCATAGGTGCATGGTTTCATGTCCAGCAAAACATATTTAAAGATGTGTCTGTGATCAGTGTTTGCTGCAGACCAGTTCTCTAATGGAAACACTTGATGTACTGTGCGAATGTCTATGAAAAATGTACTTTTTGTGCCATGAAGGAAAAAAAGAGAAACCCATTTGAAGATCAAGATTTTACAGGAACTCAAGTGGATATGTTCCCAAATCATTGAAGCTTTACAAGAGGTTTACAGGAAAGTTGCCCCAAATTTAAAAGAAAAAAGTTTTAGATTTATTTAACATTAAATATTGGGGGTCAACCCCCTCAAACATAATCAGAAGAGGAAAGACTGGCCATCTTAATAGATAAAAGAGCTGGGACTTAAATGCAGATACTCATAGGTTTACCATTGAATAAAGCTATTCAAGTAGAAATCACTCATGATTTGGCCATTTTCAATTTCAAGGGAGCATCTTGGTCTCAGAAAGTCTGTGTGATGGATGCTAAAGTGGTACATGAAGATTGGCTTGCTCAGTAAGCTGAACTTCCCACCAGTCTTTGAGACAAGTTTGAAATTAATGTATAATGACTTTATGGGTGAATTGTGATTCAAGAGATGAGTCCTGACTTAACCCATATGGTTCAGATGATTAACTATTGTTATAAAAATAAACTGTGTAAAATCCTTGCAGAAATTGCTTGTTTTAAGCTTTTCTTTCACGTTGTGTTTTAATTTGTTCTTTGTCAGTGGTTTGTTGTTGT